>NW_006408859.1:803906-823153 GCF_000296735.1 Chrysochloris asiatica | reverse complement strand
CAACAACAAATAAAACAACATGTATATATTATATATATATAACCTTCAAAAACTCATGGAAAAATACCATTATCTTTTAAATCCATTTTGCATGAACTTTTTGAAGGCTCCTTGAATGACTGTGATTGTTTAAGACAAAAGTCCCTTCCCATAGGCCAATCTCTTAAGAAGGCAGAGTGGTGTTGGAGTTACAACTGTCCTCTCTGTAGACCCCAGACTGTCCTGCCTCTGCCACGTACTTTCAGTGTGACCTTTAACAGTTATTTAAGCTCTAGTGGTTTGGGTTTTATCATCTATAAAATAAAAATCATACTGCTGGTCCCTTAGAATTAATAAGAGGATTGACAGAAATAATCAATGGAGACTGCTTTCAAGTTTCCAGAAGTAAGTACTTATACACAGTAGTGGTTGCTATTGCAGGGAAATTTTGAGGAAAAACCTTACATCTAAGAGAATTTGTTATAAATTGATGACTCATAAAGAATTATAACAGCTCAAAATGAATAGCATAGCTGACCTATGCCTCAACTGCCCAGTTGAAAGGCAACACATAAAGGCAGAATCAAGGGAGCAATCCAATCCAATTGTTCTGGGACTTTGCCAGTTTGAGGAGTACCTGGGTGGTGGCGGCACATTGGCTAAATGCTCAGATGGTAACCAAAAGGTCAGTGATCTAAAGCCACCAGCCATTCTGTGGGAAAACGATGTGACCGTCTACTGTCATAGAGATGACAGCCTTGGAAGCCCTAGGGGGCAGTTCTAGTCTGTCCTACAGGGTCATTCTGAGTCAGAACTGACTCAATGCCAGTGAGTTTTGAGTGGCACAAACTGTTTACTTGACTACTAAACAAAAAAGTTTACTTGACACCGCAACCACTGCTGGTGGTTCAAACTCACCCAGAGGTACACTGGAAGGTAACCCAAACCACTGCTATTGAGTGGCTCACGACTCTTAGTGACTCTTGAAGAAAGGCCTGGTGGCGAGGTACTGTAGTGATCATAACTGTTGAATACCCTTTGGAGCAGTTCGCTTCTGCACACATGGTGTCACCATGGGTCAGATTCAATGGTAACTGGTTTGGTTCTTTGGTTTCCCAGTTTAACAACTGAATCCCAAGCAAGCCCTAGAGGCCAAACCAATTTGGTTAAGGAATGATTATAAGGAAAATCCCCTCTAGAATATTTGCTACTACTCTACTTTATAGCCCAGGCCTTTGGTGCAAGGGGCCTACCAAAGGATAATGATCCTCAGTTTCATTCCTCATTAATTATTTTAATTGGACATAGGGTTATTTGGCAGGGCAACTTCCACCAAGCATGCTGGGCAAATTCCCTCCCCACTGGGCCCAGTCATTAGTCAGATTGGTGGGGGGGCGACAGAGACACTTTCTTTCACTCTGTTTTATGGAAATCCATACAGAGTACTTAGGTGACGTCATGTTTCAGACCATCTGCAAATGCCCCGTTGTCTCCTACCTTAATCTGCCTGAATAGTTTAATGGCTGTCCTAACCCATCAGTCCTCTATGTCTAGGGTCAAGTCTTTCAGTGGTCAGTTAGTCTAAGGCATCCAAACCAAGTGCTGCAGATTGTGCTCTTTGATTTGTCAGAATTTGGGGGTAAAACATTCAGTCTGTCTCCACATGTGATAACCACAAATCAGCACCACCAGAACTGCAAAGCCCCACTTCCTCCAGTCCTCTGCTGATAAGGGTGAAGGATGATGAATATAAATATTTGGAGGGCATTCAATATTCATGGCTTAGAGAAAGAGGCAGTTTAGAAGTTGTAAAAGTTCATTTCAGTTTTTTTTTAATTTATATGGATGTACTATTTTTGCAATGCTGTGGTACAGTGTATTACTTAATATGGCCCATATTATGGTACGTAGTCTTGGACTCTTGGTATGGCACTGTAGGATCAGCACTGGACTGGGAACCACAAAGTCAGCAGTCCAAACCCACCAGCTGTTCCTTGGAAACCCTGTACAGGGTCGCTATGAATCTGAACTGATTCCACAGCACTTAACCACAAGAATGCACAAGAATGTGACTCCCACACAATAATTGGATTGTTATTGTTGTTAAGTGTCGTTTAGTTGACTCTGACTCATAGTGACCCAGTACAGGGTTTCCAAGGCTTTTACAATCTTTGTGGGAGCAGGAAGTCTCATGTTTCTCCTGTGGAATGACTGGTGGGCTTGAACTGTCGACCTTGTGGTTCGCAGTCCAGTGCTTATCCTATGGAGCCACCATGTTCCAATGATTGGATTGCTATTGATAAGTGCCGTCGAGTCAGTTCCAACTCATAGTTACTCTGTATAGTGTTTACAAGACTTTTTAAATCTTTGCATAAGCAGATAGTCTCTTCTTTCTGGCTCAGAACAGCTGATTGGCTCAAACTGCCGAATTTCTGGTTCCCAGTCCAGTGCTTATTCTACAGAGCCACTGTGATACCCAATGATTGGATGGGATCATGCAAATAAAGTGCTTATGACCCACCAATGGGATTGTATAGTTTGTTGCTGGTATGCAAATAAGGTATATGTAACCTATGATGGTTAAGAGTATATGTCACTTTGGCTGGATCATGATGTTGAGTGGTTTGGCAGTTATGTGATTAATGATGTCATCATCTTCCCTTTGTGGTCTGATGTAATTATCCTCCATTTTGTGGTCTGATTATCCTTTATTTTATGATGTATTTCAAATTCTAGCCTGTATGCTTATGGTTATGGCCCTATGTTTTGTGTTAAGGGTTTGTGTCAACTTGACTGGGACAGGATTATCTGTGGTTTATCAATTACGATGTTACCACCTCCATGATGAGATCGAATAGGATTCAATCAACCCCATGATGTGATCAAATATAATCCGCTCTGATTTGATATAGTTATCCTACGTATGATAAATCCTGGTGTGGTGGTGTAGAATAAGTACCAGATGCTCCTTGGAAACCCTACACAGGGTTGCTATGAGTTAGAACCAACTTGATGGCACTTATCAACAAGTGCCAAATTGTAAATCCTCACTTCTATGTAGCATAGTGGTTACGAATCGGGTTGCTAGCCTCAAGGTCAACAGTTCGAAACTACCAGAAGTTCCACAGGAGAAAGATGAGGCATTCTGCTCCCGTAAAGATTTACAGCCTCAGAAACCCTGTACAGGATCGCTATGAGTTGGAACCGACTCCATGGCACACCACCACCACCACCATAATGTTAACAAGGCCAGATGCAATATACAGAATTAGGTTCTATCTGAGTAAATCTTTTGAGATATAAAAGTAGAGAGGAGTGAGCGGAGAGAGAAGGACCTACTTTCACGAGAAAGAAGAAGCAGGAGTGGACTTCGTGCTTTGGACCTGGGGTCCCTGCATTGGAAAACGCTCAGATTCAAGAGAAAATTGATGTCAAGACACACAGGGATCACCTGAGAATGCTGGGCCTGTAGATGCTGAAAGAAGACAAGGACCTTTCCTCAGAGCCAGTGCTCTAAATGTGGACCTCTAGCCTCAAAAATTGTGAAAGAATCAATTTCTGTTTGTTAAAGTCGTCCACTTGTGGTATTTCTGTTGTAGTAGCACTAGAGAATGAAGAAATCTCATTTGTGAGTAAGTTATCTGTTTTGTTAATGAGGCAGGATTAGGGTAGGTTGTATCTTGAGTAACCACCTTACTAGATGGTGTGATTCAAGTAACCAACCACCCTTACCCCAGTCACCACCCTTACCACCTGTAGGAATGGTGTGGGAGTGATGTCTGACTTCACAAGGGGAAAGAAGAATCAAACTCAACATCAGCCCAAGGCCAATTCTTATGAGGCTGAGGTCAGACATGTCACCAGACGTACCTTCGTTATCAATTCTGACACCAGCCAGCCCTCCCACAGCACTTTCTGCTTCTTTAATAAGTTTTATAGTTCATTGCAATGATCACACAGAACACACAGACCATACTCCTGATTATGCGGTTTGTTGTTGTTAAGTGTCATCAAGTGGGTTCTGATTCATAGTGACCCTATATTGGGTTTCCAAGGAATGGCTGGTGGGTTTGAACTTCTGACCTTGAGGTTAAGAGTCCAGTGCTTATTCCCACAGTACCACACCAGGACTCCATTAGGGAAGTTTGCAGGTTATAATTCAGGTTAAGAAATGCTAAGGATACAGTTCTTTGGTCAGGCCAGCCTCTTCCCAGCCATGTTCCTAGGCAGGCCTCTCTCTGGTCCTCAGTCTCTCAGCCATCTGGCCCTTTGGCCTGCTGTCTGGCTCAGGCAATGCTGCAGAGCTCTTTAAGTGCTGTGGATAAATGCCTAATGGGTATACCACTGTACCATAAGCTTTAGCTGAAAGGTGCTCAGCTCTAGCTCAATGTGTTAGGTGCTATTGAGTCGGTTCTAACTCATAGTGACCCTATCTATGTACAACAGAAGAAAATACTGCCTCATTCTGCACCATCCTCATAATTGTTGTCACCCTTGATCCTATTGATATACCACTGTGCCAATCCATCTCACTGGGGATCTTCCTCTTTTTTGCTAACCCTCTACTTTACCAAGCATAATGTCCTTTGCCAGGGACTGGTCCTTCCTGATAATATGTATGATATATGACAAAGTCTCCTTATTCTGGCTTCCGAGAAGCATTTTGACTGTACTTCTTCCAACACAGATTTTTTTTGTGTGTTCTTCTGGCAGTCCACGGTGCTTTTAATATTATTCTCCAACACCATAACTCAAATGCATCAATTCTTCTACAAAATTCCTTATTCATTGTCTAACTTTCATATGCATATGAGGCAATTAAAAATACCATGGCTTGGGTCAGACAAACCTTAGTTCTCAAACTCATATTCTTGCTCTTGAAGACTTTGAAGAGTTTTTGTGCAGTAGATTTGCCTACAGCAATATATCATTTGATTTCTTGGCTGCTACTTCCATGAGCGTTGATAGTGGATACACACAAGATGAAGTCTTTGACAACTTCAGTTTTACTCCATTTATCATGATGCCATTTACTGGTACAGTTGTGAAGATTTTGTTTTATTTTCATTGAGGTACAACCCATACTGAAGTTGATCTTGATCAGTAAGTAAGGTTGAATCAACTGCATATCACAGGCTGTTAATGAGTCTTAATCTAATCCTGATGCCACATTCTTCTTCATGCTTCTGGGATTATTTGTTCAGCATACAGATCAAATAAGTATGGTGAGAGAATACAGTCCTGCACACTTTTCCTGATTTAAAACCATTCAGTGTTCGCTTATTCTGTTTGAACAATTGCCTCTTCATGAGCACAATTAAGTGTTCTGAAATACTCATTCCTTGCAATGTTATCCATAGCTTGTCATGATCTACACACTCCAAAGCCTTTGAATACTCAGGAAAGCACAGGTAAACATCTTTCTTGTGTTCTATTCTTTCAGCAGTGATATCACTCATTCCACATCCTCATCTAAATCCAGCTTGAACATCTGGCAGTTCCCTGACAATGTACTGTTGCAGCCGTTTTAAAATCACCTTTAGCAAACTTTTACTTACATGTGATATTAATGATACTGTCTGATAATTTCCACATTTTATTTAGTCACCTCTCTTTGGAATGGGCACATATATGGATCTTTTCCAGTCAGTTGGCTAAGTAGCTATTTTCCAGATTTCTTGGCATAGATGAGTGAGTGCCTCCAGTGTTTAATCAGTTTATTTAAATATTTCCGTTTGCATTCCATCAATTCTCAGAGCCAGTGCACCTTAGATTTCTTCCTTGAGTACCATTGACTTTTGATTATATGCTACCTCTTGAAATGGCTTAACATCAACCATTTCTTTTGGGTTTAGTGATTCTATATTCCTTCTATCTTCTTTTGGTGCTTTCTGCATCATTCAATATTTTGATGATAAAATCCTTGAATAATTCAAGTTGAGGCTTGAAATTTTTTTTTTTTTTTTAGTTCTTTCAGCTTGAGAAATTAGCTCCTGTAATTAGGTGTCTGGAAGCACCTCACTCCACAAGCGAACTTCCTGACCAAAACCACTCAGTTTTGCTTGCTCCATGGGCTGGGAAGCTCAGCACTCTGTCTGATGCTCTGACTCTTGTTTCTGCTGCTGCCCCTCCTCTATCACTTTTCTGTTTTCACAGCTCTCTGTCTCCTGGATCTAAGAGTTTTAATGCACAGGGATATTGGGACTCAAAGAATATGCTCCACTTTCTTGATGGCAGTGTGACACCTTTCTCTGAGATGGTTCATTTAATCTCTGCCAGATGACAAAAGTGACCAATCCCCATATTAGAGTTCTATGTTTTTACGATCACAATGGACTCTGTTAACAATCACACACAACTGAATCATATAATCCTATCAGCATCTTTGCCCACCTTGCTTACCCAGATCCATTAAGAAAAGAGGAAATACAACCAATATACACAGTCCCACCCAGTCCTTTGGTGGGAGTTACAAAGACTATCCACTACTACTGTCAGTTTGTCTTACTGTGGTGGCTTGTGTGCTGCGGTGCTGCTGAGTGTTAGGCCACTGAGATTTTAAATTCTGTCAAGGTCACGCATAGTGGGCAGCTTTCAGTGGAGCTTCCACACTAAAATAGACTAGGATGAAGGAGAGGTGATCACTTCTGAATGGCTAACCACTGAAAACCTTGTGAATAGCAGTGGAATGTTGTCCCATTTAGTGCCAGAATATGAGCCCCTCAGGTTGGAAGACACTCAAAACACAACTGAGGAAGAGCTGCCTGCTCAAAGTAGAGTTGACCTTAATGACATGGCTGAAGCAAAGCTGATGGGGCAAAATTCAAAATGAGGAGAAACTGATGCAAATTTCTATTAATAATTTGAACATGGAATATGTTGTTGTTGGTAGGTGCCATCAAGTTGGTACCAACTCATAGAGACCCTATGTAAGACATAACAAAACACTGCCCAGTCCTGTGCGAAATACACAATCATTGTCATACCTGAGCCCATTGCTGCTGCCACCGTGTCAATCCACCTCACTAGGGGTTTTCCTCATTTTCTCCGACCCTCTACTCCACCAAACATGATGTTCTTCTCCAGTGACTGGTCCCTCCTGATAATATGTCCTAAGTACGAGAGATGACGTCTGACCATCCTGGCTTCCAAGGATCTCTCTGGCTGTACTTCTTCCAGCACAGGTCTATTTGTTCTTTTGGCAAACCATGACACTTTCAATATTGTCCTCCAACACCATAACTCAAATGCCTCAATTCTTCTATGGTCTTCCTTATTCACTGTCCAACTTTCACGTGACTATGAGGTTATTGAAAATACCATGGCTTGGATCAGGAGCACCTTAGTCCTAAAACTGACATCTTTGCTTTTCAACACTTTAAAGAATTCTTATGCAGCAGATTTGCCTAATGCAACAGATAGTTTGATTCCTTGACTGCTGCTTCCAGGAGTGTTGATGGATGATCTGAGCACATTGAAGTCTTTGACAATTTTAATCTTCTCTCAATTTATATGGATGTTGCTTATTAGTCCAGTGGTGAGGATTTTTGCTTTCTTTATATGAGATGCAACCCATATGGAAGGCTTGGTCTTTGATCTTTATCAGTAATTATTTAAATTCTTCTTCACTTTCAGAAAGCAAGGTTGTCTTATCTACATATTGCAGGTTGTTACTGAATTTTCCTTCAATCCTGGTGCCACATTTTTCTTCATATAATCCAGCTTCTTAGATTATTTCTCAGCATACCGATTGAATAAGTATGGTGTAAGAGTACAACCACAGCACATACTTTTTTCTGATTTTAAACCATTCAGTGTTCCCTTGTTCTATTCTAACAATTGCATTTTGGTCTATGTACAGATTCCTCATGAGCACAATTAAGCATTCCGGAAAACTCATTCTTTGCAATGTTGTCCACAGCTTGTCATGATCTACACAATTGAAAGCCTTTGCATAGTCAATAAAGCAGAGGTAAACATCTTTCTCACATTCTCTGCTTTCAGTCAAGATCCATCTGATGTCAGCAATAATATCCCATGTTCCACATCCTCTTCTGAATCTGGCTTGAACCTCTGGAAGTTTTCAGTCAATGTGTGATTGTAACAATCTTTGTATTATCTTTAGTGAAACTTTGCTCACATTGGATATCAATGATATTGTCTGATGATTTCTGCATTCTGTTGGACCACCTCTCTTTGGAATGTGCACAAATACGGACCTCTTCCAGTCAGTTGGCCAGGTAGCTCTCTTTCAAATTTCTCAGCATAGATGAGTGAGTGCCTCCAGTGCTGCATCAGTTTGTTGAAATTTTTCAATTCATATTCCATAAATTCCTGGAGTCTTGTTCTTTGTCAATACCTTGAACTCACCTTGTACTTCTTCCTTCAGTATTATTGGCTATTGATCATATACTACCTCTTGAAATGGTTGAACATTGACTCTTTCTTTTTGATTCAGTGACTCTGTGCATTCTTTCCATCTTCTTTTGATGCTTTCTGCATCATTCAATATTTTGCCCAGGGAATCTTTCAATATTTCAAGTCGAGAATTGATTTTTTTCTTCAGTTCCCTCAGCTTGAGAAATGCTGAGCGTGTTCTTCCCTTTTGGTTTTCAAACTCAAGCTCTTTGCACATTTCATTATAAGAAGTACGAATCTAGGAAAATTGGAAGTTGTCAAAAATAAAATGGAACACATAAAAATGTATATCCCAGGCATTAGTGAGTGGAAACAGTAATGATATTGTTGGATGATTTCCACACTCTTTTGGGTCACCTTTCTTTGCAATGGGCACAAATAATGTATCTCTTCAAATCGGTTGGCCTGACATAGACTAGTCAGTTTCCCAGTGCTGCATCAGTTTGTTGAAACATTTCAATTTGTATTCAATCAGTTCCTGGACCCTTGTTTTTCACCAATACGTCCATCAGTGCTGCGTAGACTTCTTCCTTTTGTACCATCTGTTCTTGATCATGTGGTGATTGGGTGATTGAAGCAATTGAACATTGAACAATTCTTTTGAGTACTTTTTTTTTTTTTTTTTTAATGCTTCCAGTGTCTTTCAATGTTTTGCCCATAGAATCCTTCTATATGGCAACCTGCGACTTGAATTATTTTCTTCAGTTCTTTAAGCTTGAGAAATGCTGTGTTTTCTTCTCTTTTGGCTTTCTAACTTCCAGGTCATTGCACAAGTAATCAGAATATCTAACTTTGTCTTCTCAAGTTGCGCTTTGAATTTTCTGTTCAATTATTCTTGTTTCATCATTTTTTTTTGCAGTTACTTTAGCTTCCGTATACTTAAGAACAGTTTCAAAATCTCTTCTGACATTCAGTTTGGTCCTTTATTTCCAATCCCCTCCCCCTATCTTTTTAAAGACTTTTTGTTCTTCAATAATTTGTGTCTAATGCATTAGATCTATTCTTGAGATGATGGAACATACTCAAGGTTATGCTTTGGCTTTTGTGGACTTGTTTGAGTTTTCTTCAGCTTTAGCCTAAACTTGGTGGTGGTTATGTGCCGTGGAGTCGGTTCTGACTCATAGCAACCCTGTACAGGTTTTCCGAGGCTATAAATCTTTATGGGAGCAGAAAACCTTATCTTTCTGCCATGGAACACCTGGTAGTATCAAACTGATGACCTTGTGGTTCACAGCCCGATTTGTAACCACTACGCTACCAGAGCTCCTTAGCCTGAACTTACATATGAGCAACTTATGGTCTGTTCCACAGTCTATTCCTGGCCTTGTTTTGGTTGATGATATGGGGTTTTTCTACCATCTCTTCCTACAGATATAGTCAATGTGATTCCTGTGTACTCCATCCTATAAGGTCCAAGTGTCTAGTAGCTTTTTATGTTGTTTTAAAAAGCTATTTGCAATGAATATGTCATTGGTCTTGCAAAATTCTATCATGTGATCTTCAGTATAATTTCTGTCACCAAAGCCATATTTTCCAATTAGGGATCCTTCCTTTGTTTCCAACTTTCACATTCAAATAACTAGTAATTATCAGTACATCTTAATTGCATGGTTGATCAATTTCAGACTGAAAAAGTTGATTGAATTCTTCAATATCATCACCACTGGCTTTAGTTGTTGGTGTGTAAATTTAAATAATGGTATTAATTGGTCTCCCTAATAGGCATATGAGTCCTGGTGTGGAGCTGTGGGCTAATGCATCAGACTGCAAAGTCATTTGAACTGCAAGGTTGGTGGTTCAAGCTCACAAGTTGCTCCTTGGAAACCCTATACAGGGTTGCTATGGGTCGGAATCAACTTGATGGCACGAAACAACAACATACGCATATGGACATTTTCCTGTCAAAGACAGCGTTATACTTCCAGATGTTGTTGCTAAGTGCAGTGGAGTCGGTTCCAACTCATAGAGACCCTGTACAGGGTTTCCAAGGCTATAAATCTTTACGGGAGCAGAAAGCCTCATCTTTCTCCCATGGAACAGCTGGTAGTTTCAAACTGCTGACCTTGAGGTTCACAGCCCAATTTGTAACCACTATGTTACCAGAGCTCCTTCAAGATAGATCTGGAAATATTCTTTTTGATGATGAATGTCGTGCTATTCCTCATGATTTGTTTTTTTGTGACATAGTAAACCGTATCATTGTCTGATTGCAAATATCCAGGGCCAGTCCATTTCAGCTCAAGAATACTTAGGTTATTAGTCTATGTGCTCCATTTCATTTTTGACAACTGCCAATTTTCCTAGATTTATACTTCATACAGTCCACATACTGACTAAAAATAGGTGTTTGCAGCTGTTTTTTTTTTTTTTTTTTTCCTCATTCTGTTCTCAAAGAATCCTCTGACCCTTACATCTTAGGTTTGCAGTTTTTTTTTTTTTTTTTTTCTCCTCATTTTGAGTTGTGACACATCTGAAAATGTAGGTCCCTAAAGTTTTGTTCCGTTCATGCCATTAAGGCCATCTGTACTTTAAGCAAGCAGCTCTTCCTCAGTCATATTTTTGTGCCTTCCAACTTGAGGGGCTCATCTTCTGGCACTATATCTGACCAGGTTTTCTGCTCTTCATAAGATTTTTAGTAGCTAACAACTCAGAAGTGGTCTGCCCCTCCTTCCTTCAGTTCTGTCTTAATCTGGAAGCTCTTCTGGAATCTGTCTACTATGGGTGACCTGCTGGAATGTAAAGCTGGCATAAATTCTCGTATCACAGCAACACACAAGTCACCACAGTATGACAACCTGATAGACAGACAGTGGTAGAAGGTTATAGTAACTATTTCTTGGGATTCCAAAGGGGTAATCGTGATCAGTTCTCTTGAAGGATAATCATGGGGACTTGTTAGGAAGAAATTTAAAGACAATGGAAAACTGCATTGGTGAAAAAATGGACAGGAAAGTTGCACTGAGGAATTTGTTTTCCTCATGACAATATTCCTGCTCATTCTTTGAGAGCAGCAAGGCTGTCTTATGTGAGTTTCATTGGTGAACCTTTCCCTATCCACACTACAGACCCTATCTTGCCTCTTCAGACTTTTTTTCATATCTTAAACTTAAAGAACATTGAAAAGGAACACAATTTGAGTCCCTTAGGGATGTCAGAACTGCTGTTTTGACACTGTGCAAATCAAAGAGCACTGAATTCTTCAGGGAAGGTTTAGCAAGATGAAAACACTGCCTTGCCAAGTCTATAGACCTAGACAGGAGATGTGTGAGAAACAATAGCTTCATGTTGTGATATTTGTGTTTAATAAAGGTTTCTATGATTTTGTAGTAATACTTTCTGACTTATCCTTATATGTTATTGTTGTTAAGTGCTGTTGAGTCCGTTCTAACTCAGCGATCCAGTACCAGGAGCACCTGGTGGGTTTGAACTTTTGGTTCACAGTCCAGTGTTTATCCTACAAAGCCACAACAAGAGTCCTACCTTGCATATCTATATTACAATGGAAGGTTACACCTCAAACTAATAAAAATAGTTACCAGAGATAAAAAGATGGAGCAAAATGGAGAAGACAGGGGTAGGAAAAAAGACTTATCTCAGGGTACCTTGTTTTATAATTTCAATGCTGGGACTATATAAATATTTATACAATTATAAAAGAAAGCAATTAAAATTTAAAAGTAACCCCTAGATGAAAGGTTCTGGCACCACATGAGTCCCCCACTGGCTGCTCTGAAAAGCCATCATTGTTCCCAGTCCTGGGTCCTGCTCCTTCTCCCCCGCCGCAGACTCCGGCAGCTCTCTGTCCAGATTTTTAGTGTTGCCATTGTGATAATGGTATGGTAATGGCTAATAGCAGCAATGGGCTTAAGTGTAACAATTGTGACGGTTGGTATAGGACCCGGGGATGTTTTGTTCTATTGTTTATAAGTCAGAACTGACTGGTGGCACCTAACATCAACAACAATAATGGTGACTATGCATTTTAAAGTTCTGGTGTGGTGCTGTGGGTTAATGCGCCAGACTGCAAAGCTGTTTGAATTGCAAGGTCAGCGGTTCAAGCTCACCAGATGCTCCTCAGAAACCCTATACAGGGTCGTTATGGGTCGGAATAGACTCAACAGCACTTCACAACAACAATAAATGCATTTTTAAAAGAATTCTTATCTTTTAGAGATCCACATTGAATATTCATGGTTGCAGTAATATGTTGGCTAGGATTTGATTGAAAAAAACCTGAGAAGTGTGGGGAAAATGTAGATGAAACTAGATTGGCTGTATATTGAGAATTGTTGAAGCTAGATGTTGGATCAAAGGAAGTTCATGGCACTATTGTTTATTTCTGCACTTGTTTGAAATTTTCCGTAGTGAAAAGTTAAAAATAAAAGAGCATTTTCAGTAGTGTGGTGCTATAGGATAAGCACTGGACTTTGAACCACATGGTTGGTGGTTCATACCCACCAGCTGCTCCTCTGTACAGGGCCAGAATCTACTCAGTGGGACTTCACAACAAACAACAACAAATTATGTAGTGTATCAGAGTGAACTGAACAAACGATGGCCAGATGCTACAGGCTGAAGATTTTTAATGAAAATCATTATGTATTAAATTGATACTCATTTTTTAAAATGCCATAATTAAAAATCTCACCAAAATAAAAACTCTAAGCTCAGAGTTTCCCTGTACATTTTATCAACCATTTTAAAAGAAATCCTATATTGTCTCCATCGTATAATAGACGAGTTACTACTGTCAAACCAAAGATGTCATAAAAGGAGAACGTTATAGACACATACAACTTATGAATATATATACAAAATTCCTTACTCAATCTTAGTATATCAAATCTAGCAATTTGTAAAAAGGCCACTACAGGATGACAAAGTGTGCTTCATTTCCTGGGAATGAAGGTTGGTATAAGATTTGAAATCCCTTTCCCCACCTAAAATACAATTTGCAGTTTACTAGACTAGTAGAATAAAGGAGAAAAACCATATGATCTTATCATATGGTTTTTTGGGAAAAAAAATGAATTGATTCATGATAAAAAAAACAAACAGCTAACCAAACTTCTTAGTGCTAAGAAGCGAAATTAAAGGTAATAGTTTAAAGAGTAAGGTGATTTTTCAATTGAGAATGTAACATGAACCCAGGAGATTGAGATGGGGGATGAAATGGCAACACCATGACAGGTATAGAGTCTGGGGACTGTGGGGGAGGGGATAGTAGCGATCCGGTCACATGGGCTTAAGCGGATCCTTCAGTATCCAAAGTTCCCACCTTTAGGCCTCTGAAGTTACTGACATTGCAAAGTTCCAAATCCAGCGGTCCTATTCCCCCCTCCGCTTCTCCAGAAAGCCCAGTCCCACAGCCAGACAGTTCTGTTACCCAACACCCAGCCCGGGAGCATCCCCGCCGCCCAGTTGAGGCTGTCGGTGATCTCATTAGAATGAACGAGATGAGTCAACATTCACACAAAGACTTTCTGGCCTGCAATCTGAGAACAGGTTTAGGAAGAACAAAGCAAAGGGGAGAAATGTAACCAAGAACTATCTCTTTATTGCTTTTGAGTTGTTTAAGGGGGTTTTAAGGGATTAAGGCTAAAGAAATGTTGACTGTATGGAGAGGAGCAGGATATCAATTGAACAGAATAGAGGCCTTTGTGCTGACTAAGAGGACAGGCACATGAAAAGGAAATCTCAGCAGAGAGCCTGCTCACAAGGAGAAGGGGCTAGAACTCAAAGGTAAACAGAATGCACAAGGGGTCTTTGAGTTTCCACTGGTTATGAATAAGTAGTTGAAAACCTCTGGTCCCTGTTCTCAATCCCCTCTCAAACTTTCATTCGAAGCCCTCCAGGAACTCACCACAGACAAAAAACACAAAAGAGGGGCTATGGCCAGGAGACATATGCTATGGAGTCCAGAGAACTGATAGGTCATACACACACACACACACACACACACACACACACACACACATATACATTATTGAAGCTTATAAAATGGACCTTAACGTACTGGGTTAAATAGTGCCCCCCTCAAAATTCATGTCCAACCAGAACCTGAGAATGTGACCATATTTATAAATAGGGTCATAGCAGATGCAATTAATTAACCTCAACTTGATTAAGGCTCTAAAATAGTACCATACTGGATTTAGAGTGGGCCCTAAATCCAATGACTGTTGTCCTTACAAGAAGAGGAGAGGACATAGAGACACAGAGAATGAGATGTGGCAATGGAGCCAGAGATAGGAGTAATGCATCTATAAACCAAGGAATGCTAAGAACTACCAGAAGTTAAGAAAGAAGCATGGGGTAGTTTCTTCTTCAATCTCCAAAAGGAATCAACCCTTCTAACACCTTGATTTTGGACTTCTGGTCTCCTTGATTGAGTGAGAATACGTTTCAAACTACCAAGTGTGTGGTAATTTATTGTGGCAGCCCCAGGAAAGGAGCACACTTTAGCATGTGAGTAGGAACTCCCTCTATTCAGATCTGGTTCTTTACTTAGCCTCTTTCCTCTCTCCCTGTTTCTATCATTGTATCAGCCCATGTGTCTCTCTTAGTCCTTACCTCTGTCTCACTCACATCTTTTTCTCGATGACTCTCTGGAGATGCTTCAACCATATAGGCACTATAGATACAAACCCCAAATGTGTCAAATGGTTTCGTGACCAAGAGGGGATTTCCACTAATGAGACATTTCCTTACCACCCCCTTCTCCACTCCCACCTGCTACACACCCACAGTCAAATGCATAAAAGGCAGATCAGGGCTCTGGGCAAAGAAATGATTTATGCTCGTCTTTCAAGTGAGCAGCCTCAAAAAGCCTAATAAGACTTTCTATTTTTATCCCTCACCAGATGTTACCTCTCCATTCTCCCAATAAGCTGGCTGGGTAGGATTTACCTGCATTGGGAAAATCCTTCACAGCTAGGGGCATGAAGTGCCCTTGTTCCTTTCCTTCATACTGATTCTCTAGGCCTGCTCTGCCTTCAAACCATCCATATTCATTTTTTCCTTCAATGCCCCATTCAAAACTTTCCTTACTATTCAAAGTCCTCTCTCTCTGACTACTTCAGCCCTGATAAATCCTGCTGACCCTCTGCACATTCATTCAGAGACCTGACTTGTTGCCATTACAAAGCTGTGTGAGCTGGGGCTGATGGTTGCTTACCTCCTATACACTCTTTTCCTCAGCCTTCAAATGAAAAATTTGGCGGAAGTTGTTAAGTCTATGTGATTCTAATTGGAATTTCCTATGGTTTCTTTGACAGCTGTTGTTGATCATTGCTTTTGAGTGGGTTTCCAACTCATGGCAACCTTAGGCACAACAGAACGAAACATTCCCTGATCTTACATCGTTCCACATGACTGTTTATAAATTGGACTATTGTGATCCATAGGGTTTACATTGGATGATATTTGGAAGTGGACAGCCAGGCCTTTATTCATAGTCTATCTTAGTCTGGAAGCTCTGCTGAAACTTCATCAGCACCAGAGCAATTTAAAAGCTTTCACTGACAGACAGGTGATAACTGGGCATGAGGTAAATGGAACAGGATTCAAACCCATGTCAATCACACGGAAGGCAAGGATTCTACCCCTGAACCATCCTGCCTGCTTCTTTGAGAGCAGGAACATTTCAATTACTCCTGAATAAGCTTTTTAAGGAGAGCACAGTGGCTCTGTAGGATAAGCTCTGGACTGCAAACAAGTTTGACAGTTCGAGCCCACCAGCTTCTCAGGAGAAAGATGAGACTTTCTGATCCTGCAAAGATTTTCAGCCCTGGTAACACCGTATGGGGTTGTTATGAGTAGAAACTGACTTGATGACACCTAACAACAACAGCAACAGGCCCTGTAAAGCATGGTTTTTTCCTAGGATATACATCAGAGCCTCTAATGAAGCTTTTAAGACAGTTTCACACAAGATGCTTTTAAAGCAATTTCACGCAAAAACCTCTCTTGTCAGGAAATTCTGATGCTGTGGTTTTGAGACAGAGCATGTAGACTTCTTTTTCTTCTTTTTTAACTTACCTCATGACTCATGATTGATTGACAAAGCAAGTGACATGAATGTCCTTGCTTGTATCTCCAATACAAAGTGAAACTGATATATCTAGTTATTATCTCATTATTAAGTTCACCTCATCAACCACAACTACCAAAGAGGATCATTTTTGACAGAAAAAAAGGCTCACAGGCCCTGATCTTCTGCTGAAAACTTGGTTACATTTTCAGATTACAAAAGTATGAGCCAAAACAATCTGTGCTGGAAATCAGAGAGTTGAGTTTATCTATTCCAACAAAAATTTACAAGGCAGAAGCCAAAGTCAAAGGAGAGGAACAGCCTGAAGTATTATGAAAGTCTAGGACACAGGCAAACAAATTCTGTTTCTTCAGTGCAGTAATTCCCTGGAGTTGATAGATAGGAACTAGCCTTGTGCTGAGAGTTTATACTAAGGTAGTATGGGGTGGGTTGAGGTGGATTCTTACAGGACTTCCAACAAGTTCTTTCTGGTTCAGTCATGACCAGCAAAGCAAAACAGTAACTGAGTCAAATTTGTAAAATGTATGAGTGTACCAGAATAGGAAAAATGATGGTCAATGTTATTCTAGAAACTTAATCTCCTTCTTGGGAAACAAGAACATCATACGTATTGCATAGCAACCAAATCTCTTAACCTGAAGTGTTAAGAGTTAAGAGGCCAACTGTGTTTCACTGAGCACCATCCTGGCAATTACACTTCTTCTGAGCCTCCCTCTCCAGGGCTTTGACACATAATTTTTCCCGTTCCACTTCACCCGAAGTCTACAAATTTGAATCTGTTTCAATTTTGCTGCATCAGCCATGAATAACCTTATTCATCTGTTTTGAAACTCTATCTTCTTCCCTCTCCAGGCTTACCTGGCCTTCAGACTATCCATATAGATTTCCTCCTTCAAAACCCCATTCAAAACTTTATTTAGCCACTGAAAGACCTGTCCCTTTGATTACTCCAGCCCTGGTAACTTCTGCCTTCCCTTTCCACCTTTCATTCAGAGACCTGGATTGGGACTGTAGTCATGCCACTAGGAAGTTTTATGAATTGAGGATGTCAGTTAATCTCCAGAAGAAATAGTCACTTTAGAGAATAGTGTGTATGTCAGGGTGGTTACTTCAGTCTAGAGCTGCAAGCTAACTCATTAAGATATACTGACAGGTTTAAGGAAGACTGTTAATGTCAATTGCCCAGAATGTTTGTGATGTCAATTGCCCAGAATGTTTGTGATGTCAATTGCCCAGAATGTTTGTGTGGAGAATCCTTTAGGCTTTTGCAGACTGGAAGGCACATAATGTGATGCTGCTTTTAATTCCCACGAAGCTTAGAAATATTAGTTGGGGACAACATTCTTCATCTGTCTTACAAGGAAAAAAAGAGGAAGTTAATTTTTTATCATGAGAATACTGAGACATGGAAGCTGGTGTGCATGATCCTAGAGAATCTTGGTTATTTTTTGTTCTGTTTTGTTTTTGTCGTCCTTCTATTTTGTGAGAGCTTTTTCTTTTCTTGTCTCTCCTGACAAGAGACAGCAACTGCATCATATAGCCAAACTTCAATCACACCCTCTAAAATCCCACCAATTGTGCAAGAGCCAATGCCAGCCAAAACAATACACCAGAGCAGCATCTACAACCAACACCTGCTGAAAACACCCTGAATTAAACTGTAAGAGCAGTGAACAGAGAAAGCCATCTCTTGATCACACCTGGTGGTGGTGATGGTTATGTGCTGTGGAGTCAGTTCTGACTCATAGCGACCCTGTACAGGTTTTCCGAGGCTATAAATCTTTACAGGAGCAGAAAACCTCATCTTTCTCCCATGGAACAGCTGGTAGTATTGACTGCTGACCTTGCATTTCACAGCCCAATTCGTAACCACTACGCTACCAGAACTCCAATCATTTATAGGCTAAAGACAGGTGCTGGTGTATTCTTAAACACATTTCAATTGCCTCTTTGTAGGTGTGTGTAATCCCACCCAGAGTTCCATCCAGAACCTTGTAAGGTAGGACATTCCCACTGAAAAGGACAAGCAGACCAGCCTGGAACAGCTAGAGTGACAGAGATGCATCTTCAAAGAAAGATAATCAGGAAAAACCCAAAACAAAAATGGCAGTATGACTACTATAAGAATAAGCAAGCTGTTCACAGGAAAGCCATCAAGGCAAGCAATCAAGTTCCTTTAAGAAAAACCCCCTTCTAAGATTGAAACTCAAAGGGAACACATAAGCAGGCATGAAAGCTTGCTGGTGACCACATTGGTCTACTGGTGAGTGGAAGAAGGGGAGGGAGAGCAATGAAGAAAAGGGCTGAGTTCAGCCATGGTCCATAGACTCCCACTGATCTGGAGATGAGCGAGAGAAGAGGAAGGGCTGGTTGGTTCAAAGTGTGGTGAGACCTGGGGACACCTGAGCCCATGGACAAAGACATAGCTACAGGGGACTAGAGCTGAGAGTGAAGCATCCAGCTGATATGAAATGAGGGCTGATGCACATGAACACCAAACTTGCAGATAGTACCCATTTGACCTAGCCTTGATGGCCTGATAATCAGAATTCGACTAGAGGAAGATTAAAAAAAATAATTTTTTTTTGATAAAGGAAAAAAGGGTAAATTGCTACAATTTGATGAACCTGACCTATGCTCATGGAGGTAGTAACTCTAAATACCAACAGAGAAGGAAGGAGTCTTCACATCAAGTATCAATGCAACTTAGATATTGGCTACCTAAAATCCGGGGGGTGATAAAGGTACAAAGTGACTGACTTATAAGATTTCAAGAAGGAGTTTAGTTTAACAGAGT
>NW_006408859.1:801983-803106 GCF_000296735.1 Chrysochloris asiatica | reverse complement strand
TATGTCTACCAATTGCCTTCTTGTCTGCATGGTTTCTGCTGAGAAATCAAAGCACAATCCTATTGACTTTCCTTCTATTTTCTCTAGCTACTTTCAGGATTCTTTCCTTGTCTTTGATTTTGCAGAGTTTGATTATAATATGTCTTGATGATTTTATTTTGGGATCTATTCTGCCTGGGTCCATTCAACTTCCTGAATGCTTATCTTCTCTTCTTTCAAGGTGTTAGGGCAATTTCTTCCAGCAGCTCATAGACTAGCTCTGGTTTTCTTTGTCTCTTTCTGTTCTGGAATTCCAATCAATGATAGGCTATTCCTCTTCATGTTGTCCCACATGAATCTTAGACTCTATTCAGATTTTTCATTATTTTTTCTGCTTGTTCTTCTGCCTTAGTAGTATTAAGAGATTTATCTTCAAGTTCACTGATTCTGGCTTCCATCCCTTCAATTCTTTTCCTTTGCCCTTCCAATGTATTGTTCATTTCTGATATTTTAGTATTGATTTGAGTAATCACAGCACTTAGCAACAGCAACAATTGTTGTTGTGAACATTTTCATACATTTATTGATTGCCTAAATGTGTTTCTTGGTGAACTGTCTGTTCATGTCCTGTACCCATTTTTAAAATTGGGTTGTCTTTTTCTTGTAGAGGTCTTGTAATTTCCTACAAATTTTAGAGATCAGTCCCTTGTCTCATATGTCGCTGCAAATTTTTTTTCCTAGTCTATGGGTTCCCTTTTTACTCTTTTGTGAAATCATTTGATGCACATCGTTTCTAATTTTTAGTATGTTCCAGCCATCTAATTTTTCTTCTACTGTGTGTGTTTTTTGCAATGTTTGATAGTCTATGTATGCCATGTATTAAAGCCCTTAAAGTTGTCCCTATATGTTCACTGATGATCTTTATAGTTCTAGGATTTTCATTTAGGTCTTTAATCCATGCTGTGTTGTTTTTGTTGGATTTACATTTAGGCCTTTGATCTATGTTAAGTTGGTGTGAGATATGGGTCTTGTTTCATTCTTTTGCATAATGATTTCTAGTTTTACCAGCACCATTTGATGAAGAGATTATCTCTTCCCTATTTAATGTCTTTTGGACCTTTGTCAAAGATCAGTTGACTGTGTG
>NW_006408859.1:791636-801202 GCF_000296735.1 Chrysochloris asiatica | reverse complement strand
AGCAGCTAAATCAAGGCCGGAGCAGATGTATTATGGAGAGAACTTGTCTGCAGGCATGTACTGATTGCAAAGACATGTTTAAACATTTTGTTTCCAATAAATCCATGCATGTACGAACTAGAAGTATAGTAGCAATACTTTTGACTTACACTTGAGTCTCCAGAATCAACATCTATTTCAGGTCATTGTTGTTTTAGGTGCCATCAGGTTTGCTTTGGCCCATATTGACCGTATGCACAACAGAATTAAACCATCCACACAATTGTTATGTTTGAGCTCATTGTTGCTACCACTGTGCCTATCCACTTTGTGTATGTGTTTAGGGGTGTTCTTCCTCTTTATCATTAACCCTCAACTTTACCAAGCATGATGTCCTTCTTCAGAGACTGATCCTTCCTGAAAAAAAGTCAGGGTCTAGTAATTCATGAAAACCAAAAATCAAATCCATTGCCATCAAGTCTATGCCTACTCATGGTGATCCCATATGTGGCAGAGTAGAACTGTGCTCCACAGGAATTTTAAGACTGGTCTTTCAGGTCTGTCTTCTAAGGTGAGTCTGGGTGAGTTTGAACTGCAAAACTTTTTGTTATCAGCCAAGTACTTAATGATCATTAATGGTAGATTATATGCTATGGAGTTGGTGCCGACTCATAGTGACCCTACTTATGGTTTCTGAGGCTGTAAATCTTTATGGGAGCAGAAAGCCTCATCTTTCTCCCACAGAGCAACTGGTAGTTTCGAACTGTTGACCTTCAGGGTAGCAGCCCAACTCATAATCACTACGCTACCAGAGTTCCTTTTAATGATCTTAGCCTCTATGAAATTACTTTGTGAGATTTTTCTCTTTGTTTGCACTATGAGCTCTGTAAAAACTGAGATGTCTATTAAATGTAGTGGTTAAAAGCACTGAATTTGAAAACAACCAAATTCTGACATTGCCCTGTACATCTGGATAACTGTAGACCAATGACTTCACTTATTTAAGCCTCAATTTTCTCACCTATACAGAGAAGGAAAACTGTGGTTGTGTTGAGCGAATAAGATAATGCAAGCATATTTTGAATATGAGGGGGCTTCAAAACATTAGTAGAAAAATTCCGTTATCTCTTCATTCCATTTTTCCATGAACTTTTTGAAGCCCCTTAAGATAGCTAAGGACTCCTGGTGTGGTGCTGTGGGTTAATACATTGGACTGTAAGGTCGGTTTGAACCGCAAGATTGGCAGTTCAAGTCCACCAGCCTCTCCTCAGAAACCCTATACTAGGTTGCTATGAGTCAGAACTGACTCAACAGCACTTAAAAACAACAACAACTTAGACATCTAATATCCCCATATAGATGCAGTTTGCAGTTGGAAGTCTTGGGCATGGTCTCATTTAAAGAAACACAAGCCTGCACCTAGTCCTATTGAGGGGAAAATGGGAATGTGTTCTCTAGAGAAAGTAAAAATCAAAGAAGCTCCAGAATCAGGGACACTAGGCATAGAGATGATATTGTTGTTACGTGCCATTGAGTCAGTTCTGACTCATAGCAATCCTGTGTAGGGTTTCTGAGGCTGTAAATCTTTGTGAAAGCAGAAAACCTCATTTTTCTCTCATGGAATGGCTGGTGGGCTTGAACAGTCAATCCTGTGGTTTGCAGTCCAGTGCAGTCCAAAGCCACCATTCATGATAGAGCTATTAGGGGAAAGATTGACCAAAACCAAGAACCAAGGCCATTGTCTTTGGGTTGATTTCTGCTCCTGGCAATCCTATATGAGTAAAACTACATTCCATAGGAAGTTCTTGGCTGGAATCCTTGTGGAAGCAGACAGCCAGGGCTTTTTGTCCATGGTGCCATTGGGTGGGTTTGAACACCAGTTTTTAGGTTAGTAGTCAAGACATAAACATTTGTGCCACTCAGGGATCAGAGGAACTTGGAGAATTTAGAATAGGACCAAATTGTGAAATGTTGAAACTATTAGCCCTCTTCTCCTGTCTGGATCCACGAATACTAATAGATAGAGGCATAATTCCCAGACAGGACACTGGAGAAAACAAATGACCCAGAGAAAGATCTAGAGCTACTGCTTCCTGTAGAAAAGACCATTATAGACACACAAAACTCCCCATGAACCTGGAACTCACACCTCCAAGGATGGAGTAATAAGCAGTTCGGACTGGAATACCAGATGCTTGAAAAAGAGATTGAGCTCTCTGAGGAGTTAGTAAGAGGAAATCCATGAAAGGACAAGGGGTGGGGGTTGGGGGTGACTTCTGGATGGTGCTGGTACCTTAGGAGTTCAGAGAAGGGCTCTGAGGAACTAAATTTAGACCTGGTAGAGGGATAGTGCTAACTGCTATTACTAGAATCTCAAGGAAGCACACTGAGATTGACTTTGCAGAAGACTCAAAGGCAGATTTATAATTTGCAGCATCCTTTCTCAAGTGGACTTGACCCCACTTCAATTTGTGTGCTAAAGTAGCTTATATTTATAAATTAGTGAATTAATTATTACTCTACATTGTGAATCAGGATAGCTTTCTGGTCATCAGATTTGGATGTTTTCTAATTATATAGATTGATATTTTTGTAGGCAATCAATCTGTTTCTTTCTTAGGGATACAATGATAAATTAAGGATTTGAGATTGTGTAGTTAGTTAGACATTGAGCTACTAACTCTAAGATTGATGGTGGTGGTTATATGCCATGGTTCTGATTCATAACGACCCCGTATAGGGTTTGTGGTTGTTAAGTGCCATCGAGTCGGTTCCAACCCATAGCAACCCTGAACAGGGTTTCTGAGGCTGTAAATCTTTATGGGAGCAGAAAGCCTCATATTTCCTGTAAATCTTTATGGGAGCAGAAAGCCTCATATTTCTCCCACAGAGCAGCTGGTAGTTTCGAACTGCTGACCTTGTGGTTCACAGCCTGATTTGTAACCACTAGGCTGCAAGAGCCCAGCTGTAAATCTTTATATGCGTGGGCAGAACTAAGTATGAAGGTTATGTCTGAAACTGAGCAACCATATGGCAGGGAACATTTCTGAAATGATAATAAATGAAGTTCCAAAGCAACAGTGTAGTTAGTCTCTCTTCTGATGCTGAATCACAGAAGCTTGAGAACGAGGCTTGCAAAGATCAAATACCTGCTTGATGGAAGGGAAGGGAGAGAAGCTGAGTAGGCCAAGGCAAAATGTATTCAACTGATTGAGGAAGAGAAAAAAGGCTAGGAATACTAACGTGTAAGTATTTTTTTATTCTCATTTCACATGTAAAGCACGTCTCACAATGCTTGGCATGCAGCAAGCCATCAACTGTAAGTACAAATGATTCACTGGGATATTACACAGCCAGAAGGAGAAATGAAGTTCAGATACATGCAACCACATGGATGAATCTTGGAAACATCATACTAAATGAAGTAAGTCAATCACAAAAGATAAATATTGTAGGATATCATTTATGTGAATATCTAGAATAGTGTATAGAGACAAGATTTTTTTTTTAGTGGTTACCAGTGGTGAGTGGGAGGAAATGGAAAAAAAGACTCACTGCTTTGGGAACACTGGGCTTCTGTTAAGTGTAAAATTTGGGAATGGATATAAATGGTGGTTGTACAACATGATGAATATATGAAGGTGAGTAAAAAATTATCTACACTCCAGTTATATTAAAATGCCCATTCATATCCACTGCTGATGGCAACATTAAGCATGCACGTGAAATTATTTTGTCGAACAGATGAGTGACAGTGGCTTATGTGGCAAATCATTTGCAATTCAGCCATGGCTCTCTCTATGAACTAATCCATGACAGACTGGGCTTTTGACAGATGGGAACTGAAACAACTCACAGAAGAGCATAAACGAAAGCATTTGGATATCTGCAAACATAATTTGGACCTATACTCAAAGGAAGGCAAAGGTTTCTTTAAAAAAATCATTACTAGTGATGAGACATGGATTCACACTACAAGCCTGAGAGTAAATGGCAAACTATGAAGAAAGCGTTTTCAATAGTCAACCAAGAAAAAATTCAAAAGTCAACTGTCAGCTGGAAAATTGATTCTTGTAGTTTTCTGGGATTCTCAAGGGCCATTATTGGAGCATTATCAGGAAAAAGGTTCAATAATCAACTGTGCTCCTTACAGTGAGATGTTCACTGAAGAGCTAAAGCATAAACTTCAGATTAAATGCAGAAGACTGCTACCAAGGGCCTTACATAACAATGCATGTCCATACACATTTGCCCACAGTGTTGACACTCTGCAAAACCTTCATTTGGAGGTAGGTGTAAAAGCATTGTCCCTGTAGTCCTGCTCATGCCACATTGAACTTTTGTCTGTTTGATCCCCTGAAAGCAGCCCTTCAAGGATGAAGACTCACCTCTGATGAAGAAGTGAAGACAGCCGTGTATTCATGGCTGGCATCTCAGTCTAAAACCTTTTTTAATGAGGGAATACGAAAACTTGGTGACAGATGGACAACATGTATTGAAAATCAAGGAGATTGTAAAAAAATGATGTATTTATCTTTTCTAAAAGTTGATTAAAGTCAATTCTATAGCCAGAGTGTGGATAATTTTTGACTCACTCATAATTATGTTCCTGAGCTAGCTGTACATGTAAAAACTGTTGAAATACCAAATGTTTTGTTACATATACAAGGGGGCTTAAAAAACCCATGGAAAAATGGAATGGGAATGTAATGGAATTTTTCTAGGACCATTTTGAAACCCCCTTGTACATTTACCACAATAAAATATACAAAATACAATATTGTTGTTATGTGCTGTTGAGTCAGTTCCGATTCATAGCCACCCTGTATGGGGTTTCCAAGGAGCGGCTGGTTGGTTTGAACTGGTGGCCTTGCAGCTCAAATTGATCTTGCAGTCCAGCGAATTATCCTGCAGTGCCATACCAGGGCACCACAGTATTATTAATATCAGTAATTGTAGTAGTCGTTACCTGGTACATGTCAGACTCCCAGAAAATGACGGTTGTTTTTATCATCCAAATCCGTATTCCCTACTGTCTTAGCTATCTAGTGCTGCTATAACAGAAAACCACAGTAATGGCTTTAACAAACAGAAAGTAGGATAGAAGTCCAAATGCAGGGCACCTGACTTTAGGGTAAAGGCCTGACTTCAACAGTTGTAGGATCAGCATTCCTTGGAGCTGTCCATATGTCTTGGCATTCATCTTTGCTGGGTATAGGAAGTTTTTGACGCAGGGACCCACAGGACATGCTCTGCTCCTGGCTTGTCTTTCTTGATAGTCGTGAGGTTCCTCACCTCTCTGCTAATTTCTCTCCCCATTTATCTCTTTGTAAGAGAAAAAGTGTGACTCAAGCAAGGCTGGGAGTTGAGTAAGTATGTGACTGGAGATACAGCCCACACGAATCATGCTTCATTAATATATTATTGTTTTTGTTTAATTGTTCAGTGCTGTAGAGTCAGTACCAAGTCATAGCAATCATGTATAGGGTTTTAAAGGCTGTCAAACTTTATAGGAGTAGAAAGCCTCATCTTTTTCCCACAGAGAAACTAATAGGCTCTAACTCCTGATCTTGTGGTTAGCAGTTCAATGCTTATCTTACAGTTCCAGAAATGCTTCACATCTCGAAGACACAGCAGTTAAGATTTACAACCCATACAATAAAGGATAATGACATCAGATCATAAAATGGAGGGCAACCACACAATACTGGGAATCATGGCCTAACCATGTTGGCACGTATTTTAGAGTGACATAGTTCAACCCATGACACTGTCCAAGCACAAAACTTCAGGGAGAATGTAAAAAAAAAAAAAAAAAAAGGCTAACCTCAAAAAAACATAGAATCTCTGGAAGTGTCAAACCTAAAGAACTCCAGACCCATCTATTTTTTGTTTTGTTTTGTTTTAAACAATGTTTAAGGTGAAAAATTCACATAGCATATTAAGTTCCCATTAAACAAATTTCTACACAAATTATTCAGGGATATTGGTTACATTTTCACTACGTCATCATTCTCCTTCACTCAGTTCTGATTGTACCATTTCCAGTACCCTGGTAACCCTGATCTAGGACCTTTCTGTTTTTGACAGCAATTTTTGACCATTTGGTCTCCTATAGGTTCTTTTTGTAAAGGAACTCATTGATCATGAGTGATATTCCTTAATTTATGAGTCAATCTGTTATTTAGATAAAAGGTGACTTCAAAGGGAAACAGTTTAAGGTGTAAAGCATATCTCAGGACAATAGTCTTAGGGAGTTCTCTAATCTAAACCAATACAGTACGTTTGGATTTTTTAAGAATTTGATCTCTGTTCCACATTTGTCTCTCTTTCTGTTGTTGTTGTTAAGTGCCTTAGAGTCAATTCCAACTCTTAGTTACCCTGTATAAGGCTTTTGATGATTAGCTAGTGAGTTTGAACCATTGACCTTGCAGTTCAAACCGACCTTGCAGTCAAATGCATTATCCCACAGTACCATACCAGAGCTTACCCTTTCTATTAGGATCCATCTATTATGGTCCTGGAGTCCTTGTGTGGTGTTGTGGGTTAATACGCTGGACTGAAAAGTCTGTTTGAACCGCCAGATTGGTGGTTCAAGTTCACCAGCCGCTTCTCTGAAACCCTATACAAGGCTGCTATGAGTCTGAACTGACTCAATGGCACTTAACAACAACAACATTATGGTCCTGAACAAAACATTAAGTACCATCTAATTCTGGTCTTAGGGTAGATGAGACCATGGTTCATAGGCTATAAGTCCCATAGACTAATTTCTTCTCAAAGTTTTTGGTTTCCTTATTTCTCTTTCTTTCTGGATGAGTTGAGTTGAATCTTAGAAGGACACTAGGAAACTTTTAAGATCCCAGACACTACTCATCATGTTGGGATGTAGAATATAGACTTTGTGAGCTATATTATGCCAAATAATTGAACTGCCCTGTGAGACTATGGTCCTAAGCCTTCAAACCCAGAAAAACCAATCTCATAATACATTTGGTTATGTCTAGAAAGTACTTGTAACTGTATCCCCTATATGGTTTATTATATATGTGAATACATATACATGCATATGCCTATTGGCACATACATACATATTCCTATTGGTATGTTGTTGTTGCTGTTGTTAGGTGCCATAGAGTCAGTACCGACTAATAGAAACTCTATGCCCAACAAAACAAAATACTGCCTGTTCCATTGCTGCTGCCACTATGCCATTTCATCTCCTTGGGGGGGTTCCTCTGTTTCTTCTACCCTCCACTTTATCAAGCATGATGTTCTTCTGTAGGGACTTGTCCCTTCTGATAATATGTCTGAAGTATGAGAGATGAAGTCTAGCCATCTTGGCTTCCAATGAGCATTCTGGCTGCACTTCTTCCAACACAGATTGGTTTGTTCATTTGTCAGTCCGTGGTATTTTTAATATTCTCCAACACCATAACTCAAATGCATCAGTTCTTCTGCAGTCTTCCTTATTCACTGTCATGCTTCCACCTGTATATGAGGTTATTGAAAATACCATGGCTTGTGTCAGGCACACTTTAGTCCTCAAACTGACATCTTTGCTTTGAGATCTTGTGCAGCAGATTTGTCTAATGCAATACGTCATTTGAGTTCTTGACTGTTGGTTCTATGAGTGCTGATGGTTGATCTGGCCAAATGAAGTCTTTGAGAACTTCAGTTTTTTTACCATTTACATGATTTTTGTTTTATTTATTTATATAGGATTTTTGTTTTCTTTACATTGAGGTGCAACCCATACCAAAGACTGTGGTCTATGATCTTCATCAGTAGGTATTTTAAGTCCTCTTTGCTTTTCACAAGCTAGGTTGTTTTACCTGCATATCACAGATTGTTAATGAGTCTTCCTCCCATCCTGATGCCATGTTTTTCTCCATATAATTCAGTTTCTTGGACTATGTGCTCAGCATATAGACTGAATAAGTATGTTGAAAAAAATTCAATGCTGGCATACACATTTCCTAAGTTTAAACCATTCTATGTTCCCTTGTTCTGTTCAAACAACTACCTCGTGTACAGTTTCCTTATGAGCACAATTAAGAGTTCTGGAATACTCATTCTCTGCAATCTTTTCCATAGCTTGTCATGATCCACACAATCGAAAGCTTTTAAATAAAGCAAGGTCAACATTTTTCTGGTATTCTCTATTTTCAGCCAAGACCCAACTGACATCAGCAATGATATGCCTTATTCTACATCCTCGTTTGAGTTTCTGGAAGTTCTCTGTCAATGTACTGCTACAGCCATTTTTTAATTATCTTTAACAAGAATTTACTTGCATGCAATATTAAATATATTGTCTGATGATTTCCTTATTCATTGAGTCACATCTCTTTGTAATGGGCATCAATATGGATCTCTTCCAATCAGTTGGCCTGGTAGCCAGCTGCCTTCCAAACTTCTTGGCATAGATGAATGAGTGCCTATAGTGCTACATCGGTTTGTTGAAAGATTTCTATTTGTATTCCATCAGTTTCTGGAGACTTGTTCTTTGCCAATGCCTTCAGTGCACCTTGAACTTCGTCTTTCTTCATATCACTGGTTCTTGATCATATGCTACCTCTTGAAATTGTTGAACATCGATCATTTCTTTTTGGTACAGTGACTCTGTGTATTCCTTCCATCTTCTTTTGATCATTCATTGCATCATTCAATATTTTGCCCAGGGAATTCTTCAGTATTTCAAGTTGAGGCTTGATTTTTTCTTCAGTTCCCTCTGCTTGAAAAATGTTGAGTGTGTTCTTCCCTTTGGGTTTTCTAAGTCCAGGTCTTTGAACTTTGCTTTATCATATTTAACTTTGTCATCTCAAGCTGCCCTTTGAAATTTTCTATTCAGCTCTTTTACCTCCTCATTTCTTCCATTTGCTTTAACATCTCTATGTTGGAGAGCAAGTTTCAGAGTCTCTTTTGACATCCATTTTGGTCTTATCCTTCTTTCTTGTCTTTCTTCCTGCATGATGTTCTTAAAGTCAACCCACAACTCATCTGGTCTTTGGTCTTTAGTATCTTATGCATAAAATTTGTTCTTCAGATGCTCTCTAAATGCAGGTGGGACATATTCAAGGTCATATTTTGGCTCTTATGGACTTGTTTTTCTTCAGCTTTAGTCTCAAGTTGCATATGAGCAATTGATGGTTTGTTCCACAGTCTGTCCCTGGCCTTGATTTAACTGATGATATGGAGGTTTTCCACTATCTCATTACACAAATGTTCATTTAATTTCTGTGTATTCCATCTGGTTAGGTCTATGTGTATCTTTTAAGTTGTTTTAAAAAGTTATTTGCAATTAACAAGTCATTGGTCTTGGAAAATTCTATCATATGATCTCCCGCATTGTTTCTACCACCAAGGTCATACTTTCGAACTACTGATCCTTCCTTTTTGTTTCTACCTTTGCATTCCAATTACCATTAATTGTATGGATCCCATCCTAGCACATACAGTATTGTACTTCAAAATAGATATTGAAATGCTCTTCTTAACAATGAATGCAATGCCATTCTTCTTTAATTTGTTGTTACAGTATAGTAAACCATTTGATTGTTTGATTAAAAGTGCCTAATACCAGT
>NW_006408859.1:788996-790803 GCF_000296735.1 Chrysochloris asiatica | reverse complement strand
CCAGCTTCTCGGATTACTTGCTCAACATACAGGTTGAATAAGTATGGTGAAAGAATACAACCCTGTCACGCACCTTTCTTAATTTTCAACCAGTGTTCCCACTCATGCCTAGGATAACTATATTTATGTATTCCATTTCATTTTTGTCAACTTCCAATTTTCCTAGAAACATATTTTATACATTCCATGTTCTGATTATGAATGATGTTTGCAGCTCTTTCTCCTTATTTTGAGTTGCGTCCCATCAGTAATGAAGGTCCTGAAAGCTTTAGTCCATTCATGCCATTATGGTTAATTGTACTTTGAGGAGGCAGCTCTTCCCCAGTCATAGTTTGAGTGTCTTCCAACTGGAGGGACTCACCTTTCAGCACTCTACCTGAAAATGTTCTGCTGCTGCTCATAAGGTTTTCAGTGTCTGCCTCTCCTGCTTTGTAGTCTGCCTTAGTCTGTAAGTTCTGCTGAAACCTGTTGGCGATGGGTGTGCCTGCTGGTATTTAAGATACTAGTGACATAGCAGCATCACAGCAACATACAAGCCACCACAGAGTGACAGACAAGTGGTGGTCTTACTATGATGGCTAAGATTTAAAAAAAACCAACAACCAGAAAATAACAAACATTGGCAAAGATGTGGAGAAACTGGAACCTTTACCCATTGCTAGTGGGAATGCAAAATAGGGAATTCCAGCTAATTGGACCAATAGCATGTTTTATGCTTCTGTTCTACCTCTTACTTCATTGCATAGTGCCTAAAAGCTTGCAAGTAGCCAGTTAAGGCACAGTAATTTATCTCTGTTCACCTGGATCAAAAGACAAAGAGAGTCAAGAATAGGAGGAGGATATGAAATGGGTGACTAATTCTCTGCATGAAATGTCTCTCCTGAGAACAAAAGAACTGATGGTGCCATGAGACCAAAAGAATTAGATAGTACCCGGCTACTATTACTAATCATTTTGATCAAAGATACCACAGAAGAACCCTGATCGAAATGGGGAAATGCAGAACAGAATTGCAAATTCTCATTGACTCCAGACATGGAGGGTGGACAAACCTCTAAGACTATTGCCCTAAGATATTTCAACCTTAAACCAAAAGTTTAAGCATAATTTAGCTTAAGTAGTAAAAAAATGATTTGATGTTAGCATCATATATGTATGGGATCAAACTGACAATAGCAAATCGGAAGATGAGCTAGGAACTTTAAGGGAAGTGAGTTTATGTTAATGTGGAACAACTCAGAAAAGGAGGGTGGATATGACTGCACAACTTGAAGACTGGAGTCAACATCACTAAAATGTACATGTAGAAAATGTTGAATTGATGTTGGTTTTGGTGTGAATATTCTCAAAAACAATAGTAAAATAAATAAAATTTAGAAAGAAAACTCCTTTAATTTATTAAAATCAAATTCCTTCCTGGGGCCTAAGAGACCTATAAAGTCTGGTTTACCTCACCAACTTTTCTTCATACCATGTCTCACCTCACCAGAAGTCTCTAATCTCACCGATGCCCTCTTCATTGATTTCTTCAACAGGCCTGGCTGTTTCCTACCCGAGGGCCTTTTTACCTGCACTTCCTTCTGCCTGAGACATTTGCTTGTCTCTCTCCACAGGGCAGGCTACTTTTCATTCTTCATGTTTCAGCTCAGATGGCACGTCACAGGGTACCTCACCCCACCCCAGGCATTCTCTTTCAGATCAGCAGTTCATTTTCCTCATAGTACTTACCACAATTAGAAATTAATTTATTTTTGTACTTATTCTCTTTCCTCTTGTTGTTGTTGTTGTTGTCAGGTGCCATCGAGTC
>NW_006408859.1:778114-785266 GCF_000296735.1 Chrysochloris asiatica | reverse complement strand
CTGGTAGTATAGTGGTTAAAACAAACAAACAAACAAAAATTCTTTCCTCTAGAATTTGTTTTGTTGTTATTAATTGCTGTCGAGTCACTTCTGACTCATAGAGATCCTGTATAGGGTTTCTGAGGAGTGACTGGTGAGCTTGAACTTCTGACCTTGAGGTTCAAACTGACCTTGCAGTCCAGCATGTTAACCTGTAGCACCACACCAGGACTAATATCTACTGAAAGAAAGATTTATTTTAAGGTGTTGGCTCACACAATTTGGAGTGGGGGGATGGAGGGGACTGGAAAGTTTGAACTCTGGAACATATCGAAGATTTCTGTAGTCTCATGTCCCAAAGTCAGTAGGGTGCTGGTGTGGCACTGCAGAACAAGTACTGAACCGCAAAGTCGGTTTGAACTGCAAGGTCGGCTGTTAAAACTCACCAGCTCCTCTTCGGAAATCCTATATTATGAGTTGGAACCGACTCAAAAACACTTAACAACAATATATATAAGATAAACTCTGGTAACATAGTAGATTATGAGATAGACTGCTCACCTCAAGGTCAGTAGTTCAAATCTACCAGTTGCTCATGGGAGAAAGATGATGTTTTCTGCTCCCATAAAGATTTACAGCCTTGGAAGCCCTATACAACTCAGTGGCACACAATCACCACCATATGTGTTCTGTGTGTGTGTGTGTGTACTGATTGTTGTTAAATGCCGTCAAGTCGGTTCTGATTCATAGTGATCCTGTATAAGTTTTGCCAAGGAAAGCCACACCAGGACTCCATACACACACAATAAGATAATGAAAAACTTCCACAAACATTTTGAAGATTATATATATATATATATATACACACTCATGTGTATAGTTACCCTATGTACAACAGAACAAAACACTGCCCAGTTCTGTGCCATCAAACTATTGTTGTAACACCTGAGCCCATTGCTGTCACCACTGAGCCAATCTATCTCTTTTGCTAACCCTCAGCTTTACCAAGCATGATATCCTTCTCCAGGGACTGGTCCTTCCTGACAACATGTCCTAAATATGAGAGACGAAATCTTGCCATCCTGACTTCTAAGGAGCATTCTGACTGCACTTCTTCCAACCCAGATTTGGTTTTTGCTCTGGTAGTCCATAGTACTTTTAATATTCTTCTCTAACACCACAACTCAAATATATCAATTTTTTCTACAGTCTTCCTTTTTAATTATTTAACTTTCATATGCATATGAGGCTATTGAAAATATCATAGTTTGCATCAGGTGCACCTTAGTCCTCAAACTGATGATATGTTTGCTCTTGAACACTTTAAAGAGGTCTTGTGCAAAAGATTTGCCAAATGCAGTATGAAGTTGTAACAGTTAAATAAATACTGCCACTGCTCTGCCTCTGATCAGCTGGAGACCTGGGCAAGTCATTGAATTTTCCTTGGCCATTAGTTTCCTCATCGGTCAAATGAAGGAAGACCTTGGAGACAAGACTCATGGTGACAGAATAAAAGGTGTAGTCTCCCTCCAATTTTAAAACCCTCTGATTCTCATCAGGGAAGCTCTGTCACCAAGCCATTTCATTTGGGAAAACTTTGTTTCCAGGGGGCCTTGGGGAGGGGGAAGGGGTGAGTATTGCAGGTGGGTGATGGTGGGAGAGACAATAGGAAGGTTCTTTAGAGAGCTTTATAAACCGGTTGGCTCACCATCACTTCCCTGGTGGCCGCTCAACTAGGAGGTCTGGGTGGGGTGCTTCTCCTGAGGGCACAGGCTGCCAAACTCCCACCCACTGCCACAGGCAAAGCCCCCAGGAGACCACAGAACAGAAGGAATTCAAAGGAGCTTCCCAGTTACAGGTGTGTGCATTCCAGGCCTGCCAGCCTCCTCCCCCGCAGCCTTTCAGGGGCCGTTTGTCCAAAGGCATTATGCAAACTGAAGCTGCAGTGTCTCCTCCGCTGCCGAGCCGTCCTGTTTTTTCTTTCTTTTTTTCTTCTTGCTTCCCTGGTGAGAGGGAGGTGGATCTGAGAACCGCTGAGCATTGGCTGAATTACAACGAGCTGAGCTTTGTCTTCTGCTCTGTTCTGACAAGAGTTCTGACAGTGCTGGGAAACTGAGGTGGGTAGTCCAGGCATGAGATTCTTACCCAGACTCCATATCTCTTAGGGCGGCCCCAGCCACGAGAGGCAGCTAAGAAATTAGCACTGCTCTGGAGGATCTAAGTAATAGATGCTCAGTAATTATAATTCTCGCAATGGACCAATATATATGGAGAGGGGTTCTCACACTGGTCCTCTTGGTGGTATCACTCTTCCCAAGCACCCATCACTTAAACTCTTGCTGGGCCTCGAATGGCAAAACAGTGGTGAAGTATGGGAAGGGTACAGGACACAATAGTATTCCACCTCTTTTCCAAGTTGGTCAGGTTGCCACATGAAATGCCAGCGGAGATCCCTAGAAACAGCCAGTGTCTGAACTGGAGGTCAGAATCCAGGGAGAGACCACATGAAACCCTTTGACTAAGAGTCCATTAGAGGACAATCGAACTGTCCATAGTGTTTCTAAAGTTTTAATCTTTACAGAAGCTAACTGCTACGTTTTTTTCCTGTGGCTTGGCAGTGGGTTTGAACTGCTCACCTCTCCACCAATCCTTTTGGTTAACAGCCAAGCTTTAACCACTACACTGCCAGGACTCCTTGGGAGGTATCACAGCGAGGCACATGATGCCAAGTGAGGCCATGGCTTTTGAGTTCTGATTCCACTTCTTCCTCGACTGGTGGGATGTTCTTGACTATTCATTCACTTTTTGGTTTATTCATTTACTCACTCATCCACTCCTTCATTCATACCAGGTGCCAAGATGCACAATGGGGTGTATATAGGTGAATTATTTTTCTTGTTAAGCACCGTCGAGTCGGTTCTGACCCATAGCAATCCTGTATAGTGTTTCTGAGGAGCAACTGGAGAACTGGAACTGCTGACCTTGCAGTCCAGCACATTAACCCACAGCACCACACCAGGACTCCACATAGACGAATAAGACAGCACTATTTCTCCCTTCTCCAAATAGAATATCCTCAATTTGACTCACAGTCTAGAGAAGAAATGTGTGGCTTTTCAAGTGTCCTTGAAGAAAGCATTATTATAAGCAGATAATTATAGTGTAGTATGATACAGTTATAATAAAGGCATGTACAAAGTTTTATAGACGTTCAGAGAACAAGAAATTAACTCTTCTAGGAAGCTGAAAGAAGTTTTACAAAGAAATTGAATCGTACTGAAAGACAGGCTTTTAAGAGGCATGAATAATAAAAATTCAGACAATAGCATAATCAAAGACCTTCAGGCAGGAAAATATGGATCATACCTGGGAATACTATCAATATTTTTTGGGTGATGTGATTGTCTACATTGTAAACAGAAGAATAATCCTAAAAACCATTAAAGCTCATTATTGTTGTTGTTGTTAAGTGCCCTCAAGTTGATTCCAACTCATAGCGACCCTGTATAGAATATCCAAGGAGTGGCTGGTGGATTTGAACCTCCAACCTCTTAGTTAGCAGTCCAGTGTTTATCCTGCAGTGCCATACCAGGAGTCTAATTAGGTTCAGCAAAGTGGCTAAATACAAAATAACATGAGAAAAATCAATAGTTTTTTTAAATGATATAAATAAGACATTAAAGGGTTCTAGTGGTATCATCCATCAATGAGCTATATTGGTACAAAGGCAGCAGCAATGGGTTCAATGTAACAATTGTGAAGATGATGCAGGACCAGTGTTTCATTGTCTTGTGCATAGGGTCTCTATAATTCGGAACTGACTTGAGGGCACCTAACAACAACAACAACAACAGTGGTGTGGTGGATTATGTGTTGGACTGCTAACTGCAAGATCAGCAATTCAAAACCACCAGCCACTCCATGGGAGAAAAATGAGGCTTTCTATTTCTGTAAAGATTTATAGTCTTGGAAACCCTATACAGGCTTGCTATGAGTTGAAACTGACTTAATGGAACACAACTACCACCACCAAATAAGTCATTTGAAAATACAATGAAGAACAAAAAGCTAGTGGTAACAGCAATTCCAACAAATAAACAACAAGATGTGTACAAGGTAGGTGAAGAAAACTATAACACTTTCTGAAGGGCACATGAAGAACCAGAGAAGTGCACTATCATTCCAGATGGAAGGTCAACTATGCATAAGACTCTATTAATGGAGCATTTGTACATATCAAGCCTCCAGTCTGAAGGAAGAGCAGAGGGTGACTGGGTAACTATATGCAATATATATGAAATAAGGTCTCTATCTCATATCAGAAACCCAAAAAACCAGCTGAGCGCTATTGAGTTGATTCCAACTCATGCTCATCCGCGCATTACAGACAAGAACTGCTATAGGATTTCCTCCTTCTTCTATTTTGGGCTTTTTTTTTACCCATTTGTTTTATTTTTTATTGTCATTTGGGTAAAATCTTGCAGAGCAAGTTAATTTTAAATTCAATAATTACTGGTGATTAGAATGACAAAGTTGGAAACAAAGAGGAAGGATCAGTAGTTGGACAATATGGAATATGGCCTTGGTGTTAGAAACGATGCTGGATATCACAGGATAGAATTTTGTAAGACCAATGATTTATCCATTGTAAATAACTTTTTCAAAACCACATATAAGATGACTACACAAATGGACCTCATCAGATGGGATGCACAGAAATCAAATTGACTACATCTGTGAGAAGAGATGGTGGAAACATTTCATATCATCAGCCAAAATAAGGCCAGAGGCATACTGAGGAACAAACCATAAATTGCTCATATGCCAGTTCAGACTGAAGCTGTAGAAAATTCAAACAACTCCATGAGAGCCAAAATATAACCTTGAACTAATTCTACCTGAATTTAGAGATTATCTCAAGAATAGATTTGATACACTAGACACTAAAGACCAATAACCAGAAGAATTGTGGGATGACATCAAGAACATCATACAGGAAGAAAGCAAAAGGTCATTAAGAAAACTAGAAAGAAGGAAAAGATATCAGCATAGACTATACACATTTTGTTTCCTGACATTAGTTGCCATCTTTTCAGTGTAATAGCATTTCCCCCACTTCCTCCCTGGGCTCCCCCTCCATTCATCCTTCTTTTATAAGCTGTAGTCTTTGTGGAAAAGAATCCTGGTGGCACAAAAATGAATATGTGCTGCTGCTAACCCAAAGATTAGTGCCTTAAAACCAATCACAGGAAAAAGACCTGCAATCTGCTTCCACCAAGATTATAGCCAAAACTGGTGACCATGTTCGTCACTGATAAGGAGACGAGAGGGGAAAAAACAGCAATGAAGTTGCAAGCTAAGTCTGACCACATTCAATAGACCCTGTGAACCTGGGTGGAGACTTGGGTGGCCAGCAGTATGGCAAGACCCAGGGACTCGTGGGCCCAGAGACAGTGACATGGCCACAGAGAACTAGAGCAGAAGAGTGAAGTGTCTAGCTGATATAAAGTGAGGAGAGATGCACTAGAACACCCATACTTGCAGATAGTTCCCACTTGACCTGGCTTTGATGGATGGATGATCAGAACTTGACTAGAAGAAGAAAGAAGAGGGGGAAAAAATTAAAAAGAGTAACCCACTACTACTTGATGAACTTTACCTATACTTATGGATATAATAACTCAAAAAATGGAACAACATGTAAACTATCATATAATTCACAATAAAACATTTTTTTAAAAATGGAACAAATCTTTACAGCGAGGATCACTCCCACCCCCTAGGTACACAGGGTTGACAGGGATGGGCAACTTGGGCACTGGCTACCCAAAATGGGGTGGGGGAGAGAGGCTATAAAGGCAAGAAGTGACTGACTTACAAGCTTTCAAGAGGGAGCCTAGTTCCAGATAGGGCAGGAGTAGGTAGAATCTCCAATGAATGGTTTCCAATCTGTTGGGACTGGGCTGGTGAAAGGAAATGGGGATAAGACTCTTGTGGTACTATAGTGAATAATTGCCATCAGGACTGACTGTGAGGGTCTGAAATGTAGAGGTCAATGTTTTTTTGACAAAAGGAGGAGAGTGATTGACTTTGCAGCCCAGGAGCGGAGGTCCCTGAAACCATCAAGTCAGAAGAGCAGAGAGCGTGACCCTACCCAGAGAGGCAGTGACACCAGGGATGGAAGACAGAGACAATGACATGGACAGACAGAGTGGCTGGGGACTCTGGACTCAGGGAAGGAGAGGGGCTGTTTGCTGATGGCCGGGGGGCAGGCCTGTGTAGTGTACCCTTTGGTTATTTGATGATGCATGGAGGGGATTGTAATCATTGCAGTGCAACAAAATACGATAGGGTGAATGTAAAACTGATATTCTCCCATGTAAACCCACATAATTCACAATAAAAACTTAAAAAAAAAAAGATTATAGCCAAAAGAACTCCACGGGGTCAGTTCTACTGTGTCACAGGGGATTGCTGTGTGTATGAGTCAAAATCAACTCAACCAACAAGCAGATCACCAGGCCTTTCTTCCACTGTGCTACTGGGTAGGGTTTTAACTAATGCCTTTAACTAGTGAACAGTAACCATTTGTGCCACCTGAGGACATTCTTACATCAGACTCCAAAATAAATTTCCAAAAAATTCCATCTGTTCTTCTCCCCCCACTTGTAGCTTTAAGTCTTCTTGGAGAATCTGTGGTCCTGTGTCTCTAGGCTAAATTCTCAATGAGGGTAGAAACCTCAGAGCTGCTGATGACAAATCCAGATTCTGAATGAATCCTTCAGTGAGAAAACTTGGAGAATTTTTTTTGCCATCTTTGAAGAGTTGTTGTTGTGTGCCATAGAATCAGTTCCAACTCATTGCAGCTGTGTCTAGGGGTTTCCAAGTAGCAACTGATGGGTTTGAACCACCAACTTTGTTGTTAGCAGGTGCTTATCCTACAGAACTGTAGGATGACTATATACTCAGGCACAGTGGCTTAGAAAAAATGTTTGAGGTTAAAATTGGCAGGTGACATTCAGCCAGATTGCTTAGGAGTAACTTTTCCATATATGTTTTACTTATCCCTATGATATGCTCTAAGGAGCTCTGGTAGCGTAGTGGTTACGAATCGGGCTGCGAGCCTTAAGGTCAGCGGTTCGAAACTACCAGCCGCTCCGCGGGAGAAAGATG
>NW_006408859.1:773376-776483 GCF_000296735.1 Chrysochloris asiatica | reverse complement strand
CCCACCCAGCCACTCTACGGGAATGATGAGATTTTTTTTCTGCTCCCACAGAAACCTATACAGGGTCTCTATGAGTTGAAACTGACCTAACAACACTTAACAACACCAACAACAAAGGGAGAAGTGTTGTGCAGGCATTATTTGAGTGAGTTCTTTCAAAGACTAGCAACCAACAAGTGAACGATTTTTAATGGAGTTGTTCAACTTGTATTCTTTAATTCTAAAGAGATGACAGGCGGCAGAGGTGTGCAAAGCTATTGGCAGACATAGAAGAGGGCTGAGCCCTCTCTCCTCAGCCCCTCGCCCCAACCTGTACCCTGGCTTCCCCTCAGAGGACCAAGAGGCAACTTGGCTGGCGTCCCAGGCAGCTGCCCCCCAAGGGAAAGCCACCCAAGCTTCCTTCATTACTTTGGGGCCAGAGTTACCTACTGAGGAAGATGCCTCCCAAACAGCACAAGAAAAGAAAGTGGGACATTTGAGCAAAGGAATCTGAGGGTGTGGTAGTTACCACCTAGACCAGCCCAGTTGTTCTAACTAAACTTACAGAGCAATCGTATCCTTTAAGCATGAATCCAAGCTCGCCTAGAGGTTTATGGACACTTTCATTTTTATAGCCATAATTTCCTGCCTGCTAGAGTAATAACGACCATCATCTGTTGAAGAGACAGGGGAAGGTCCTTTTTAAATCCTGTAGCCTTTTGGCAAGATCAGGGGGACAGTTGGTGTTGCGAAGTGCTGTTGAGTCAGTTCTGAGTCATAGCAGCGCTGTAAAGGGTTTCTGAAGAGCAACTGGTAGGTTTGAACTGATTATCTTATGATTAGCAGTAGTCCAGTATTCATCCTATAGTGCCACACTAGGACCCCATTAGGGAGGTTAGGTGGTGAAATCACACCAAAGATTTAAATTGCAATGGGACTCTCATAGTGTTCCAACCCAATATTTCCCATTCAAAACCACAGCAATAACCCACTGCCATTGAGTCCATTTTGGTGGATAGTAACCTTCTACGGGGTTTCTGAACGAGCTCTGGTAGCATTGTTGTTATAAGTTGGGCTACTAACCTCAAAGTCAGCAGTTCGAAACTACCAGATGTTCTGCAGGAGAAAGCTAAGACTTTCTGCTCCTGTAAAGATTTACAGCCTCAGAAACCCTATACAGAGTTGCTATGAGTCAGAACCAACTCCATGACACACAACCAGCAACACCACAGGGCTTCTGAGACTGTACATCTTTAAGGGGACGTACATCCTAATCTTTCTCGTGCAGAACAGCTGGTGGGTTTTGAACCACCGACCTTGTGGTTAGTAGTCCAGTGCATCCCTGGTTAGTCATCTCATGCCCTCCCTTTGTTGTAGTTCTGTGTGACTTCCCATTCTACTACAAAGGAGCCCAAATGACACAAACAATTAAGCACTTAACTATTAACCAAAATTTTGGCAGTTCAAACCCACCCAGTGGCTCCATAGGAGAAAGATCCGGTGATCTGCTCCAAGGAAATGCCATGAAGCAATTCTACTCTGTTACATGGGCTTGTTATGAGCTAAAACAGACTCAACAGCATCCAACAACAATTCTACTGAAAAACTTTGATGCAAGGGCTTCCTCTGTTTGAGATGCTCTTTCTATTCCTCACCTGATCCACTCATACTCATCTTGGGTTTTAGGTTAAGTGATAATTAAAATATATGATGCACATGGAAGATTGGTGAAATAGCAAATGTTTTTGTTACCTATATATTAACTCTCATGGCTCAGCTTTCAGCCAAACAATAGAAAGACCTATAAGGTGAGCAAGGAGCCTTGGTGCCTTGTTACGTGTTGGACTGTTTAAATGACTGGGTAAGAAAAGTAGAGTTTTCATTGAAGTTTGGAAAATGAATAAGAGCTAAGCAGGTGAAGAAGGTATGAGGAATTATTCCTGGCAGAGTAAAAACTTTGGTGTGATGGCAAGATTGGAGAACTTGGGGCGGGCAGGGGTGGGGGTGGGGAGAAAAGGGACCAGCATGGCTAGAGCTATGGGAAAGTGGCCATGTCCTGAGGGAGAATGATCATATCTATGTAACATGAGGAAACTATGGAAGGGATTTAAGCAGGATGAACAGGATATCAGATTTACATTTGTTCATGGATTCATATTGATTTTTGAAGTGGATTAGATGGGACTTGGGGTGAGGATCGAAAGCTCAGGTGCCACCATAGTTAAGCACTCACCAAAAGATTTCCAGTTTGAATCTCTTGTCCACTCTTCAAGAGCTAGATGTGGCAGTCTACTTCCATAAAGATTACAGCCTTGAGAGCTCTGTGGGACAGTTCTACCCTATCTTCTTCAGTCCCTCTGAATCAGAATTGATGTGAAGCAATAGGTTTGGATTTTGGGTTTTTAAAGGTTGAAAATGGAGACCTTTGCTGACACAGGTAAGCACTTCATTGCTAGCTGACACATTGATGCTTCAAAGCCCCACAGAGTGTCTCTGAAGACAGGCCTGGAAAACTCTATGGAACACAGTTCTACTCTGACATACATGGAGTTGTCTTGAGTTACAAACGATGCAACAAATAGCATAGAAACGATACCAAAGGTGATACCTGAGTTTCTGTTAGTAGCAGTTGAGTGGGTGAAGTTGTCATTTCCATGGATGAGGAAAATAGTGGAAATGACTGAGATGGAGGTGAATTTAGTTTGTGATTTAATAAGTGGCAGACGCATGCGATGTGGAACTAGAGATAAAAAATTGGAGATTGTCTTTCCCACTCGTTTTTTGTTTTTGTTTTTTTAATTTTATTTAAGGTTTTTATTGTGGGTTAAGTGAAAGTTTACAGGGTTTATCATCAGTTTTACATTCAACAAATCATACACCTTGTTTCATTATGATTATAATCCCCTCCATGTACCATCAGTTAACAGTATTTCTGTCTTATCTGCTTTAGCATTTTAAAAATCAAAGAAACAAACAAAAAAACCACTCAGGCATATATAATAATTTACATCTCCAAAGGGCACATTCTGCAAGTCTGCCTCCTGGCCACCATGAATCTAGAGTCCTCAGCCGCTCCCCCTCTCCATGCCCCCATCTCTGCCTCCATCTCTGGCACTGCTGCTTCTCTG
>NW_006408859.1:764012-772056 GCF_000296735.1 Chrysochloris asiatica | reverse complement strand
TATATATAAACATATATATAACTACATAATTAAGTGTGAGTTCAGAGTTTCCAGGAAAAAAGGTAACCTAGAACTACTGAAACCCTCCCAGTACAAAACAGTTCCACCCTTTGCAGTGCAGGGGTGAGTGTTTAAGGGTGGGGTGGGGTGGAGAAAATCTTGTGAGAAGGGGCAATAATGACAGTTAATCATCAGTTGAGCCTGTCATTTCCCTGAGGGCTTTAGTCTACACACCAAGATTTTGGCTACATGCAGGAAATCCAACAAAGACCCTCCAGTTCAGAGAATAGAATCAGATCAGAGACTCCCTTTACCTACCCCCACTTTTTAAAGAAAGTTGAAACCACAAAGGAAAGAATGAAGTAGGAAAAAAGATACTTGCCACTCAGAGATGACTATTGTTTGTTGTTATTGAGTGTTATGGAGTGAGTTCTGATTCATAATGACCCTGTATAGGGTTTCTGAGGCTGTAGATCTTTGCGCTATCAGGAAGCCTCATCTTTCTCCCTCGAAGGGACTGGCCATCTCAAACTGCTGACCTTGCGATTCTCAGTGTAGTGCTTATCCTACAGATCCATATGCTCCCACAGAGACAATAGCTTGGGAAACAATTCTGGGTGGTTCTTGGTTCTAGGTGAGTGAAGGAGAGTAGAAAACTCACAGACCCATAGTCAAAGTTCTGTGCTACCATGGATATGGTCCTATTGTCACATTATTTGCATGGTTAAATAAATAAACAAGCATTTTCATTTAAAGTGGGACAGCAAAAAAACATTCAAGCCTGAATCTGATCAAGTTTCTAAAAACTAAAACTCTTGTCAAATACGCCAAAGGGATGTAATTTCAGCAAATTATAGACTGGGACACTGTAAGACAAATAACCCAGCTTTTTTTTGATTAATAATTACAAGACAAAAAGTAAATGGAGATGATACATAAATATAAAGAGACTCATTGTTGTTGTTGTTAGGTTGTGTTAAGTCAGTTCTGACTCATAGTGTTCCTATGCACAACAGGACAAAATACTGCTTAGTCCTATGTTAATCTCACTATCATTGTTACTCTTCAGCCTGTTGCTTCTGCAACTGTGCCAATCTAACTCATTGGAGGTCTCCTCTGTTTCACAGACCCCCCACTTTGCCAAGCAGATGTCTTTCTCCATGGACTGGTCCCTTTTGATAATATGTTCAAAGTGTGAAAGACAAAGTATAGCCATTTTGGCTTCTAAGGAGCATTCTGTTGTACTTCCTCCAGCACAGAATTTTTTCTCCTAGCAGTTCATGCTACTTTCAATATTCCTCTCCAACACCATAGCTCAAAAGCATCAATTCTCATATGGTCTTCCTTATTCGTTGTCCAACTTTCACATACTTTTGATTTCTTGACTGCTGCTTCCATGAGCATTGATGGTGGCTCCAAACAAAATGAAGTCTTTGATAACGTCAATCTTTTCTTGAGTTATCATTATGCTATTTATTATGCTATTTATTAGTCCAGTGGCGAGGATTTTTGTTTTCTTTGCACTCAGGTGTAATCCATACTAAAGGCTGTGGTCTTTTATCTTCATCAGTAAGTATTTTAAATCCTCTTCATTTCCAGCAAACAAGGTTGTATTATCTTCATATCGAGAGTTGCTAATGAGACTTCCTTCAATCCTGATGCCATATTCTTCTTCATATAGTACATTTTCTTGGATTATTTGCTCAGCATACAGATAGAATAAATGTAGTGAAAGAATATGGCCCTGGTGCAACACCATTCCTGATTTTAAACCATTTAGTGTCCCCTTGTTCTGTTGGAAAAACTACCTCTTGGTCTGTGTACAGGTTTCTCATGAGCACAATTAAGTGTTCTGGAATACTCATTTTCTGCAATGTTGTCCATACCTTGTCATGGTCCACACAGTTGAAATCTTTTGCATAGTTAATAAGGCACAGGTAAATGTCTTTCAGGGAGTCCTGGTGTGGCGCTGTGGGCTAATCTGTTAGATTGCAAAGTCATTTGAGCTGCAATGTCGATGGTTCAAGCTCACTAGCTCCTCCTTGGAAACCCTATACAGGGTCGATTGTAAAAGTGGTTTAAATAGTTTTCACACATATTTCATCACAATAAAAATTTTTTAAAAGAGAGACTGAATATGTGCATCAACAAAATATATAGATCATTGTTGTTGTGTACCGTCGAGTAGATTCCAACTCATAGTGACCCTGTACAGGGTTTCCGAGGCTATAAATCTTTACAGGAGCAGAAAGCTTCGTCTTTCTCCCGTAAAACAACTGGTAGTTTTCAAATGCTGACCGTGAGGTTTGCAGCCAGATTCGTAACCACTATGCTACCAGAGCTCCTTTATATAGATCATATTATGGTTTGAATAAGTATACAGTGAGAAAGAAAAATATGACTTTCATAAGATGATTGAAAACTGGATATTGGATAATGAAAGGAATTATTATTCATTGTTTTTTAGGTGTGATAATGGTACTGTAGTTTTGGTTTAGGTACTTATGCATTGGGGATGCAAGTATTGATGGCAGAATTTACTCATAACCACATGGGATGGGGATGTGATCACTGAATCTAGATTGGCCATGAGTTGACAACTAGTAAAGTTGGGTGATGTTATTATGCTATGTTTCTACTTTTGTACACGCTTTAAATTTTCTATCATATTTAAAAAAATAAAATAGGATAAAGTGGACTAGGTAGGCAATGCTTCACGTCTTGAGAAAATAATGCAAATCCTTTCTAAAGGCACTTACTTCCATCAGAGACCTCAGAAAATTCCAGTAGGTAGCTTTCCAATACATACGAGTTCACAGTTACAATACACAAAACAAAATAAGGTTTTAAGCCAAGAGTCTAAATAAAAGGCCATGGAGCCAATATAAATACATTTTAAATGTTTAAGAAAATTCAGGAGATAACTGAAAGCATGAAAAAGGATTGAGAGGCCATAAAAAATAATCAGGAGAATTCTATCAATAGCAACTTACATTGTTCCAGATCAAGTTTCCTATTAAAAACTACTAGAAAGTCTGGAAGCACTAGAGAACTATCAAGTCCATGCAAACATAGAGCAGAGATCTAGACAGAAAGGAAGTCCAGAGAGGTGAGCCCAGCATTGGAGACTGCTTGTCCTCCTGATCCAACTGACAAATCTGAAAGCAGTGGATGAGGAACCGATCCTGCATCAGTTTTTGATAGTTTCCAGGAGTAGGGCCTGCTAAGGAAAAAGTAGAATCCTGGTGTGGCGCTGTAAGATAAGCCCTGGATGACTAGACCCATTCAAACCCACCAACTGTGACTTGAAGCCCTATCCAGAGTCACTATTAGTTGGAACTGACTCGACATCACTTATCTACAACAACAAAGAAAAAGTAGGAATTCTTCGGTGACACAAATGCTGAGCTACTATCTGAAAGGTTGGTGGTTTGAACCCATCCAGAAGCACATCAGAAAAAGCCCTGGCAATCTGCTTCTGAAAGGTCTTGCAAACCCTATGGAGTATGGTTTTACTTTGCACACATGGGGTTGCCATGAATCAAAATAGACTCCGTGGCAATTGGTTTTCTGGTTTTGTGTTTGTGTTTTGTGTTGTGTTAAGGAAGACATGGAGTCCCTGGGTGGTAGATTACACTCTTAGCTACTAACATGAAAATTGGAGGTTTGAATCTATACATAAGCCCATTGGAAGAGAGGCATGGTGATCTACATTTGAAAAATCAGTCATGGAAAACTCTTTGGAGACCAATTCTACTCTGACACTGAGTGACACCATGAGTTGTAATTGACTCCATACAACTGGTTTGGTTTAAGGAAAAGATGTTTATATTAATAACAGATGCCTGTATTCTTGTGGTACTTCTTCATTTAATCTGTTGTGGTATGCTGTTTTTCGTTGAAATAAAGAAAGAAAATCTGGCCTCACCAAAACAAAAATGACAGTATGACTGGCTACTACAAGAAGAAGCAAGTTGTTCCCTGGGAAGACATCAAGGCAAGCAATCAAGTCCCTTCAGGACAAACCCCCCTCTAAGACTGAAACTCAAAGGGAACACGTGAGCAGGCATGGAAGTTTGCTGATGACCACATTGGTCTACTGGTGAATGAAAGAGGGGAAAAGACATCAATGAAGAAATGGGCTGAGTTCAACCATGTTCCATAGACTCCCATTGACCTGGAGATGAGAGAGAGAAGAGGAAGGTCTGGTTGGTCCAAAGTGTGGTGAGACTCGGGAACACCTGAGCCCATGGACAAGGACATAACCACAGAGGGCTAGAGCTGAGCGTGAAGCATCAGCTGATATGATATGAGGTCTGACACACAAGAACACCCAAACTTTCAAATAATACCCGTTTGATCTAGCCTTGGTGGCTTGATAATCAGAACTCAACTTGAGGAAGATAAAACAAAACAAAACCATTTTTGATAAAGGAAACAAGAGTAAATTGTAACAGTTTGATGAATTTGACCTATACTCAGGGAGGCAGTAGCTCAAAATACCAACAGAGAGGGAAGTAGTATTCACATCAAGTATCAATGCTATCCCCTCTGTACTCAGGGTAGATAGGGACAGACAACTTAGACATTGGCTACCTAAAATGAGGGGGGGGGAGGGCGATAAAGGCACAAAGTGACTGGCCTACAAGGTTTCAAGAGGGAGTTGAGTTTAAGAGTGTGAGGGGAAAGATAGAGTCCCCACAGAAAAGTTTTCATCTTGTCTAGGTGAGTCTGGTAAAAAGAGATAGGGATAAGATTTTTATGATTCAATAGTGAGTAGTAGTTATCATGACTAATTGCAACTGTCACAATTGTAAAGGTAGAAGTTTTGTAACAAAAATGGGGAGTAGTTAATCTTACAGTCCAGGAAGAGAGGACCCTAGGACCATCAAGGGAGAAGAGCACAAGTGGAATGTGAGACCTTATCCAGAGAAGCAGTGACACCAGGGATGGAGGCCTAGATGGGGACATGGAGAGAGGGAGCAGCTGAAGACTCTAGATTGATGGAAAGAGAGGGACTGAGAGATAGTATCCAGGAGGCAGAATTGCAGAATGTGCCCTTTGGTGGTATAAATTATTATATATGTGTGAGTGTTTTTTTAAAAAAGCATTAAAATGAACATAGAGAAATACTGTTAACTGGTACATGGAGGGGATTGTTGTTGTCAGGTGCCATCAAGTCAGAACCGACTCATAGTGACCCCATGCACAGCAGAACGAAACAATGTCCGATCCTGGGCCAACCTCACTACCGCTGCCACACTTGAGTCCATCAATGATGCCACCTGGCCAATCCATCTCGTTAGGGGTCTTCCTCTTTTTCTCTGACCCTCCACCTTACCCAGCATGATATCCTTCTCCAGCAGCTGTTCCCTCTGGATAATATGTCCAAAGTATGAAAGACGAAGCTTAGCCATCTTGGCCTCCAAGGAGCACTCTGGCTGCACTTCTTCCAAAACAGGTCTATTGGTTCTTTTGGCAGTCCATGGCACTTTTAGTATTCTCCTCCAACACCACAACTCAAAGACATCAATTCTTCTACAATCCTCCTTATTCACTGTCCAGCTTTCACATCCATATGAGGTTGTTTAAAATACCATGGCTTGGGTCAGACGCACCTTAGTCCTCAAGCTGACATCTCTGCTCTTCAATACTTTAAAAAGTTCCTGTGCAACAGATTTGCCCAATGCAATACGTCGTCTGATCTCTTGACTGCTGCTTCCACTAGTGTTGATAGTTGATACAAGAAGAATGAAGTCCTTGATAACTTTAATCTTTTCTCCATTGATATGAACGTAGTTTATTGGTCCAGTGGTGAGGATTTTTGTTTTCTTGACACTGAGATGCAATCCATATCGAAGGCTGTGCTCTTTGATCTTCATAAGTAAATGTTTGAAGTCCTCTTCACTTTCAGCAAGCAAGGTTGTATCATCTGCATATTGCAGGTTGTTAATGAGTCTTCCTCCAATCCTGAAGCCACGTTTTTCTTCATAGAACCCAGCTTCTCGTATTATTTGCTCAGCATACATATTGAACAAGTATGGTGAAAGAATACAACCTTGTCGCACACCTTTCCCAATTTTAAAACATTCAGTGTTCCCATGCTCTATTCGAACAACTGCTTCTTGGTCTAGGTACAGATTTCTCAGAAGTACAATTAAGTGTTCTGGAATACTCATACTTCTCAACGTTGTCCATAGCTTGTCATGATAATCATTATAATGAAACAAAGTATATGATTTATTAAATGTAAAACTGATGATCTGCCCTGTAAACATTCACTGAAATCACAACAAAAACTTAAAAATAAATAAATAAATAAAATAAAATAGCAATGGGTTATTAAAGGAATGCAATGTGAGTCTACATAAAATATATCTTAATTATTCTAATAGTTTTAAACCAAAAATTAATTCCTTCATGCTTATCCAGAGATGGAAGTAATTTTAAGTTGCATCAAGACATAATTATTTATACAATAATTTTGACATTTTAAGAGAATGAATTTTGAAAGTTTTTTTTTACATTTAACTTTTTTGTGAGTCTTCTACTAGAAGTTATGGAATATATATATGTCAAATGAATTGCTTCCAACTAAAAAAAATAAATCTGGCCTCACACAGATATGTAGGTAGGTAAAGGAAAACATATTTTAATAACCTTTTCAGATAAGAGAAGACATTTTTCTTTAATACTATGTAATAATTCAGTAAGATTTATTTTAATGTGGAATCTGAAAGCATGTCAATGAGCTTTTCATATTCTCCTGCTTTAAAATGCATCGGTCTAGCTTGTACTTTGAATCATCTTTTAGTTATTCATCATTTTGTAGCATCTATTAATCACTTTCATTAATATCACCACCAATCTCAGTGGAAGAATCTTTAAGCACTGGGAAGTGGTCAAGCTCATGACGGTAAATAGAAGTAGCTCAAATTTTTAATTTTTGCATGAAACCGTAAATTTTGCACTGATAACAAATTGAGAAAATATCTGCCAAATAACTACTATTCTTTAAAGTAAAAAGAAAAAAGCAGCTAGTGTGGTATTCAAATAGTCTGTCGAGTTGTTTCTTCTAGAAATTATATGTCAGGGGATAACTTTCATTCAAGGTTTAAAGAATGCCTCAACTAATCTACTTAGTGTGGATCTTTTAAGAATCTGAGTTTTGTTTAGCATTTTTCTCTCCTATCTGGAAGGTCAAAATGATTGATAGTGGTAGCTAAGTACCATCTAACTCTTCTGATCTTAGAGTTGTTTCTTCCTGAGGGGAGTTCAGTTGGTCAATGTTCAATCATTTCAAAAGATACCTTATGAGTAAGAATCCATAGTATTGAAGGACAAAGGTCAAGCAACACTGAAGGTATTGGCCAAAATTAAAGCTCCAGGAATTAGCAGAATGCAAACTGAAATGTTTCAACAAACTAATGCAGCACCTGAGGTACTCATTCATCTATGACAAAAAAATTTGGAAGACAGCTGCCTGGACAACCAATTGGAAGAAATCCATATTTCTGTCCATTCCAAATAAAGTTGATCCAATGGATTACAGATATCATCAAACAGTATCTAATATCCCATGCAAGTAAAATTTTTCTGAAAATTCAAAAACAGTTGTAGCAGTGCATTGGCAGAGAACTGCCAGAAATTCAAGCCGGATTTAGAAGACGAGTAGAACTAAGGACATTTTTGCTGATTTCAGATGGATCATGGCTGACAGAAGAGAATATCAGAAAGATGTTTACTTCTGCTTTATTGGCTTTGCAAAAGCATTTGACTGTGTTGTTGTTATTGTTAGGTGCCATCAAGTCAGTACCAACTCATAGCAACCTTATGCACAGCAGAACAAAACACTGCCCGAAACTGGGCCAAACTGACTACTGTTGCCACACTTCAGTCCATCGATACTGCCACTTTGCCAATCCATCTCATTAGGGATCTTCTTTTTCTCTGACCCTCCACCTTACCAAACATGATATACTTCTCCAGCCACTGGTCCCTCCTGACAATATGTCCAAAGTATGAGAGATGAAGTTTGGCCATC
>NW_006408859.1:753229-761561 GCF_000296735.1 Chrysochloris asiatica | reverse complement strand
TGAGTTTTTCCATCATCTCTTTCCGCAGATGTAATCAATTTGATTTCTATGTATTCTATCTGGTGAGGTCCATGTGTATAGTTATCTCTTATGCTGTCTAAAGAAGGTATTTGAAATGAACAAAATGATAGATTTTGCAGAATTCTATCATGCGTTATCCAGCCATCACATTAGGGTGAGTTAATTAAATGTTTGACCAAATACAGCAGACTAATTTTTAAGTTGATAATGTTGTAGGTCCCATGAATGATGCTATAAATTTTGGCAGTAAAACAATTCCCCATACAAGTTCTAATCCAAGCCATAGTATTTTCAGTTGCCTCATGTACATGTGAAAGTTGGACAATGAATAAGGAAGATTGTAGAAGAATCAATGCATATGAATTATGGTGTTGATGAAGCATATTAAACTACCATGGACTTCCAAAACAACAAATAAATCTGTGTTGGAAGAAGTACAGCCATAATGTTCCTTGGAAGTGAAGAAGACAAGACTTTGCCTTATATACTTTGGACAGGTATTAGGAGAGACTAGTCCCTGGAAAAGGACATCATGCATGTGAGGTAGAGGTAGAGTGAAAAAAGAGGAAGAAATGAATTGACAAAGAGATGGTAACAATGGGCTCTGATACAGCAACAATTGTGAGGATGGCATAGGACCAGGCAGTGTTTTGTTCTGGTGTGCATAGGGTCGCTCTGAGTCAGAACCTACTCAACAGCACCTAACTACAACAACATTATTAACTTAATGCCAATGCTTTCAGTAACTCAGATGAAATTTATAGATTTTTAAAAAAACATAATTTAATAAAACTCACATAAAGAAATTTTAGACATCTGAATGAGTCCATAGATATTAATGTGCTGGATTCATAATTAAAAAAGGAAATCACTAGAACCAAACAGCTTCACTGGTGAATTCTATCCAACATTAAAAAGAGAAATAAAGCCAATACTAAACCAACTCAGAAAAATAAAGGAGGAGGAAACACTTCCCAACCTGTACTGAGTTCAGCATAACCCTGATTAAAAAAAAACTTGCACAGACGCAAAAAAAAAAAAAAAAAATTGACAAAATTCAAGACTTTTTCATGATAAAAGCTCTCAGCAAATTGAGCCAAGAAAGGAACTTGTTCAACCTAATTAAAGGCAGCTACAGAATCAGCTAATATCATAACTCATGATGAAATATTAAACCATTTCTTACTAAGTCTGGAAACAAAGCAAGTTTTATTCTAAATTGTACTGGATATTCTAGTCAGTTCAGTGGAGCATGGAAAAGAAAAGGTATACAGGCTGGAAAGGAAGAAGTCAAACTGTTAATATTTATACACAACTTGATTGTATACATAGAAAATCCTATGTAATTCACAAAATGACAGCTAAATCTTGTAAATGAATTTAGCAAAGTTGAAGGATAATGTACATACAAATCAATTGTATTTCTGTATATTAGAATTAAACTATAGAAAAATGTTTTCCATGTATATTTACAAAAACATATAAAATATCAACTACTTGTGATACCACTTAGTAAAAATATTGCAAATTCTCTACTTTGAAAACTACAGAATATTTCTGAAAGAAATTAAGAAAAACCTATATCAATGAAAAGGCATTTGGACTTTGGATTTTATGTTTGGGTCTTTGATCTATCTTTAACTAAACTTATGTGTAGAATAAGATGGGATTGAGGTTCATTTTTTTCCTTAAAGATATTCAGTTGTTCCAGCACCATTTGTTATAAAGGCTTTTTCCCTATGGAATTGATTTTGCATGTTGGTTGAAAATCAATTAACTATTGGTGTGAGTTCATTACTGGACTCTATATTTTGTTCTAGTGGGAGAATAGACATGTCACCAATACTGAAAACTAGATTATCAATTACAAAAATTTAAGCATACCTGTACCCCCAGGTATGCTTAACTTTTTGTAATGATTCAGCAATTCCACTCCGAGCCAAAAACATATGTACTTATATACAAAAAGATTTGCATATAAATAGTCATAGTAGCTTTATTCATATTGACACCAAAGTGGAAATAGCCCAAATCTCCATCAATAGGTGAACAGATACTCAAATTGAGTTATATTTCTATAATAGAATACTATTCAGCAATAAAATCAATGAACTATTGATAAATGCAATGACATGGATGAATCTCAAATGATTATATTGTGTGAAAGAAGACAGACAATAAGAATAATACTATGTATTCTGTTTGCATAAAGGTAGGATAAGCACTGGACTTATACTAACTGCAGGGCCAATGGTTCAAACCCACTTCCCTCTCCTTGGACACCCTATAAAATGTCACTAAGAGTCAGAACCAACTCGATGGTACATAACAACAACAAAATAGATAAGACTAATCTATGGCACTCCAGGTTAATGCACTGAACCACAAGGTCGGTTTGAACCACAACGTCAGCAGTTCAAGTTCAGCTGCTCTTTGAAAACCCTATACAGGGTCACTGTGAGTCAGAATTGATTTGACAGCACTTAACAACAACAATAATCTATAGCAATGGAGTCCTGGTGTGGCACTGTAGGGTAAGAATGGCAATACTAACCACAAGTTTAGCAGTTCAAACCCATCAGCTGCTCCTTGGAAAACTATACAGGATAGTTATGAGCTGAAACCTACTCAGTGGCATTTAACAATGGTAATAGAAATCAAATCAATGGTTAGTCAGCTAGGGTGGGAGAGACAACAAAGGGGCAGAAGGAAGCTCTCTGAGATGATGAGAATGTGCTTTTATCTTGAGTGGGGTTATAGCTGCTGTTGTTGCTAAGTGCTGTTGACTTGTTTCTGACTCATAGCGAACCTGCATAGGAGCAGCTGGTGAGCTTGAACTGCCAACCATGTGGTACAAACCATCTTGCAGTCCAATGCATTAACCAACATCAATCTGAATGGAAAGAAATTGAAACCATTCCTCTTGTGAGCAGGAACCAGCCAAGGATGCCCTTTCTCACTGCTCTGATATAGTATTGTGCTAGAAGTCTTAGCCAGACCTATATGACAAGAAATGGAAATTAGAGGCATCTACTTTCAAATTAGCAAATTAGCAAAGAAGAAGTAAAATTCTACTTGCAGATGATATAATCCTATACATTGTTGTTGTTGTTGAATGCTGTCAAGTCAGCTCTGATTCATAGCAACCCTGTATAGGGTTTCAGGGTAGAGGCTGGTGAGTTTGAATCACTGACCTTCTAGTTAGCAGTCAAATGTTTCTCCTTCAGCATCACACCAGGACTCCAATCCTAAAAATAGAAAAATCCTACACGTAGAAGACCCCAAAGACTGAGTTAAAAAAAAAAGTAACTCATTGAAAGATTCAACAAAGTGACCAAGTGACCAGACCAACATTCAAAAATCATTTACATTATTTTACACTAATAAAGAGAGCTATGAAAAGGAAATAAGGCAAATAATACCATTTACAGTGTCATTGTTGTTAAGTGTCGTTGAGTCAGTTCCTACTCATAATGACCCTTTATAGAGTTTCCAAGGAGCGGCTGGTGAGTTTGAACCATTTACAATAACCACCCAAAAGATGAAATGTTGTTAAGTGCCATTGAGTCAGTTCAACTCTTAAAAGCCCTATATAAGTTTTCTGAACTAATCAGAGAAACAAAAGACTATACAAAGAAAACTATAAAACACAACTACAAGAAAATAAAAGAGACCTACAAAAAATGAAAGAATATGCCATATTCATAGACAAGAAGACTTAATATTGTGAAAATGTCAATTTACCCAAAGCCATCTATCTGTTGTTGTTGTTAAGTGCCATTGAGTCAGTTCTTACTCATTGTGACCCTGAATAGGAGTTCCTAGAAGTGGCTGGTGAATTTGAACCACTGACCATGTGATTCAAACAGACCTTGCAGTCCCATGACTTATCCTACGATATACGTAATCCCAATCCAGATTCTAGCATCATTCTCTAGAGATGGAAAAACTAATCTCTAACTTCCTATGGAGAGGAAAGAGAGCCTGGAAAAGCAATGCATTACTAAAGAAGAACAAAGTAAGGACCTTTCACATTCAGATCTCAAAGCTGTCGATTCCAACCCATAGCGACCCTGTATAGGGTTTCTAAGGAGCCACTGGTGAGCTTGAACCACTGACCTTGCAGTTCGAATGACTTTGTAGTCTCTGACACATTAGCTCATGGCACCATACCAGAACTCCAAAGCCTACTATACAACCACAGTAATCAAAACACATAGATCAATGAAACCAAAATGAGAACCCAGATGTAAATCAGCTGATCTATGGCAAAGGGCCAAAATACATTAAATGGGGAAGAGACAGTCTCTTCAACAAATGGTGTTGGCAAAACTGGAAAACCATTTGCAGAAGAATGAAATAACTAGACCTGTATCTCATATTATATACAAAAACTAACTCTATGTGGATTAAAGATGTAAATGTAAACCCTAGAAATATAAAGATCATCCATGAAGAAGTAGGAACAAATTTAGGGGCTCTGATACATGTCATAAAAACACTATCAAACATAATTGAAAACACAAAAAGCAGGAGACATAATAGACGACTGGATCTCCTAAAACTTAGATACTTATGTGCATCATAAGATTTCAACAGAAGAGTGAAACAAGAACCCACAGACTGGGGGGAAACTTTTTGCAATGACACATTTGACAAGGGAATAATCTCTAAAATTTATAGAAAACTTTAACAAATCAACAAGAATAAGGCAAATAAACCCAATTTTCAAATGGGCATAGGATATGAACAGACATTTCATGAAAGAAGACATTTAGACAACTAATAAACATATCAAGAAATACCATGACTCAGCAATCCTTCTACTTGGTATATATCCTCGAGAAATAAGAGCCATGATATATAGATACATATACACCCATATTCATTACAGTACTATTCACAATAGCAAAAAATATGGAAATAGTCTAATGCCTATCAACAGAATAATGGTTAAACAAACTTTGGTACATGTACACAATGGAATACTATGAAAAGTTGAAGAATAATGATGAATCTGCAAAGAACTTTATACTATGTTGCATGAAATTAGTCAATCACAGAAGGGCAAATGTTGTATGAAACCACTATTGTAAAATGTAAATAAAAGATTCCTTGATGATTACCATGGTGAAGAGGAAGGGAGAATTATTCATAAGCTTGAAGGTAGATGTGTGTTAAGTTGGGTGATGTGAAAGGCAATATACAACAAGAGAGAAATCTGCTGAAGGATGATGAAGGGAGTGGAAGACACAGGGAGAAGTGCAAGAGTTAATGGCAACAGTTATTGGTGTTGGGGTGCCATTGAGTTGGTTCCAACTCATACCAATGCTATGCACAACAGAATGAAACACTGCCCAGTCCTGCGCCATTCTCACAATTCTTACACTTAAGCCAATTGTTGTTGCCACAGTGCCAATCCAACTCCTTGGGAGTCTGCCTTTTTTTTTTTATTGTGAATTGAATGATAATTTACATGGAAGAACATCAGTTTTGCACTCATCCTATCATATTTCATTTCATTGCAATGATTACAATCCCTTCCATGCATTACCATTCAACAGTATCTGCTTCTATTCCCTGTTGGTGTTTTCTTTTTGGTGAGGGGGTTTATATATACAAAAATACAAACACACTGAGGAATGTATAATCATTTAAACAACCCAATGGCAAATTCTGCAAGTCTACCTCCTAGAATAATTGATGCTTTTGAGTTATGGTGTTGGAGGAGAATATTGAAAGTGCCATGGGCTGCCAAAAGAACCAATAGATCTGTGTTCAAAGAAGTGCAGCCTGAGTGCTCCTTGGATAACCAAACTTTGTCTTTCATACTTTGGACATATTGTCAGGAGGGACCAGTCGCTAGAGAAGGATATCATGTTTGGTAAGGTGGAGGGTCAGAGAAAAAAAGGAAGACGCCCCAGCAAGGTAGATTGGCAAAGTGGCAACATCAATGGGCTCAAGCATGGCAACAATAGTGAGGTTGGCCCAGGATTGGGAAGTGTTTCGTTCTGCTGTGCATAAGGTCGCTATGAATTGGTACCAACTCGATGCCACCTAACAATAACAGCAACAGCCTCCGCTATAATATTTTTTCTTTCCATGAGTCTAGAGTCCTCAGCTACTCTATTTCTCAATGTCATCATATCTGTCTCCATCTCTGGTGTTGCTGCTTCTCTGGATAGGGACCCACATTCCACTCATGCTCTTCTCCCTTGATGGTCAGGGACTGATTCTTCCTGATAACATGTTCTAAGTATGAGAGAGTTAAACACTATTATATAGACAATTCTGTAATAGCAGCAATCTACTGGAAGATACATGGACAGATACACAGCCTGAATGTATATTAGAAATATATATGTTTTTGTTGTTAAGTACCATGGAGTCAGTTCAGACTCAGTGACCCTGCACAGGGTTTCCGAGGCTATAAATCTTTACGTGAACAGAATGCCTCAACTTTCTCCCGCGGAACTGCTGGTAGTTTTGAACTGCCGACCTTGAGGTTAGTAGCCCGATTCGTAACCACTACGCTACCAGAACTCTTTATACACACACATATATATAAACAATTGCCATTTCAACAGCTTTTACATTTATAATTTGTGACATTAATTACATTAATCATATTATGCAACTATCATCATTATTACTTTCCAAATTTTTTCACCAGTCTTAACAGAAACTCAAGGAGATCTTGTGATGCAGTGGTTAAGCACTTTGCTGCTAACCAAAAACTTTACAGTTTGAATCTAGCTAGTGGCTCTATCGTAGAATGACTTGGCAATATGTTTCTGTGAAGATTATAGTCAAGAAGACCTTATGGGGCAGTTCTGTTCTGTCACATGGGGTTGCCATGAGTCAAAATTGACTTCAGGGCAAATAACAGCAAAAGTTCAGAGTCCCCTAAGCAAAGATTTCCTCTTTCCCCATTCCATTCCTCGATGACAGTTCCTTCCACTATTAAACCTTCACTAAGGAGTTGATTCATGGAAACACTATACAGGATTGCTATGGGTCGGAATCAACTAGACGACACTTAACAACAACAACAAGGAGTTGATGTGATGGGGTTTTTTCCATTCTGATTTGTTGTTGTTTGGTGCCAATGCAGTTAAGCCGGTTCTGACTCAAAAACTCTACATAGACCAAAACAAAACACTGGCTGATCCTGTGCCATCCCCATAATCTCTCCTGTTTTAAGCCCTTTGTTACAGCAACTGTGCCATCTTTTAGAAGCCTTCCAATCTGAGGGGCTTATCTTCTGCCACTATATCAGACAATGTTCTATAATGTTATTCATAAGGTTTGTAATAGCAGTTTTTCAGAAGTGGTCCGCCTCTTTCTACCTCCTAGTCTGTCTTAATCTGGAAGCTTCACAGAAGTGTGTAGACCATGGGTGACCCTGGTGGTATTTGAAATACCAGTGGCATAGCTTCCAGAATCACAGCAACACACAAGCCATTACAGTACAACAAAGAAGGTTTTACTCAGCACACTTCCCCCTTCTCTTGTTTCCTCTTTTTATACCAATCTCTATTGTTTTCTTAAAATTATTATAAAAGAAATACAAGCTCATTGTAAAACAAAATAAAACAAATATGTTGACTTATAGTTCTTTTTTAAAATTCTTAAATTTTCGATAGAAGCTTTTTGATGCAAACAAATTAGATGATAAACAGAATTTTGTGGTTGGCAAAAAACTGAAAAAGATCTGTTGACCTCAACTCCATAACTGTCCCTCCCTTAAAGCTGTCTGAGTTTCCAATCCCTCCTGTGACTCTTATTTCTCATGCTAAGACTACGTATTCCCCTCCATGGGATGGGGAATTTTTCAGCTTGCATTGTTTGAAGCATGTTACATGTGTTACCTCATTTGATCCTAGCAACTACCCTGGGAGAAAGGTATGATTTTTACTGAGTAGGGGTGAGCATAGACAGAAGAGGAGGTTCATGGTTAAGTAGCCTGTTCCAGACAAACACTAGTCAACATGACCCTAAGACCAGAAGAACTAGATGGTCTCTGGCTATCACTACCAAGTGTTCTGAAAGGGAATATTACTAGACACTTCTGAATAGAGTGGGAGAAAAATGTGGAACAAAACTCAAAATCATAAAAAAAGACCAGGCTCATTGGTCTAATAGAGACTGGTGGAACCCCCAAGAATATGGCCCTGAGCCACACTTCAGGCCTGGAACTGAACCCACTTCTGTGACCAAATAATAGACAAGTCTATGGAGTGAACATACACATGGACCTCGCCAGATGGAACACAGAAATCAAATAGACTACATCTGTGGAAAGAGAAGA
>NW_006408859.1:744194-750734 GCF_000296735.1 Chrysochloris asiatica | reverse complement strand
ATGAAACAAAATGTGTATGAATTGTTGAATGCAAAACTGATCTGCTCTAGAAACCTTCATCAAATTAACATTTTTTAAAAAAGATCAACACTGGTGAATGTAGGAAGCATAATAAAATCTAGCTAGAAGTTTGCTTCTAAAATTTGTGCACTCAACCCTAGACTGGGCTGCCTCACTAGAGAGACCCCAAACCACAACTGTACAATGACCATGGGCTGGGCTGGGGAGGGTGGAGTGGGTACTTACTAAGGTCCCACAAAGACTTGTGTGCAGGAAGGCTTGGATTTCCTTTGGGAATTCTTGACTCCACGTGCAATAAATCTTGAATGGTCTCCTTTTAGGCCCTGAGACAGGGCAAGGGAAAGAGATTTGAGGGTCCTAGGAAAGTCTGTTTGGCACCCTCCAAATCAAGTATTTCTGTTTTTAGGAACCTTCTAAAACAGAAACTTCCTTTCCTCCCTCCCTCCCTCCTTCACTTCCTTTCTCCTTTCTCAGTCTTTTCCTTTCTTCTTTCAACCAACTGAAACCTGTGGGAAATGCTGGTCTACTCCTGAATTGAAACCTTTAAAAAATTTTTTAATCTGATTTCAGAAAGATATCTGTTGATCCCTCCATTGTCTGTGACAGAGCAAAATCTCAGACCCGTAATTATCTTCTCTCCTGGCAGGCCTTAAGATGAAACAGACAGGAAGGCCTGAGCGGATTCTTCTCAGATGCCACCTCTTAGCACTGGGCTTTGCGAGCCTGTTATTTGGGGCGCTGCAGAAGGCAGGGCACTATCCCACCGAGGATCAATGGAAAATAAGCAGTTGCTCCTGTGTAGATTGCGGTCGCCTGCCATTGTCAGGCCTCCTTGGTAATGGCTATTTATCCCCACTTAATTGCTACCTGGGCTACCCCTCATTCTGTGATGCCTGGTACTTCCCACCACTGCCACCCTGGGCAAACCTGAGGAAGCTGGCAAAGGTGCCCAGCATGCCCGCCTGGTGGCCTCTCACAGAAACCAAGAAATGCCACAGTGACCCTGGTGAGGTCAGTGGTGACACCTTCACTGGATCTCCTGGCCGTATTAACCTGCTCTCCAATGCCTGGGATGGCCCTGGAATCTGCTTACTTGCCATGCCGAGTGATTAGATGCTGGCTGTATCTTCCCTTTCTCTGTGACAACTAACTAATGAAAACAGAAAAAAATCCTGATTTCTTGAAGCGTGAAAGAGCCAAGAAAACCTCAAAAAAAGAGACCCTCCATCAAGTGAGAAGAGCACAGTTGGAATGCAGGACCTTATCCAGAGAAGCAGCAACATCAGGGATGGAGATGGAGGCAGAGATGAGGACATGGAGAGAAGGAGCACCTGAGGACCCTGGACTCATGGGAAGAGAGGGACTGGGTGCCGGAAGCCAGGAGGCAGGCTTGCAGAATGTGCCCTTTGATTGTTTAAATATTCCTAAGTGTTTTTGTGTATGCTCCCTACCTACCCACCCACCTATCCCCCCACCCCCCAAAAAAAGAACAGAGGGAATGGAAGCAAATACTGTTGAATGATGATACAATGATGCACAGAGGAGACAGTAATCATTGCAATGAAACAATGGTGTAAACCAGTGTTTTCCCATGTAAACTATCACTCTGTTCACAATAAAAAAAAGAGAGAGAGAGAGAGATCCTTAAGTTCACCTATATCTGGACCTCTTGTAATGTGATGTAATAAATTTTGTGTTGTTGTTGCTAAGTACCATCAAGTCAGTTCCAACTCATGGCAACCCTTTATAGGGTTTCCAAGGAGCAGCTAGTAAGTTTGAACCACCAATCTTGCAACTCAAACCGACCTTGCAGTTCAGTGCTTATCCTACCTACAGTGCCACATCAGGACTCCTTGTTAAGTTGTTAGGTGCCGTCTTATTTCAACTCATAGCGATCCCGTGAAACAAAGTAAAACTGTCCAAGAGGGTTTTCTAGGCTGTAATCTTTACAGAGGCAGATCACCAGACCTTTCTCCTATGGAGCTGCTGGTTGGGTTTGAACTGACAATCTTTCAATTAGCAACTGAGTGCTTAACTCTTATATCACCAGGGATCCTTGTTATAATAAATATGTACACTTCAACAAGAAGAGAGATAAAGAGAAATTCATTAGTACATAAATGTAAATCCTACACACAATATTTATAAACCACACTGAGGGTTACATATTAAGATCAATGTATCATAGCCAAATTTAAGAAATGCAAACTAACTTGAAATAGAAAAATCAAATACTGTAATTCATCATTTTATTCAATTTAAATGTAAGTAATTAAAATGCAAAATAAAGCCAGCTGCCTTCGACCACTGTGGAAAACATTATGCTGCTTCCTTAAAAAGTTGGAAATAGAAATACCATATATGACCTAGCAAACCCCCTACTTGGTATATAGCCTCAAGAAATGAAAACCATGACACAAATAGATACATGCACACCCATGTTCATTACAGCACTATTCACAATAGCAAAAAAAAAATGAAATTAATCTAATGCCCATCAACAGAAGAATGGTAAAACAAACTTTGGTACAAACATACAATGGAATATTATGCAATGTTGAAGAACAATGATAAATCTGCAAGGCACGTAATAACATGTATGAACCTAGAGGGCATTATGCTGAGTGAAATTAGTTAGCAACAAAAGGAGAAATATTATATGAGACCACTGTTGTGAAAAGGTTAAGAAAATATTTTCTGGCTAAAAGAAACATTCTATGCTGGTTAACAGGGGTGAGAGGAAAGGGAAAATTATTCACAGGTTTGAGAGTAGACACATGTTAGCATGGGTAAAGGGGACAGCAATGTACAACAAAAGGAAAGTTGGCAGAGGAAAGATGAAGGTAATGGAAGCCACAGGGAGGAGTGAAAGAGTTAAAGTGAACAGTGATAAATACTATTAACTTATGGTACATGGAAGGGAATGCAATCATTTTAATGACATGATGTGCATGATTTGTTAAATGTGGGACCTATAATCTGTTCTGTAAGCCTTCACTCAATTCACAATAAAAAGTTTAAGAGAACAAAAAATAGTCATCTTCAAATTCATTTTGAATCATAATGGTCCCTTGTGGTTCAGAGTACAACTGAATTCCACAGAATTTTCAGTGGCTGTTTTTTACAGAAGTAGAAAACCAGGCCCTTTTTTCATGGTTTCTCTGAATGGACTCAAACCACCAACCTTCAGTAAGTAGTCAGGTTCCTTAAAAATAAAAAGTCTGAATTCCCAAATTCCCAGCCTTTCTGAAACCTCATGAAAATCATCCACTTGCCATGTTACCTTTGAGCATTACATTTAGCTTGAGCTCAGTTAGGCAAACCTGTGTTATTTAATTGTTTCAACTTAGAGTTAATGATTGGTCTTGCTCAAATCCAGTGTTGGGGATGCTTGTAAGATCTTCTCTGGACTTAGCAGGAAAGAAGGCTAGGACCTGTCAGTAAGAGGTGCCTCGGCGTTGTGATGGCCCCATTCCTACTGGCCATGGTTGTTTTATGCTGCGTTCCCTAGAGAAGCAAAACCAGTGAGACTTATATATGTATGTTGTTGTTGTTGTTGTCAGGCGCCATCTAGTCAGTACTGACTCATAGCTACCGTATGCACAGCAGAATGAAACACTGCCTGATTCTGAGCCAACCTCACTATTGTTGCAACGCTTGAGCCCATAGATGCTGCTACTTGGTTGATCCATCTCATCGGGGGTCTTCTTCTTTTTCTCTGACCCTCCACCTCACCAAACATGATATCTTTCTCCAGCAACTGGTTTCTCCTGACAATATGTGCAAAGTATGAGAGACGAAGTTTGGCCATCTTAGCCTCCAAGGAGCACTCTGGCTGTACTTCCTCCAACACATATCTTTTGGTTCTTTTGACAGCCTATGGCACTTTCAATGTTCTCTTCCAACACCATAACTCAAAAGCATCAATTCTTCAATGGTCTTCCTTATTCACTGTCCAGCTTTCACATGGATATGAAGTTTTTGAAAAATACCATGGCTTGGATCTAACAAAGAGGTTTATCTCAAGGAAATGGTCCACATGGTTATAAAGGCTGACAAGTTCAAAGTCCATGTATCAAATGTCAGGTTGAAGTCTTCTAACTTATATAACTACAGGGGTCGACCAACCCAAGATCAGCAGGTCAGATGTTAGACTTCTGGTTGTGAAAGGCATTGAATCCAAGGTTGGCAGATAAAATGTCAGGCTGCTGACTCACAAGCTGCAGATTCAACAACTCCCAGATGACAAGCCAGACACAGGATCCAAATCCATCAAAAAGTAAGAGTGCTTTGCCAGAGTGTCCATATTGTGTTGGAAGCTGACCATACCCCCAAGAAAACTTTCTTTCAATTGATTGGCTTCTCATAACAGATCTCATTGCTAAGATGATTATATTATATCAGATCCAGGGAGCATGACTACATCACATCATAACTGCCAGATCACTGAGAATCACAGCCCAAGCAAGTGGACACCCAAACTTAATGACCACACTGGTAACATTATCCCTGCTCTAGACAATGTAAACCTTTTTCAATGTCTTGGGAAAGAATCACCTTATTATTCCAATTCTGCACACCCAAAAGTGAGGACCAAAAGAATGGATTCTATGCTTTCAAACTGTTCCTTGGGAAATCATTTTATTATTTATTAATGTATTGTATAACTCAATATTAATTAACAATTACAAATGAAGTTAATTTTTTAAAATCTATCCTTAGTGGAGGCTAAACACAAGCCCACATCATGTTAAGATCAGTTGGAACACTCTGTGGAAGGAATAAAACACTCCTTGTACTTAGCACATGTTAGCTATGTGTTAGCATTTGATTCTCATCCAGCTTTTAGAAGTCAGTTTATGTTTGAAAGAATTACATAAAAATGGCACTTGTGAGTAGATTTGACTGGCTCAGAAGTCAATTGGAGTTCTATTGCAGAGTCATACACCCAAAACCCTAAGAAAGAGATTTAATCCCCCAAAGCAGTACTCAATAAAACTTTAGCCTTTAAATCAGGGATGGGGAATCTTTTTTCTTCCAAGGGCTATTTGGATATTTGTAATATCATTAATTGGTCATACAAAATTGTCAACTTAAAAATTAGCCTGCTGTATTTGGGTAAACATTTAATTAACTCACCCCAAATGTAATGGCTGGAACTGCAGTTACCTTGGCAAGGCCAGACCAAATGATTTGTGGGCCTTATATGGCCTGTGGGCCGGATGCTCCCCACCTTTGCTTTAGATGAAAAGAGTTTCAATTACTCAGAAATTGGCGAAGATATTTCCCTGCTGACTAGGTAATATAGAAACTGTGCTCAGTCCTCCAAGGGATAAAATGTTTAAAATCTAAGGCATAGTGCCAAGGTAATTCAATGGGAGAATTGTCTTTTCAACTAATGATGCTGGAACACCTGGATAGCTTCATGCACAATATTGTAGTTGAACTCTTACCTCACACCATATGCAAAAATGTTCTCAAATGGATTGAAAACTTAAATGTAATAGCTAAAACTATAAAACCCTTAGAAAAAAATAAAAGTACAAATCTTTATGACTTGGGACTAGGCAATGGTTTCTTTGATTCAACACTTAAGGCATTGACAACCAAAGAAAAAGTAGATAAATTGAACCTCATCAAACTTATTATTATTATTATTTTTACTTTAAGGGACGCCTTGAAGAAAGTGGAAGGACAATTTACAAAATCAGAGAAAACATTTGCAAAATATATCTGATAAAGGGATTGTATCTTGAGTAAGTATATAAAGCACACTTACAACTCAGCAATTGAAAAAATAAGCTAGTCAAAACATGGACACTGATTAAATACTTCTCTAAAGAAGAGATAAATGACCAATGAGCACATGAAAAGACTCTCAACATCAATAGTCATTAGAGATATACACATTAAAACCACAATGAGATGCCACTTAATACCCACTAAACCCACTGCCGTTGAGTAGATTCTGGCTCATAGAAGGTCTATACAGGGTTTTGGAAACTGTAAGTCTTTACCAGAGCAGACAGCCTCTTTTTGCTCCCTTGGAGCAGCTGGAAGGTTTGATCTGCCAACCTGTGGTTAACAGTCCAGTGCTTCTCCTACAGTGCCACCAGGGCTCCTGGTTTATGACCACTAGTATGATTATAATTTTAAAAATAGACAGCTTATGACAAGTGTTAGAGAGTATGTAGAGAAATTTGAATTCTTAAACATTACTGGTGGGAATATAAATGGTGGATCTTCTTTGGAAAATAGTCTCTGATGCCTTAAACATAAATTTACCATATGACCAAGCAATTCCACTCCTAAGTGAATATTGTTGTTTTTGTTAAGTGTCGTTGAGTTGGTTCCAGCTCATAACAACCCCTGTATAGGGTTTCTGAGAAGCAGCTAGTGGATTTGAACAGCTGACCTTGTGGTTAGCAATCCAATGCTTATCCATGACTAATAAATGTATACCTAAGAGAGTTGAAAACATCTGTCCACATGAAAACTTGTATATGATTACTCATGGCA
>NW_006408859.1:717258-737518 GCF_000296735.1 Chrysochloris asiatica | reverse complement strand
ACACCAATGTTCATAGCAGCACTATTTACAATAGCAAAAAGATGGAGACAGCCTAAGTGCCCATCAATTGAAGAATGGATAAATAAACTGTGGTACATACACACAATGGAATACTATGCTACCTTAAAGAACAACAAAGAAACTGCAAGCCACTACATAACATGGATGAACCTTGAGGACAATATGCTGAGTGAAATTAGTCAGTCACAAAAGGAGAAATAGTGCATAGGACCATTATTGTAAAAGTGTAAGAAAAATAACCCACACTAAAAGGGGAAAAAATATTTCTATATATATATATATTTGCTGATAACCAGGATGCATGGATTGAGAGGAGAGGAGGGAGGGAGGGAAAGACAGAGTACAGGGTAGGGAATAGACACAGGATAGCTTGGGTGGAGGAGTGGGGGTGGCAGAAGGGGCAATACACAAGAAGGGGAAGGCGAATGGAAGAACAAGGCTGATGGGAGAACAGTTAGGCAGGTTCTCATGGGCTAAGTGGGACAGAGGTAAATGATGATGTATGCACAACCTTGGAACAACAGGGCTCCGGGACACAGGGATTGAGGCATGGTGTGAAGGGGTAAAAGAGTGGAATAGTGTTAAGATGCTTGGCCGTCTTTTAAATCTTGGTTTCCGTTGCCTACCATTGTAAAATAGACACTTGACGGGGGAAGAAAGGAATAGCCAGAATCATCACTACAGAAAGCTTGTAAGTCTGTCTTCAGCCTATAACTGACTGGAATACCTTAAAGAGGGCTAGAAGTTGCCCAGTGAAAGAGGCTTCCTGTGAAACCTTTACATTGCACAAGACCACAGGTGGAATCCAGAACCCCATCCAGAACTGACTGAGGTAGGAAATTTCCACTGGAAAGGATGAGTAAACCAGCCTGGAGTGGCTAGAAGAACAGAAGATACTTCATGAAAGAAAGACCAGCAGGAAAAATCCAAAACAATAATGGCAGTTTGATTGATTATCATAAGAATAAATAGGCTGTTCACCTGGGAGTCATCAAGGCAAATGGTCAGGACCCCTCAGAGCAAACCCCCTTCCAAGACTGAGACTCAAGGAGAATACATGAGCAGGCATGTGGTTTGGCTGGTGACCACGTTGGTCACCGATAAGGGAAGAGGGGAGAAAAACAGCAATGAAGTTGTGAGCTAAGTCTGACCACATTCAATAAACCCCTGTGAACCCAGGTGGAGACCTGGATGGCTAGCAGTACAGCAAGACCCAGGTACTCCAGGATCCAGAGAGGCAGTGACATGTCCACAGAGGACTAGAGCGGAGAATGAAGTGTCCAGCTGATATGAAGTGAGGGGAGATGCACAAGAGCACCCAAACTTGCAAATAATACCCACTTGACCTGGCTTCAATGGCTGAATGATCAGAACTTGACTAGAAGAAGAAAGAAAAGGAAAAGAAAAAAAAGAGTAACCTGCTACAATTTGATGAACTTTGCCTATACTTACGGATGGAGTAGCTCAAAAAAGGGAACAAATCTTTACAGCAAGGATCACTCCCACCCCCTCAGTACACAGGGTTGACAGGGATGGGCAGCATAGACATTGGCTACCTAAAATGGGGCGGGCGGGGGGGGGGTGTCTATAAAGGCAAGAAGTGACTGGCTTACAAGCTTTCAAGAGGGAGCCTAGTTCCAGACTGGGCAGGAGAAGGTAGAATCACTACCTAATGATTTCCAATCCATTGGGACCAGGCTGGCGAAAGGAAATGGGGATAAGAGCATAATAGTGAATAATTGCCATCAGGACTGACTGTGAAGCTAGGAAATATAGAGGAAGATGTTTTTTGACAAAAGGAGGAGAGTGATTGATTTTGCAGCCCAGGAGCGGAGGTCCCTGGAACCATCAAGTGAGAAGTTTGGAGATTGGGACCTTACCCAGAGAGGCAGTGATGCTAGGGATGGAGACAGAGATGATGACGTGGACAGATGGAGCAGCTTGGGACACTGGACTCAGGGAGGGAGAAGGGCTATGTGCTGGTGGCCGGGGGGCAGGCCTGTTTGATGTACCCTTTGGTTATTTGATGATGCATGGAGGGGATTGTAATCATTGCAATGAAACGAAATATACTATGAGTGTAAAGCTGATGTTCTTCCATGTAAACCTCACAATAAAAACTTAAAAAAAAAAAAAAAAGTAATGATGTACTATAATGTGGATGAATCTGAAACCATAGTTAAATAAAAAACCAGACATGAAAGGCTGTAAATTGAATGACTCCTTTTATAGGAAATGTCCCAAATGGGCAAATTCATATACACAGAAAATACCATAGTTTCAGGGTTGTCAGGGGCTGGGGTGAGGGGGAATGGAAAGGAACTGCTAACTGGTATGTGGTTTCTTTTGAGGGTGATGAAAGTGTTCTAATATTAGACAGTGGTGATGTTTGTAAAACTTTGTGAATGCACTAAAAACCACTGAACTGTACACTGTGAAAGGATAAATTTTATGGTATGTGAATTATATCTCATTTATCAAAAAAGAAATCTACAGCATAGATCTCACTCTCAAATGTCTGACAATCTTCGGGATGAACTCATTTCTGTTTCTTGCCCTGCAATTATCAATAATAATGAGTCTGTGAAACACCTCGCGACATGGATGAACCTGGAGGACTTTATGCTGAGTGAAATTAGTCAATCACCATGGGACAAATATTGTATAAGACCAATTTTGTAAAAAGTTAAGAAAATATTTTCTTGATAAAAGAAACGGTCTACTGTCTAGGAAGAGCAGATGAAAAGAAATGCAGATGGGTCCCTTGGGAAGCAAGGGTGAATAATTGTTACCACTGATTGTGAGGACTGGAAATGTAAAGGTGGACACTTTATAGCAAGGAGGGGAGTGATTAACCTTTCAGTCTAGGAGCGGAGGGCCCTCGGACCATCAATGGAGAAGAGCGAAGAGCGGGACCCCACCCAGAGGAGCAGTGAGGCCTGAGACTGAGACAGAGAGGATGATGTAAAGAGAGAGGATGACGTGAAGAGATGGAGTGGCTGGGGACTAGGGATCCAGAGAGGGAGAGGGGCTGTGTGCTGAGAACTGTGAGGGGAGGCGGGCAGGATTGCAGGGTATACCCTTTGGTTGGGTGATGATGCATGGATGGGATGGTAACTATGGCAATGAGACGATGTATGTTGGAATGAATGTAAAACTAATGTTCCCCCATGTAGACTATCACACAAAACACAGTAAAACATCAAAAAAAAAAAAAAAGAAGAAACCCGAATAGGGACCTGGAGTGGGCTGGTATTGGGAAAGAAGGGGCATGAAAAAATGTTCTATATCTAATCTGGGTGCTTGCTATATGATGTGTAAACATATTAAAACTCACTGACTTGCTCAAAAAGAAGGAAAAAAAAAAAAAAAAGAAACAGTCTATGATGGTCACGGGGTGGCAGTAGGGGAGGGAAAATTATTTGTGAGTAGAGAGTAGACACATGTTAACATGGGTGATGGTGCAGGCAATATGCAAGAGGGAGGTTAGTAGAGGAAGGATGAAGGTAGCAGAAGACAAAGGGAGGAATGCAATAGTTAGAGTGAATAGAGAAAAATGCTGTTAACTGTTGGGACATTGAGGGGATTGCAGTCATCGTTATGAAGCAAAGTACATGATTTATTGAATGTAAAACTGGTGATCTACTCTGTGAACATTCACTCAATTCACAATAAAAAGTGAAAAATAGATAAGTAAATTACAAATAAATAATTTAATTTAATAATTCAAATCTATAACTGTCAGCATAATCTTAACCCTTACAATATATTACATTTTCAAATTAATTGTCAACATATAAAAATTAGGACGTTGTAAAGAAATATTTCTAGTGTCTTTTTAAATGTGCAGTGTTGGACCCATGTGCTGAAAAATAACTCTCAGCTAATGTGAAATATCTGCTGCTCCCATTTGCCAAGTGCAAAACTGGAGCAACTTTCATACTACCTATAGTGATGAACCCAAGAAGCTTCATTATTGTTTCCTCTGCTTTGTGCATATTTTTAAATATTCATAATAAAAAAAGAAAAGGGATCTACATTCTCTAATTGCCCACAGTCTTCATCCTGCTCTACTGTACCCCTGATATTGATGCACACTTAATTACCATTCTTGGGACTTGATCTTAATAGTGTTGAATGGCAAATGTTTTGTTATATATGCTTCTAGAACCATATAAAACACAAATGACACAACTTACCTGTTTCCCTCATTTTCTGGCATGTATAAGGTACAGTACAAATGTACATTTGAGTGTACTGTCTGTAAAAGACGCCTAAGCATAGAGGGCAAAGCCTGGTGACCAATGTCCAGACTCAGTCCACAGATGTGCTTTGTTTGGCACCAAGAAGGTTTTTCTTACTATGATTTCAATGCCATCAAAGGGTACCACTTGCCAGTTCTCTCCAGTCCTCACTTCACATTCCTGGATTATCTGGGCCAGTACACATTTGTGTTCCTTCCTTGTCATTAAAGGCATTTGAATTTTAGAACCAAAAGCAAGGGTAACAGTGGTTGTATTCAGTGTTTATCCTGGCACACAGATTGGCCCTGCTAATCTTAGAGAGTCTCAGAAGTTCTGTCTGACCATTGGACTCTTCCTGTTATGAAGATGCCCATATCTATCATTTGGGGTTTGTGTGTGTGTGTATTTGAGTGGAACTCTTTTACTTTGGGACTTTAAAACAACTCTTTATCTTTTCTTATTTCTAATTAAGTGATTAATTCTACAGTGTAGCCAATATTATCATCATCTTTATCCCTTAAGCTTGTTTCTCAAGAGATATAAGTGACAGTAGGAGCAGAACTCAAATTATGATGTCATATATTTTATCATCATGGAATTGCAGATAGTATGTGTCTACTTTGTAAAAATATATACATAGTTTTTTATCGTGGATTCAGTGAAGGTTAATAGACAAGATCACCAGTTTTACTTTCAACCAATCATGTTTTGTTTCTTCTAAATGATTACAATCCCCTCCCTGCAATAACAGTTATCCTGCTTCCTCCCTGAGACTTCCCTTTGACATCTTATTTCCCATAAATCAGCAAAGCAAAAATATTTTATGTTCACATACAAAACAAAATATATATATTCATTTAAATGTCCAAAGGGTACATTTTGTAAGCCAAGTTCCTGCCTGCCGGTCTATAGTCTTTCTCAATCCATGGGTTTAGAGTCCGCAGTGGCCCTATCTTTCCATTCCATCACCTCTGTCACCTTCTCCGCTATCACTGCTTTTCTAGGTAGGATCTCATGCTCTTTTTTCTTGATGGTCCTGGGATTCTCTTTTCCTGAAATGAAAGATTAACTACTCCCCCCCTTTTAGTTATACATCTTCTACAATTATAGTTGTGATCATTGCGATTAATCCTGATAACAGTTACTCATAATTGAATTGTAAAATCCTATCACTATAATCCCCCATCCTCTTTCACCAGATCCATCTGGAAAAGATGAAAATGTTCAGTGGGGATTCTACCTCACCCTCCTCATTCTGAAACTATGCACACTCATGAAATCTTGTAAACCAGCCACTTCCTGCCTTTATAGTCCTTCCGCCACTTTCGATAGTCAATGTCTAAATCGCCTGTCCCTATCAACCCAGTGCACTGAGGAAACAAGGCTGATGCTTGATATGAAGAATCCTTCCATTTCACTTGGAATTTTTGAACAACTGCATCCATAAGCAAAGGTCCAGTTCATTCAATTGTAGCAATATACGCTTGCTCAATATCAAACTTCTTTATCTTCATCTGTTCAAATTCTGGTCAGCTAGCCATCCAAGCTAGGCCAAATGCATACCATATGCAAGCTTGGGAGTTCATGCAGGCCTCCCCACAGTTCAGACCATTTGGCAACTTCATTCTCAGCTCTAGCCCCCCGTGACTAGGTCAGTGTCCACACATCTCCCTAACTAGAAACCAGCCAGCCCTTCCTCTTCTTTCTCTCATCTCAAGGTCAATGTGTGTCAATGGAAAAATGGCTAAACTCAGCCCATGTCTTCATTGCTGCATTTTCCCCACCTCCACTACCAAGTAGACTAGAGTAGTCACCAGCAAGCATACTGGACTACTCATGGGTCCCTTTTGAGTTTCAGTCTTAGGAGGGGGTACTTTGTAAAATTTACATGACAGGTAGAGGAAAAAATGCAATCCAAAATATGAGGGGATCTCCAAAAAGTTTGGAAAAACTTCAGTATCTTCTGATTCATTATTACTTGAACATTTTAATCCCCTTGTAGTTTAAGACATTGTTATATCTCTCCACACATGAATCTTTATAGTGATAGAATTCTTGGTTGAATGCAGAAAATAAGATTTTTGCCAATGTTATATTGGCTATGCAAAGGCATTCAACAGTGTGGATCATAACAAGTTATGTATAATGTTATGAATAATGAGAATTACAGAACTCTTCAATGTGCTCATGTATAATCTACACATATAGACCAAGGGGCATTCATTCAAACTGAACAATAAAGGGATACTGCTTGGTTTAAAATTAGGAACAGTGTGTGTCAGGGCTTGTTTTTTCACCATACTTATTCAATCTGTATGGTGAGCAAATAATCTGAGAAGCTGGACTAAATGAAGAAGAACACAGCATCAAGACTGGAGGAAGTTTCATTAACAACCTGCAATATTCAGACATCACAGCTTGACTTGATTAAAGCAATGAGAACTTGAAGTACTTACTGATAAAGATCAAACACTATAGCCTTGAGAATTCCAGAAAGATGGCAGACACACCACACAGACCTTCTACCACAAAGATATCAAATGAAAGAGATACAGATGATAATCCTGGAACCCTAAGCTTCAGAGGAAAAGGAGAAGCAGATTGAATACTGACTAGGAGAAGAAGCTGAACAAGGGTGTAGAGAATGAGGAACAGATAGGTTGAATTGTTGACTGATCTGACATGGTACAGCCATATGGAACTTCTATGATCAGTATTTAATCTGATGGCACAGACACACACCAATGGCTGGTGAGGAAAACTATGATTCTTCTCTTTTTTCCCCCCTATCCTCCTGCTGACCAAAAATGTGGTCAGACTCCACTTTCACCCACTCTCTACACAGCCCCTACTTTGCCAGAAGTTGGAGCCACATCTTTGTGGTTTGGTAACCAGGTACACCATCCAGCAACTGGAGGCTTGTGAATGTCACCTGGTCAGACCAGCAGAATGCAGAATGCCAGTCCTCAGCCAACCCTGAATGATCAGGAACCTTAATAAACAGCTGCCCTGCTCAGAGCTGCCCTCTGTTGTTGTTGTTATTCATAGCCTTTTACTAAGTTCCAACTACATAGGGTTTCTGAGGAGCAACTAGTGGATTTGAACCACGAACTTTGTGGTTGGAAGTTCAGTGTCTATCCTAGAGTGCTTCACTAGGACTCCTCCCTCTCCCTAGTTTTGTTTACTGTGCTTGTTTTTTCTTTTTATTTTCTCTTCTGCTGTTTTATTTTCCTTTCCCTGTTTTCTCTTTATAGTTAGTACAGTCTTTTTTTATTGCTGCTGTCTATTGCTTTTTTCTCCTTTATGATTTTCCTTCTTTCTTTTGCTGCTGTTTGTTTATTTGTTTTGTCTCTCCTTTTTTTCTTGCCTTATTTGACAAGAGACAGTAACCATATCCATGCAACCCAGCCATAACTGTACCTCTTGTTGACTCACCCACTGGAGGAGAGCCACTACCAGCTCTTGTGCCACCTGAACAATGACAGACTGTATCCAACACCAGTCAAATCCACCCTGAACTGAAATACACAAACAACGACAGAGAATTATGCACACACTTCCAGGAGTACCTAAGAACACGTCTAAATATAACCATTAGTTAAATACTAACACAACAACATCACATTTTCTCAGAGACAACAGACCATTTCAGTTCACATGAAGAAACAAGACAGAGGGCTCAAACAGATGACAAAAATGCAGAGCCAGAAAATGTTTCTGAGGAAGAAATGGCATTGGAACTTCCTGACAAAGAATTCAGAATAATCCTATTTAGGTATTTCCAATGAGTTGAAAGAAGTTTCAAGAAAGTTATAAATGAAAGCAAGGAGAACACAGAAAAAGCTTTAGAAGAATCCAGGGAAACAATACAAGAATAAACTGACAAAATAAGTGAAAAATTAGATATAATACAAAAAACTTCAAATAGAAATCTAGAAGATTGATATAATACTAAGACTGCAGAAACAGGGCAGAGAAGTAGATTTGAATCAATGAAAGACCAGACTAGTGAGCTTGAAGACAAATCTCTCAATCCCAGTCTGCTAGAAGAACAATCAGAAAAAAGAAGGGAAAGATCCAAATAAAGCCTAAGAACCATGTGGGATCCCATCAAGAAGAGCATCTTAATGAAAATTCCATAACAGGACGAGACAGGGAAAAAAAGCACAGAGAAAACTGTTGTAGAGGAGTTGGCAGAAAACTTCTCTAATATGAAAGGTGAAAAGATAAGCATTCAAGAAGCTGAAAAAATCCCAAGTATGATACACCCCAAAAGAAAATCAGCAAGACCTATTATAATCAAATTCTCCAAAACCAAAGACAAAGAAATAATCCAGAAAGTAGCTAAGAAAAAAGCAAACATTAACTACAAAATAAAAAACACTAAGACTAAACTCTGATTTCTCAGCAGAAACCATGCAGATAAGAAGGCAAAGGGATGAAATTCATACAATTCTGAAAGAAAAAAATTGCCAACCAAGAATCACATACCCAACAAAATTTGCCCTCAAATATAACAAGAAAATTAGGTCATTTCCAGATAAACTAAAATTAAAGAAATTTGTGAAAACCAGACCAACTTTACAAAAAATTCTAAAGGAGTTCTTTGGACTGAGAACCAACAATAGCAAACAACAACCTGAGATTAGCATATACGACAACATACCCAGAAGTCAACCCTGATATATATCTGTGGACTCAGCATTTCTTAGAGATCTACATGTGTCTTGGAAAGTGTTCTAATCATCTCAAAAAATATGTAAAGACGGTACAGAGATGAGGGGAACAATGGATTCTGCCACTGGCAGATGAGCAGTCAAGCACCAGTCTTCGAAAGCAACAGAGATGAGGGACCATTTGAATTGGGCCTTGAAGAATAATTTGGAGTGAGTCAAGAAGACAGGAAGAAGGGCTATTTAAATAAGGGACCAGGCTGGACAAAGGCATGGTACTGTAGTATTTGACTGAGATATAATAATAGGCAGAAAGTGAGCAGATTTAGAAAAACAAGACTTTATTACAGAAAAAATTGCTGAATATTTGTAACCTAATTCTTTTTCAAGTACATTTTTCATGGTGTTGTTGAGAATATACACAAAAAATCCATTTAACAATTTGTACTTGTAAAATTCAGTGGCACTGATGACATTCGCCAGGTTGTACAACCATTCTCACACTGCTTTTCTGAATTGTTCCTCCCCATTAATTAACATTAACTCACTGCTCCCTAGATTTCTTATCTAATTTTTGAACAACCTGCTTTTTGAAATCCATGACTACTTGCATCCCATAAAATCAAGCAACACAAAAATAAATAAACTAATTTGCCGAAGCTTGAACCAAAGCACCCTCTGACATGTAAAACAAATATAAACTCTCTTTGATTTTTCATTAATTGTTTCTATGTGTATGACTTGTCTGTCCAACTCAGTTGTGAGCATGTTTCCTGGAAGCAGTAAATGGAACCATTCAAGTTTGTCCAGTGCATAATCTACACAATTGTTCTCAATCGTTCTAATTATGGCTAATGTTATATGTAGAGAAGGGTTAAGTCTGGCTAGGGAACAGTTGTTGACTTATCTGATCTCTTTGCTTCAAGTAAAAATAAGAAAACACCTCGCTTCTTAGTACAGCCTGAAACTATCCCACCGCATTTTAAGTGGACTGTTATCAAGGATTTAGTTTAAGAAAGTCATTTAACAGACATTATTGGAATAGAGACTAAACTTAACAAACAGCTAGGGACTAAACTCTGTAGGTACCCAAGCAATGCATGAAAACAAACAAAATAAATAAGAATTAACCATTTCTCATGAGACTTAGACTATTAAAGTGAAAATTATCAAAGACTTTTTAGTGGGCAATGGTCTTAAGGAAAGTTGAAAATGGATAATGGTTGCTTAACATGATAATCACAACATCACTGAATTATGTTGTAAAATTTATTGAGTTGATGCACAGCAGCTAATTATTTATTATGGCTCTGTTAGCCACATTGCTCCATTCTGTGATGTATTGTGCACCTTAGCCTCTATGCCTGTGATTATGGACCCATTTGAAGTAAGTTGTAATCAGGCAGGATTAAGGTGAAACTACGAAGTAAGGCAGAACTAAGGGGTAAGGATTAAGGTGGAACTAAGAACTAAGAATGTCCTCACCTTACTAGAGGATGTGACTCTAGTTGCTGCCCTTAGTTTTCCTTTTTAAAAGAAGTTATTCATGCAGTTGGTAAATGTTGTGCTATACACATCATAGGAAACATTTTGTACATGTATGAGCGCCAAAAATACTGCTCTTTTATTTTCTACAAAATAACATTCAAATCTCCCCCATACCCTATGTAACTCCTCCCTTCAGTCAGTATCTACTCCTTCCTTTCTTTTAATCAGAAAACTGTTGTTGTTGTAAGTGCCACTGAGTCAGTTCCAGGGGGTTCCAAGGAGCAGCTGGTGGTTTTGAACTGCCAACCTTGTGATTCGCAGTCCAGTGCTGATCCTACAGCACCACACCAGGAGTCCAGAGTAGCGATATGAAGGGTTTACATCCCATTAGCAACAAGCTTCTTAAGCAAAAGCAACAAAGTAGGGTGTGGAGGTAGTTCATGATCAAATAAAATGAGAAAATGTGGCAAGCTGTGTTACATCTTGAAGAGTGACATGCACACTCATTTATTAAAGGACCTGACAGATCATTTGTTCAACTTTGCCAGTCCAAGATCTCCAAAACTTACATGACCAGAGAATCCCTTTATTTATTAATTTCTTTTTCAGCACATTGTTAACTCATTTATTGCTGATCCTCTATGTATAACACCTAGTAACTGAGATTTTCCAGGGCTAATGTTAGGGGGTAGTTCTCAAAACGTGCATTGTATATGAGAATCACCTGAGTGTACTTTATCAAACTCTTGCGAAGATTTATGCTATGTTTCAAAAGCTTATATTAACAGACCCTTAGTGTTCTGCAGTCCTGGTGTGGTGCTGTAGGATAAGCACTGGACTGTAAGGTCAGTTTGAACCATACGGTAGGCTACATAGGATAGCTATGAGTTGGAAGCAACTCGATGGCGCTTAACAACAATGTTTTACAGGCAATCGTTAGTTAATGGCCTGTAGGACTGGAAGCCTGAAAGCAGGAATGAGCACTCTTGAGTTGAGTATCTCTTGGATTCTTTGGGCTGATAACAAGAGGAGTGAATTAGGAATCAGTACCTAAATTCTGGTCCTGATTTCCTCTTTGAGAATTTGTGATCTTGGGCAAAACACTTCCCTCCTGGGACCAGTTGTTAGGTGTGGAAACTGGACTTAATCAGTTATAGACCCAAAAGACATTATAAAAAATGTTTGAGATCATTTTGCTTGTTAATGACTGGGGGTCACTACTGACATTGAGTGGGTAGGGACTAGGGAGATTAGAAGCTTGCCTTGTGAATGATAGCTTCTTCTTTCACCAAATTGTTAAGCTTGTTGCATGGTTTTCTGATGTTCTTATGGACATTCATGTTTGTATTGCTGTTAAATGCTGTCAAGTTGGTTCTGACTCATAGAAACCCTATGTACAAAAGGATGAAACACGTTCTGGTCCTGCACCCTTCTTACTATGCTTGAGCCCATTGTTGCACCCACTGTATCAATCCATCTCATTAAGGGTCTTCCTTTTTTTCACTGACCCTCTACTTTACCAAGCAAGATGTCCTTCTCCAGGTACTGGTCCCTCCTGATAACATGATCAGAGTAAGTGAAATGAAGTCTCACCAACCTCACTTCTAAGGAGTATTCTGGCTGTAATTCTTCCAAGACAGATTTGTTCTTAATATCTATTCAAAAAGTAGTCAATATTTTTTTTTTTTTGCCAACACTATAATTAAATGTATCAATTCTTCCTATTCATTGTCCAGCAGTATGCAAAAATTCAGCAAAGTACGCTTGTAAAACTGTCATGGGATAGGACACAGTTGGCAAAAAGAAAAAAAAAACCTTAACCCTGTGTTATATGAATAAAAGCATGGTAATCTGGAACTGGAATAATACTATTTGAAGTTTGAGAAAAGGATCATGCACTAAAATGTAAGTCAGTACCTTGCTTTCTTCATCAAGAAGGTCTTGTTATGCATAAAATGCAACTAAAGTAGGCAATATGGTTAGTGATTTGGTTGATTTTATTCTACTATAAATATTTTATGTCACTGCATGCAGGTCAGTAAGTTTGTTTTAGGCTTTTTACTGTCATTTATAGAAGTATATTTTGTTAGTCTATTTAATTTTGGAATAGGAAAGGGGGCATAATCAATATTGATAATAGAAATAGAAAAACTTGTGTCTACCAGGGACCATTGGCTAAGATCACTGCCAATAGTCAGAACATGATCGATGGAAGGGTTTCCATTTGACCATAACATCAGCAGCCACCCTCTGAGTTCTCTAATTAGGGCAATTAAGATTCCTTAAGGCAATTAAAGAGTCCTGTTGTGGCATTCTGAATAAGCACTGGACGGCTAATCTCAGGTTGGTGGTTCAAACCCACTAGCCACTCCTTGGGAACCCTCTATAGGGTCAATCTGAATCAAAATAGACTCGATTGCACTTAGCAACAACAAAAACAGGTTTGCATAAAGTGAGTGCAGGTCAGTTGCCACTTTGTTGTTATTAGGTGCCATCGAGTTGGTACCAACCCATAGAGATTCTATGCACAACAGATTGAGACACTGCCAGGTCCAGCACCAACTGTACAATCGTTTCTATGTTTGAGCCCATTGCTGCTGCCACTGTGCCAATCAATGTCTTTAGAGGTCTTCCTCTTTTTTGCCAACCCTCCACTTTACCAAACATGATATCCTTCTTCTCCATGGACTGGTCCCTCCTAACAATATCCAAAGTATGAGAGACAAAGTCTGGCCATCCTGGCCTCCAAGGACCACTCTGGCTATACTTCTTCTAACACAGATAGGTTCAGTTTTTTTGGTAGACCATGGTACTTGTAATATTCTCCTCCAACACTGTAACTCAAATGTATCAGCTCCTCTTCGGTTTTCCTTATTCTCTGTACAAATTTCACATGCATATGAGGTTATTGAAAATACCATGGCTTGGATCAGGTGAACCTTAGTCCGCAAACAAACATCTTTGCTCTTCAACAATTTAAAGAGGTCTTGTGCAGCAGATATGGCTAATGCAATACATTGTTTGATTTCTTGACTGCTGCTTCCATGAGTGTTGATAGTTGATCCGAGCAAAATGAAATCTTTGACAACTTCAATCTTTTCTCCATGTATCCTGATGTTGTTTATTGATCCAGTGGTAAGGACTTTGTTTTCTTTACATTGAGGTGCAACCCACACCAAAGACTGCTTTTTGATCTTCATCAGTAAGCAATTTAAGTCTTCTTCACTCCCAGCAAGCAAGGTTGCATCATTTGCATATCACAGGCTATTAATGAGTGTCCCTTTAACCCTGATGCCATGCTTTTCTTCATATAGTCCAGCTTCTCAGATTATTTGCTCATCATACAGGTTGAATAAGTATGGTGAAAGAAGACAACCCTGGCACACACCTTTCCAAATTTTAAACCATTTGGTATTGCCTTGTTCTGTTTGAACAACTGCCTCTTGGTCTACGTACAGGTTCCTCATAAGTATAATTAAATGTCCTGTAATATTAAGGAGCTCTGGTAGTGTAGTGGTTACTAATCGGGCTGCGAACCAGAAGGGCAGCAGTTTGAAACTACCAGCTGTTCCATGGGAGAAAGATGAGGTTTTCTGCTCCCGTAAAGATTTACAGCCTTGGAAACCCTGTACAGGGACGCTATGAGTCAGAATTGATGCCACGGCACATAATCACCACCAATACACATTCTCCTCAATGTTGCCCATAGTTTGTCATGAGCCACCCAATCAAAAGCCTTTGCTTAGTCAATGAAGCACAGGTAAACATCTTTCTGGTATTTTTTGCTTTCAGTCAAGATCCATCTGACATCAGCAATGATATCCTACGTTCCACATCCTCATCTGAATCTAGTTTGAACCTATGGCATTTCTCTGTCAGTGTATGTTTGCAGCCATTTTTTAATTATCTTTAGCAAAATTTTACTTGCATGACATATGACTGATATTGTCCAATGATGCCACATTCCATTGGGTCACCTCTTTTTGGAACAGAGAGCAAGTTTCGGAGTTTCTTCTAACACTCATTTTTGTCTTTTCTTTCTTTCTTAATGTCCTTTTGTTTTCTTCCTCTACAATGTCATCCCACAACTCTTCTGGTCTTTGGTCTTTGGTGTCTAATACATCAAATATGTTCTTCAGATGATCTCTGAATTCAGGTGGGATATGTTCAAGGTCATATTTTGGCTCTTGTGTACTCGTTTTAATTTTCTTCAGTTTTATTCTGAATTTTCATATGCACAATTGGTAGTCTGTTCCACAGTCTGCCTCTGGCCTTGTTTTGGCTGATGATATGGAACTTTTACACCATCTCTTTCCACAGATGTTATCAATTTGATTTCTGTGTATTCCTTCTGGTGAGGTCCATGTATATAGTCATTTTTTATGTTGTTTAAAAAAGGTATTTGCAGTGAACAAGTCCTTGGTCTTGCAAAATTGTATCATACATTCTCCAGGATCTTTTCTATCATCAAGGCCATTGTATCCAGCTACTAATCCTTACTCTTTGCTTCCAAACTTTGCATTCCAATCATCAGTAATTATTAATACATCTTGATTGCATGTTTGATCTATTTCATACTGAAGAAGCTGGTAGAATCTTTCAATTTCATCATCATTGGCTTTAGTGGTTGGTGTATAAATTTGAATAATAGTGGTATTAGCTGATCTTCCTTGTAGGCGTGTGGACATTATCCTATCACACACAGCATTATACTCCAAAATGTATCTTGAACTGTTCTTTTAGAATACTTTTTTCAAGCAGAACATGATTTCTAACCCCCATGTCAATGTAGAAGAACTGAGCTGTCGACTGATTACCACCAGTTTTTGTTTTCTTTTTACTTTATTTTCATATCTTTCACCATTTTTAACTTTGTTCAGACCCATGTGTGTAGCTGTCCAAACCAAATCAAACCAGTTGCCACCAAGTTGGTCCTGACTCATGACAATCCCTTATGTTATAGAATAGAACTCCTCAAAGGGTTTCCTTGGCTCTGTTCTATATGGCCACCACTCTTCTGTCGGTTTTTTTGTTTTTGTTTGTTACTGTGTTGGCTTGTATGCTGCTGTGCTGCTGGAAACCATGCCACCAATCCTTAAAATACCAACAGAAACACCTATGGTGCACAGGTTTCAGCAGAGCTCCCAGACTAAGACACACTAGAAACGAGAAACTGACCACTTCTAAAAGAGTAGCCATTGAAAACCCTATGAATAGCATCAGAGCATTATCAGATATGAACCCCTAAGGTTGCAAGGCATTCAAATATGACTAGGGAAGAGCTGCCTCCTCAAAGTAGAGCTGATCTTTAATGACGTAAAATGAAACAAAGATTTTAGGCACTTGGTTTGCTGATGGGGCATAACTCAAAATGAGAAGAAACAGCTGCAGACATCTGTTAGTAATCAGAGTATGGAATATAATTGTAATAGTTAAGGTTTTGTGTCAACTTGACTGGGCCAGGTGTCTCAGCAGTTGAGATGTAGATATCCCCCTTGATGTAATTTGATGTGATAAACCAATAAGAGGATTGAAGGTGGGATTGTTGTTGTTGTTAATTGCCATCAATTCAGTTCCAACTCAGCTACCTAGTATAGGATTTCTGAGGAACAGCTGGTGAGTTTGAACCCCCAACTTTGCAGTTTGCAGTCCAGAGCTAATCCTACAGTGCCACACCAGAAGTCTACACTTAATCCCACCACCACCCTGATCTGATTTATGGGAGATCCCAAAGGGTGGGATATGCAACAACTTTTATCTTGTAAGAGATAAAAGGAGAAAATCTTGAGGAGAGATTATACATTTTTGCCAAGATAGAAGAGCTGGGAATGGAGTGCATCTTTTGGACCTGGGATCCCCGCACTGGATACAGAAGACTGATGCCAAAACACATGGAGAATTGCAAGGAATGCTGGGCCTATAGATGCTGAAAGGAGACAAGGACCTTTCTTTAGAGGCTGTACTATGCATTCAGACTCCTAGCCTCTAAACTGTAAAAGAACACATTTATGGTAGTTAAAGCCATCTAGTTGTGATATTTCTGTTATAGAAGTACTAGATAAATAATACAGTACCTAATATGAATCTCAGAACATTGGAAGTTTCCAAAAATGAAATGGAGAGCATAATGTCCATCCTATGCATTAGTGATCTGAAATGGACTGGTATTGTCCATTTTGAATCAGACAATCATATGGTTTACTGTGACAGGAATGACAAACTGAAGAGGAATGGTGTCACATTCATTGTCAAAAAGAGCATTCCAAGATCTATCTTGAAATTACAATGCTGTGTGTGACAAGCTAATATCCATACATTTATAACTATTACTGCAATTCAAATTTATGCATAAATCATTAAAACCAATGATTAGGAAATTGAAGAATTCTGCTAACATTTTCAGTCTGAAATTGAACATGCAATCAAGATGAATTGATAATTATAGTGAAAGTTAGAAACACAAAGGAAAGATCAGTAGTTGGAAAAAATGACCTTGGTGATAGAAACAATGCTGGAAATCATGATCGAATTTTGTAAGGCCAATGACTTATTCGCTGCAAATTCCTTTTCAACAACATAAATGGTGACTATACTCATGGAGTTCACCACATGGAATTTAAAATTGACTACACCTGTGGGAAGAGATTATAAAATGGGATGTACCAAATACAAATTTAGGAAAATTAGAAATTGTCAAAAAATGAAATGAAATGCATAAAGACCAATATAATATGCACTGGTAAGCTGAAATAGAATGGTATTGGCCATTTGAATCAGAAAATCACATGGTTCCTGTTGCCAGCTGTGGAACAGACCACAAATTGCTCATCTGCAAGTACAGGCTGAAGTTGAAGAAATTAAAACAAGTCCACAAGAGTAAAAATATGACCTTGAATGTATCCTGCCTGAATTGAGAGACCATTTCAAGAAAAAAAAAAAATCTGATTCTTTGAACACTAATGACCAAAGACCAAAGAAGTTGTGGGATGACATCAAAACCATCATACATAAAGAAAGTAAAAGGTCATTTAAAAGACAGGAAAGAAAGAAAAAGACCAGGATGTCAGAAGAGGCTCTGAAACTAGTTCTTGAATATTGAGAAGCTAAAGCAACTGGGGAAAATGATGAAGTAAAAGAGCTAAACAGAAAATGTCAAAGGACAGCTCAAGAAGACAAAGTAAAGTATTTTAATGAAATACACAATGTTCTGGGATAAAGGCAAGAATATGCTCAGCAGTTCTCAAGCTTAAAGAATTGAAAAAAAAAAAAAAAAAATCAAACCTTGACTTGCAATATTGAAGGACTCCATGAGGAAAATACTGAATTCCACTGGAAACATTAAAAAAAGTTGGAAGGAATATAGTCACGGTGCCAAAAAGAAATGGTCTATATTCAATCATTTCAAGAGGTGGCATCTGATCAAAAACCAATCATTCTAAAGGAAGATGTCCAAGATGCCCTGAAAGTATTGGTGAAAAACAAGGCTCCAGGAATTTATAGAATATCAGTTGGGAATGTTTCAAAATACTAATGTAGTACTGAAGGTGCTCGCTTGTCTATGCCAAGAAATTTGGAAGAACTAGCCAACTAGTTGGAAGAGATCCATATTTGTGCCCATTCCAAAGAAAGATGATCCAACAGATGGCAGAAATCATCAAACAATATCATTAATACAATATGCAATTAAATTTTGCTGGAGACAATTTTTAAATGGCTGCAGCAGACAGGGAATTGCCAGAAATTCAAGCCAGATTTGGAAGAGGACTTGTAATGGGGAATATCATTGCCAATGTCAGATGGATCTTGGCGGAATGTAGAGAATACCAGAAAGATGTTTACTTGTGCTTATTGACTCTGCAAAAGCGTTTGACTGTGGATCATAACAAACTATGGCTAACACTGGAAAAAATGGGTCTATGTACAGGTTCTCCATGAGCACAATTAACTGTTGTTGTTAAGTGCCGTCAAGTTGGTTCCAACTCATATCCACCCTGTATAGAGTTTATCAAGGAGCACCTGGTGGGTTTAAACGGCTAATCTTGTGGTTAATAGTCCAGAGCTTCTCTTATAGTGTCACACCAGGACTCCAACGTAATTAAGTACACTTAATTGTACTCTTATCCTATCACAGACAGTGTTGCACCTCATGACTGATCTGGATATGTTCTTTTTCAAGAACATATGAATGCAGTACCATTCTTCTTCAATTTGTCATTCCTGGCATAGTAAACCATGTGGTTGTCAGATTCAAAATGGCCAATACCAGTCCATTTCAACTCACTAATGCTAAAGATATCGATGTTTATGAGTTCCATTTCATTTTTGACAATTTCTAATTTTTCTAAATTCATACTTCATACAGTCCATGTTCCAATTATTAATGGATGTTTACAACTCTTTCTCTTCATTTTAAATTGCACCCCATCAACAAATGAAGGTCCTGTAGGCTTTACTTCCATGGGCTTTACTTCATTTATGTCATCACAGTCTGCCAAGAGCCAGCCCTGGCAAATTTATTGCAAGGATTTTTTTCCGAAGCGGGGATGCGGACATCGGCAATAAGAATTACACGGAGTTAATAAGTCATAATGAATTCAAAAATCTCCTTATTACATGCTTTATTCTTCTCTCATTCTTTACTGTCCTGCTCATTCTTTACTCCCCTGCTCTCCTGAGCATCTCTTCTGCTTCTTTTCTCCCTTCCCCTGCTCCTGCTTTCATTCCCCTTCTGCTTTTTTAATCCCCTTCCATTTCTTTACTGCCCCCTCTCCTGCTTTCCCTCTATAATCTTCTTACATGCTTTATTATCCTTCCACTTATTCCTTCTTCTTCTCCTTTATTCTCCTTCTCCCCTCCTGCTACATTTCTTCTTACACTCCTTCTTATTCTCTACATTACTCTTTTCACTCTTTTTCCTTCTACATTACTTCTTACACTACTCCTTACTTCCTCCTTTCTTCCTCTTACTTCCATCTCCTTCTTCTCTACATTACTTCCTCTTTACCTTCCTTCTTACTCTTACTCTTACTCTCTCTTCTCTTCTTCATATTCCTTCCTTTCTTTCTCCCTCCTCTCTCTACTTCCTTTTCTCTCTTTCTTACAACCCCCTTATATACTGTTACAAAAAACATTGCTTTCATAGTAATCAATGACATCAAAATACAATCAAGTCTGGGGCACATTCTTCATGATTTACAGCTCTTAAATTTACAACAGGGATGGGAAGTTACAGCAAAGACATTATCTCAAGGCATAGGAGACATTCTGGTGCCTTGAAACATTTTAGTTAAACATTTGTTCCTACATAAATCTATTCTGTTCTCTGAGAAGCAAGTTAACTTTCACATATGTTTCTTAACCTTTGTCTGTTAAGTCTTGTTAATTTTAGTTTTTAGGTGCAATTAACTCTCCATTAACTTCTTCCATACAGTATCTGTTTATAGCCTACAAAAACATCACTTATCAGAACATTTAAAAAACTGAGGCTATGAAAAACAGCTTCTCTATTTTACTGGTCATTAATTTAAGAACGTCTAAGTCAGACTTTTTATTTAGTATCTGTATATACCCATAGCCTTTATCTATGTTGTTGTTGTTGTGTGCTGTGGAGTCGGTTCTGACTCATAGCAACCCTACACAGGGTTTCCGAGGCTGTGAATCTTTACGGGAGCAGACCGCCTCATCTTTCTCCCATGGAACTAATGGTAGTTTCGAACTGCTGACCTTGCGGCTCACAGCCCAATTCATAATCACTACACTACCAGAGCTCCTTGCCTTTATCTATAGTCTAATTGTTTTTGGAGCTCTGGTAGCGTAGTGGTTACGAATCAGGCT
>NW_006408859.1:716179-716923 GCF_000296735.1 Chrysochloris asiatica | reverse complement strand
GTAGGAGAGTCAAAATCTAAAGTAAAGGGATACTAATAAAATCATGAATAAATCAGAGAATGGTTCAACAAGAGAAAAATTTAACTAGGGATCTGCGCATAGAATATTAAGTCCTTGTAGCTCTGCTATCCAAGGAAAATAATCCATTGTTGCTCTGCAAAAACTATGAATTCTTCTATGCCCAGGTTTCCCCATGTTTCATTTATTTATTTTAATTCCTCGATTAATATGTCTCAATTTATTTATTTTAATTCCTTAATTATGGCTTTGCCAACAGTCAACTTTACTTTAAGGAGGCAGCTCTTCCCCAGTCGCATTTTGAGTGCCTTCCAACATGAGGGATTCACTTTCTGGCAGTGTATCTGACAGTGTTTCTCTATTATTCATAAGGTTTTCAGTGACCAAATATTTGGAAGTAGTTCTTCACTCCTTCTTCCTAGTCTGTCTTTGTATAGAAGCTCATCTGAAACCTGCCCACCCTGGGTGACCCTGCTGATATTTAAAACACCCATAGCATAGCTTTCAGAATCACAGCAACTCACAAACCACTACAGTACAACAAACTGACAGATGAGTGGTGGTTCAAGCCAGATTCAGAAGATGATGTGGAATGAGGGATATCATTGTTGATGTATGATGAATCTTGGCTGAAAGCAGAGAATACCAGAAAGATGTTAATCTGTGCTTTATTGACTATGCAAAGGCTTTAAATTGTGTGGATCATGTCAAGCTATGGACAACATG
>NW_006408859.1:709788-712043 GCF_000296735.1 Chrysochloris asiatica | reverse complement strand
ACTCTAGATTCTTGGGAAGAGAGGGACTAAGAGCTGGTGGCCAGGAGGCAGACTTACAGAATGTGCCCTTTGGAGATGTAAATTATTATATATGTCTGAGTGTTGAATATAATCATTGTAATGAAACTAGGTATATGATTTGTTGACTGTAGAACTGATGATCTGCCCTGTAAATGTTCTCTCAATCCACAATGAAAACCTGAAGAAGAAGAAAAAAAAAAAAAAAGGTGGCAGTTCAAACCCATCTACCTTTAGGTTAGCAGTTGTTCATAAAACATTTACAACACCCATGCTTCTGTGTAGGTGCCTACAGCTTAGAGTGTTGTTATTGTTAGGTACTCTCAAGTCAGTTCCAATTCATAGAGACCCAGATAGAACTTCCAAGGAATGGCTGGTAGATTTGAACCACCAACCTTACAGTTCAAACCAACCTTCTTGTCCAATGCTTAGCCTGTAGCGCCACACCAGGGCTCCAAATGTGTACTAGATCATTGAAAACCAAACTACTTTGTTCTGCATAGTCAAAACAATTCCGTTCAGCAAGGGTTAAAGTGGCTTACTGTCACTGCTAGGAGCCAGGCAGCATGGGGCTCCTCCTGGAATGGGGTGCAGATGCCAGCCACACATTGCTGATTACAATCTCCCTCACCAAGAAGGCTTTGTCTAGGTTTGACATAATCAGCTCACAGCCTCTACCAGAGCTCTTTCACAAATGGGCCATTTTCACCATCTTTTTCATGGAATCTGACAAGTGGAAAAATAATTAATGTTAACTCAGCCCAACAATGACCCTGGCTGTGATTTAAAAAGAAGGCATCTTGCATAAACTGCCATCAAATTGAGTGCTGGAGGAAGGCCTCACATATTCCTGGTCAGGGGTAACTGTGGCTTTCCTAGATTAGGGACCTGGGTCATTGAGTACTACTCAGTTTCAGGTTCAAAGAACTTCCATGAAAGAATTCTGCTCCTGGCATTTAGCAAGCACAGATCTGTTGTGCCTACCAGACAACTCTAGAAACGCACGTTGGTTGGTTTCATTTTATTGACAAAGGAGCTACCCCTTTGTAGAAGACACAAACTTAGAACCTACAACTATTTAAAAATATGCTTCTTTTCTTCCCTTTGAAAAAGAAATTTTGGTTGTATGCTGTCAAGTTGGTTCTGACTCACAGTGACCCTGTTCAGGGTTTCACAGGCTATAAATCTTTACAGTGGTGTAAAGCCTCACTTTTATATCTTGGAGAGGCTGGTGGATTCCAACTGCTGAACTTGTGGTTAGCATCCCAACATGTAAACCACTACACCTGCAGGGCTACAAGTGTATTTTATTCTAGAACTTCACATGGCCACTTACATCTCTGGTGGGAGTGCATTTACACTGCTGGTGGGAGTGGAAAACTGTTTGCTATTTCCTCAAGACAGTGCTTTTCCTGTAGCACTACACCAGGACTTCTGACTTTTGGTTAGCAGCCCAATGAGTAACCATTACACTACCAGAGCCTGCAAAAGCTAAAGATGATCATGGCAATCTATGCCATCTGACAACCTGCCTATTTTTCTTCTCTCTCTCTGTTCCTGTTCAGCTTCCTCGTCCACTTGGAGCTCAGTCCACCTCTCTGTGCTATCCTCTGATGCTCAGTGTTCCCAGATCACCAGTGGTATCTGTTTGTTTGAGTCTTCCCTGTCTTGGTTGCAGAGGGTCAGCTCAGTGTATCTGCCTACTTCTGCTATCTTCCCCTAGAAGTCCCTTCCATCTTCTTTTGATGCTTCCTGCAGCATTCATATTTTTTTTCCATTGAATCCTAATATTGCAAGCCAAGGCTTGAATATTTTTCTTCAGCTCTTTCAGCTTAAGAAATGCTGAGTACACGCTTCCCTTTGGGCTTTCAAACTCCAGGCTTTGTCATATTTTATTATAATACTTTACTTTGTCTTCTCAAACTATCTTTTGAAAATTTCTGTTCAGCTCTTTAATTTCATCATTTCTTCCAGTCTCTTTAGCTTTTGTACACTCAAGAAGTTTCAGGAGTCTCTTCTGGCTTCCATTTTTGTGTTTTGTTCCTGTTTTTAAATGACCATTTGCTTTCTTCATGTGTGACGTTCTTGATGCCATCTCACAACTCTTCTGGTCTTTCATCATTAGTGTGTATTAATGCATCAAATTTACTCTTGAGATGGTCTCTAAATTCAGGGGGAATACACTTAAGGGTTTTCTCTCTCTCTCTCTCTCTCTCTCTCTCTCTCTCTCTCTCTCT
>NW_006408859.1:698198-709688 GCF_000296735.1 Chrysochloris asiatica | reverse complement strand
CTCTCTCTCTCTCTCTCTCTCTTGTTTCAATTTTCTTCCACTTCAGGCTAAACTTGCCTATGAGCAATTGATGGTTTATTCTACAGTTGGTCCCAGGCCTAGTTTTGGCTGATGATATGGAGCTTCTTCATTGTCTTTTCCCACAGATACATTCAATAGGATTCCTCTCTATTCCATTTTGTGGCATTGTTGGAAAAAAGATATTTGTGATGAATAAGTCATTGGTTTTGCAACTTCTATCACCTCCTTCATTGGTCTTTCAAATATCTCTAAAAGTGATATACAGCATCATTTCTAGCACCAAGGCCATATTTTTCAACTACATAAAAAAGAATTCAAGTTGGTAGAATTCTTCAATTTCATCGTCACTGGCTTTAGTGGTTGGTGCATACATTTGAACAATAATGGTATTAACTTGTATTCCTTGTAGGAATATGGATATTTTCCTATTACAGACAACATTTTACTTCAAGATAGATCTTGAAATGTTCTTTTTGATGATGAATGTGGTGCCATTCTTCTTCAATTTGTTATTCCTGCCATAGTAAACCATATGACTGTCTGATTCAAAGTGACCACCAGTTTGCTTCTGCTCACTAATGCAGAAATGAATGTCCTTGTGTGGTGCTGGAGGATAGGCACTGGACCTAAAGGTCAGTTTCAACTGCAAGGTTGACAATTCAAACTCATCAACTACTTGGAAACTCTATACAGAGTCACTTTGTGTCAGAACTGATATGACAGCACTTAACAACAACAATGCTTATGGTATTGATCTTTATGCTTTCCCTTTCATATTTGAGAACTTCCCATTTTTCTACAGTTACACTTTGCACATTCCGTGTTGTGATTATTATTGGATGTTTGCAGCTGTTTCTTTTCATTTTGAGTTGTGCCAAATGAAAAAACGAGGGTTCTGAAAGCTTAATTCCATCCACATCATTAAAGCCAATCCCACTTTGAGGAGATAACTCTTTCCCAGTTGTATTTTGAATGCCTTCCAACCTGAGAAATTTATTTTCTGGCACTATAGCTGACAGTTTTTTCACTGCTATTTAGAAATTGGCAGAATTCTTCAGTTTCATCATTTGTTTTAGTCGTTGTACATAAATATGAATAATAGCGGTATTAAGTGGTCTTCCTATATGTTTGGATATTATCCTATCACAGACAGCATTATACTTGAAGACAGCTCTTGAGGTATGCTTTTTGTCTATGAATGCAATGCTATTCCGCTTCAATTTAGCATCCTTAACATAGTAAATAACATGATTATCTGATTCAAAATGGCCAATACCAGGTCATTTAAGCTCCTTAGTTCCTAGGATATAGATTTGTTTGTGTTCTAGTGTGCCGCTGTGGGTTAATGCACTGAACTGCAAAGTCAGCTTGAATTGTAAGGTTGGTGGTTCAAGCTCACCAGTCGCTTCTCGAAAACCCTAAACAGGGTCATTATGGGTAAGAACTGACTCGATAGCACTTAACAATAGCAACAATAATTCATCTTATATATTGTTTGTATTGTATAGTTGTTTGAAAAGGGTTTGCTTAATTAATTTATTTACCAAACACACCATGAACGTGATGGATCATTGTTGTGAAGTGCCCTGAAGTCGTTTCTGACTCATAGCGACCCTGTATACGGTTTCCAAGGAGAAGCTGGTAGGTTTCAATTTCGACTTTGTAGTTTGCAATCTAGTGGTGATCCAACAGCACCACATTGTTGTTGTTGTTGTTGTGTTCCATGGAGTCAGTTCTGACTTATAGCAAATATATACAGGGTTTCCAAGGCTGTAAATCTTTACGGGAGCAGAAAATCTCATCTTTCTCCTGTAACAGCTGGTAGTTTCAAACTGCTAACTGTGAGATTAGCAGCCCGATTCTTAGCCAGTACGCTACCAGAGCTCCTTACAGCACCACATACAGGGGACAAAATAATGAAAACTTCTTAGATATTATCAAACATCTTAAGGCTATGAGTTGCTGAACCTTGGGCTCAGGACCATTGTCTCAGGGGACATCATGGTCAATTGGCATAACACAGTCCATAAAGACAATATCCTATGTCCTACTTTGGTGAGTATTGTCTGGAATCTTAATGTTTATGAGTGGCCATCTAAGGTGTAACTGTTGGTCTGTCAGAAGAAAGAAGAGTGACGACAGTTGAAGACACTTGGAATCAATGGAGCAGGTGAACATCAGTCACCACGACTCTGAGACGAGAAGAATTGTTCTTGGTAGTTCCTGGCTATCACTCCCACTACTAACTGCTCTGAAAGGGATCACAGTAAAAGGTCCCAGCTAGACTAGGAGAGAATATAAAGCGAAACTCAGAATTGTAAACAACAACTGCTTATAGGTCAGAAAGAGACCAGAAGAACCTGAAACTACAGCCCTCAACCACCCTTCAGGTCTGGAAAGAAACTCACCTCATGCTGCAATTTTTAGCCAAGCAGTAGATAGGTATATAGAGGGGACAACAACACCAGTAAGATATGTTCACATTGAATGATCAATCATTCAAGATCCAAAGGGCAGCATTTACCTAAGGACAAAGTCAAGAAAGGATGAGAAGGTGGGTGGAATGCAAATAGGAACCACAGGGAGCAAGGGGGTAACTATTGTTACATGGAGAGGATTGCAATCGCTGAGATGAAACAAAATGTATCATTTGTTGGATGTAAACTGATGTTCTTATCTGTAAACCTTCATTCAATTCACAATAAAATTTAAAAAAAAACAACAAGAAAGAAATGTTATGAGTATCAAGGACAAAAACAAACACCGTAAAATAGTTGTTCTTTATTTTGTACTCTGCACAATATATGGGGAACTCAATGACTCCATACCATAAGCACCAGACTGCAAGCCACAAGGTCTATGGTTTGAGCCAGTTATCCACTACATGGGAAAAAAAGATGAAGCTTTATACTCCTGTAAACATTTAAAAGCCTGGGAAACTCTACAAAAGGTCACTGTGAATTGGAACCAACTCATAGGCACTTAACAACACAAAATATATAATGAAAACACACACATACATAAAAAGATCAATATCACAGGTACAAATGAGCTTAAATAGACTGGTATAGACCATTTTGAATCAGACAATCATACAGTTTACTGTGCCAAGAACATCAAATTGAAGAGAAAACTAGTCATTTTTCACAGTGGTTATGATATTTTACAGTCCCACCAGCAGTGTAGGAGGGTCCCAGTCTCTTCACACTCTAGCCAACATTTGTTGTTTTCTTTCAACTTAGCTGTTAATGCTGGAGTAAGACCATATCTCATTGTTGTTTTGATTTGCATCTCTCTAATGGCTAATGATTGTGAACATTTCTTCCTGTTTATTGGCTGACTGCATGTCTTCTTTGGTGAAGTGTCTGTTTATGTCCTTTGCTCATTTTAAAATTCAGTTGTTTGTCTTTTTCTTGTAGAAGTGTTGTTGTTGTTAGGTGACATCTAGTTGGTACCAACTCATAGCGACCCTATGCACAACAAAACAAAACACTGCCCAATCCTGGGCCAACCTCACTCTTGTTGCCATGCTTGAGCCCATTGATATTGACACTTGGCCAATCCATCTCGTTGGGGGTCTTCCTCTTTTTCTCTGACCCTCCACCTTACCAAACATGATATCCTTCTTCAGCAACTGGTTCCTCCTTACAATATGTCCAAAGCATGAGAGAGAAGTTTGGCCATCCTGGCCTCCAAGGAGCACTCTGGCTACACTTCTTCCAATACAGATCTGTTTGTCCTTTTTGCAGCCCATGGCACTTCAATATTCTCTTCTAACACCATAACTCAAATGCTTCAATTCTTCTACAGTCTTCCTTGTTCACTGTCCAGCTTTTACACGCATATGAGGTTATTGAAAATACCATGGCTTGGGTCAGGTGTACCTTAATCCTCAAGCTGACATCTTTGCTCTTCAACACTTTAAAAAGGTCTTGTACAGCAGATTTGCCTAATGCAATACATCTGACAATATTCTGGTGTTCATATTTCAATATTCAATATTCTGAAGTTCTCTGGCAGTGTTCCATTGCTCATCATAAGGTTTTCAGTGGCTAAACATTGACAAGTAGTCCTCCTCTAAGGTGGTGATATTTATTGATCCATAAAACTTTGAAACATCATTAAATTATTTCCTTGTTGGCTGGCTTATCTCTAAGGAAACCACACATTTGGCTTAGAGGGTAAGAGGTCTCTACTATAAATGTGCTGAGTGAGGTATGATTAAGAGATGCACTAGGAAACTTTTCTGTATATGCACAGTTGCTAACCAAGAACCTTGATATCCTGTCAAAGACATAAGAGGATGAGGTCACATCCCTGGAGGCGAAAAGGCGGGTCTATCCTAAATCATAGTCATTTCTGGCACAGACAGGCCCCTGAAAAGGTAGAGCCTCATATACAAAGATATCTTTCTCCCAATGTCAGTGGGCTTGATTTGTCTTTCTTCCCATAAAAACCAAACCCATTGATTCCAACTCATGAAGACACCAGGAGTTACAGGAAAGCCATACAAATTTCCTGACTTTAATCTTTATGCAAGCAGACATTTCTTATGCGGAGATGCTGTTGTTGCTAAATGCTGTGGAGTCTGTTCCAACTCATAGCAACCCTGTACAAGGTTACCAAGGAGAAGCTGGTGGGTTTGAACTGCCAACCTGTGGTTCAAAGTTCAGTGCTGATCCTATAATGCCACACCAGGAGTCCAGCAGGTTCAAACCCCCAACCTTTCACTAAGAGGCCTTTTTTTCTTCCATTGTGGTTGATAAGTGCCTTCGAGTGGGTTCCAGCTTCTAGCAGCCCTGTATAGGGTTCCCGAGGATTGCCTGGTGATTTTGAACGGCCCACCTGTGGTTCAAACCAACAGCACCACACCAAGACTCTTACTGTTTTTGTTAAGTGCCATCCAGTCAATTCTGACTCATAGAGACCCTGTATGGGATTTTTTGTTAAACAGTCCAGTGCTGATCCTACAGCACCACACCAGGAGTTTTGGACTATGGTAACAAATTTGTGGTTATTCATCAGCAATCCTTTTGCAGATCACAGTTAGTCTTTTAAAGAGGCAAATCTGGTTAGAGCTAATGTCTCTACAGAGCAGTTTTCCCATTGGATGAATTCATACCTACCCAAGTGGAGGCTCTGTAGTCTTCCCACCTGGACTCAGCCCTCCTTGCAAAGGAAAGTTCCATCCATTTTATTAAAACTGATTGCATGTTAACATGGGTTGCAGGGAAGGCAAAAATACAAAAAGAGAGAGGTTAGCAAAGAAAAGGAAGGTAGTGGGAGACACAGGGAGGAATGCAAACATTAAAGTGAATAGAGGCAAATACTGTTAACTGATGGTACAGGGAGGGGGTTGGAATCATTGTAATGAAATGAAGTGTTTGCTGAATGTAACTTCACTTAATTCATAATTAAAAATTTTTTTTAAATTAAAATTTCAAAGAACTATTAGAAGGAACATGGTTTGAGTTCCTTGAGGGTACCCAAACTGCTGTTTAACGTGGTATAAATCAAAAAGTGCAGAATTCTTTGGGGAAGGGTGTGAGAAATGGAAACACTACCTTCAGAAGTGTATAGAGCTAGCTGGCAGCTATGCCAACAAACAATAGCTTCACATTTTAATAATCTTGTTTAGTAAAGCTTTCTATGATTTTGTTACAATACTTTTTGACATTAAAAAACAAAGCAAAACTGACCTCACTATTGACTTACACTTAGGCTCTGGCTCCAATGGGCCACAAAATCTAAAGTAGGAAACAGGAGAGGCCTGTCCAATGCCAAATCCACAACTATCTGATTTTACCAGTGATGGTGTTTATTGCTTGCTACAACGATCCCAATCACATTTGCTTTATATTACGTGCCTCTGGAAAACACAGTCTTAAGTCACTGCTCCCTGAAGTGATTAATGGTAAGTATTTTTCTGGAACATCTGTGAAACACACAGGTTCCAGAATCCCAGCCAAGGGCACTGAAATACGAATCTTCAGTGCAGAGGCCAAGGAAGCTACATTTTTTAATTTTTAATAAGGAAGGCATCATAATTTGGGAACAATTGGAGCTTTTTACCTCTTGGGAGTAGAGTGAGTTAAATGATTTAAGTACTTCAAGAATTCCACCAGATACAAACTGGTTGAGCAAGGAATATTCTAGAAGTCAAAGGGTAAGAAGAGGAGAACGTTTTTAATCTCAAGAGTAAGGATTTCCCATCCTGGGACTTGATCTCATGTAAAGATAGGCAAATGACTAAACACTGATTTAATCTTTTTTTTTTTTTTTAAATGAGAATTATGGAGTCAGACTAGCAGAGTTTCCAACCTGGCTCTACCACAGTTAAATGCCCTGAGCTTTAACATATACCCCTAATTTCTATTCCCGAACTGCTGGTGACTTTACCCGTTTCCTTCTAATGTCCTCATGAAACAACAGACTCCTCCTCCCAGCCTTAACTGAAAGGGATATAGCATGTAGTTGTTTTTGCTATAATTAGTTGCCTGTAGAGTGGGCTCCAACTCATGTGATCTCCTATGTGCAGGGTAGAACTTCTTCATAGAATGTTCAAGGCTGTGACCTTTAGAAAGCGGATTGCCATATCTATCTTCCAAGGCACCTCTGCGTGGTTTTGAACCACCCAACTTTCTTGGCAGTAGTTCAGTGCTTAATTCTCCACATCATTCACATAGGCCACAGGAAATACAAGTTGAGCAGGCCTTTTAAATGCATGAACACCTCTAAAGAAACTTTTATTCTGGAAATCATAAAAGTGAATTTGGCTCCCTCATTAAAAGCCATGGACCAAATTGGATTTACTGTTTGAGTGCAGGAAACTTTACCAAGATTATGGAAACAGAAAAGAATTTGAGATTAACACATACTGTACATTTTAGTACAGGTGGCAGGACAGTTAGAAATCTACTTAAGCTATAGAAAATCTTCATAAGTCTGGGAGGGATTTAGGTCTTGATGTGCTTTGGTGTAACCCATCATCAGATACATGTTATATGCAGTCTGGGTGCATCCAGACTCCCCAGGTGCCAGGGAGATGAAGTAAAAGGGAAGAATAAAGAAGTGGGTTTTCTCTGATCCACCTTTTGTGTAAAGCAAACAATTAGGTGGCTCTGGTGCCTACAAGGGGAACTGAATGAGTCTGTGAATGCTGTCTTGTTTTAAACTTTCCAAATGTTTCTTTTAGGAGTAATTAAGAGCATTCCCACCAAATTAAGAGACAGCTAAGAGGGGAGAAAAGAAAGATGCGCAGGCACAATGACTGTTTTTGACCATGGTTGCGTTAACCGCTTCATTGATGTTCTTCAAAATAAAATCAGAACATTTTATTTATTTGAATTTTATTGGTTGTCTTTCAAACTTTTATTTAAGTGCAACCATCTGGGATGCATTTTAGATCTTGTTGAAAGCAGCCACATTCATGAACGGTACACAGTCTTCAAATACACGCACTGTATTTGAAGTTTGTTGATTCCATATCCACAGGAACAAGTTTAGAAAAGCCCCAGACCAAGTCATCTGCTTGAATTCTTTTAACACATTCCTCCAATTTTGCCAAATCTGTGTCATCATCCCAAGATTTCACATCTAGTAAGAGGGAAGACTTGACAACAAGTACAGGTTGGAGGGCTTGGGTTGACTCCTATTCTGCAAGGTCTTTCTCTCTTAGCCTCTTCCCTTCTTCCCTTTCCTCCTCCTCCTCAGATCCAAAGAGACCACTGTAATCATCATCCTTACAGGCGGCAGCTCCACCTCCTGTAGTGTCTTCCCCATTAGTGGGATCATACTTGCCCAAAGCATTCTTCACTCCTGGCAAGGTGGCCTTTTCCTTTTCATAAGATTTGACATGATTATACCAACAGAGGGCATGAAACAATTTGGCAGGTGGTGCTGCCGAGATTGCTTTAAATACTGCCACGTCTGCTTGTGGACAGCACATACCCCTCGATGTAGCTTTTGTAAGTCAGGCAATCATTGAGCACCTGGGGGCTTGTGGGGGTTCAGAGCTCCAAAACCCATGGTGTTGGCTGTATCAGGAACTAGGTGATAGCAGAGGGAAAAGTAGAGCAGGATCAGCCAATCAGAGCATTTTTAAACTGAGAATTCAGCAAAGATCTGCCTCCCTGGAAAACTGGCTCATGTCAGGTTTCCAAGGAGCTGCTGGTGGATTTGAACCACCCACCTTGCAGTTTGCAGTCCAATGCTTATCTTACAGTGCTACAACTAGACCAAATCAAGTGCTTCATTTTATCTATGCCCAAGATCAAGGGTCAGGACACTTTTCTATAAAAAGCCAGAGAATAAACATTTTAGCCTTGGAGGGCCATATGGTGTCTGTGACAACTTCTCAGCTCTACACTGGCAACCGCATTGCAGCCATAGATGATGTGTTCATAAATGGTAGTGGCTGTGTTCCAACAATCCTTATTTGCTATTAGTTGTCATCTAGTCAGCTCTAACTCAGGGTGATTCCATGTAAGGTGGTGGTGGTGTACCATAGAGTCGGTTCAGACTCATATCGACACTGTATAGAATTTCTGAGGCTGTAAACCTTATGGAAACAGAAAGTCTCATCTTTCTCCCACAGAGCAGCTGGTAGATTTGAAGTGCTGACCTTGTGTTTTGCAGCACAACTCGTATTGCATTATGCTGCCAGGGCTCCTCAACCCCATGCAGACAAAATGAAACGGCGCCTGATCCATTTTCACGATCATTGGTTTGCTTGAGCCCCTTGTTTTGATCCCTGTGTTTTGGGGTTTATCTCCCAGCACTATATAGGACATTATTCTATTTTGATCCATGAGGTCTTTACAAGCTTGTTTTCTGAAGTGGATTGCCAAGACTTTCTTCCTAGCCTGGCTCAGTCTGGAAGCTCTGCTGAAACCTATTCACCATGAGTGACCCTGACAGAATTTGAAATACTGATAGCATAGCTTCCAGCCCCATAGCACCCCACAAGTCATCATCATAATGACAAACTGACACACAGGTGGTGGAAACCCTTATTTATAGGTGGTGCTATAGGATAAGCGGAGTCCTGGTATGGTGCTGTGGGTTAATTCGCCAGACTGCAAAGCCGTTTGAACTGTAAGGTCAGTGGTTCAAGCTCACCAGCTGCTCCTTGGAAACCCTATACAGGGTTGCTATGGGTTGGAATCGACTCGATGGCACTTAACAACAACAACATAGGCTAAGCACTGGACCACAAGGTTTGAATTTGAATCACAAGGGTTGTTATGAATTGAAACCGACTCAAAGGCACTTAACAACAACCAGTCCATTAGTTGGTCTACACTAAGTTTTGACAACTGCATTTTCCAGCAGGTGAGGAGTTTGCCAAGTTACCGACAGAGAGAAGTGGCTATTTCCAGATCAAGAGGACTGAGAAGGGAAATCCCCCTTGCCTCCTTATCAGGGATTTCAGGTAGGTGGAATGAAAGTCGGCTTTAAGGTTCTTTTCCTGTTGTTTAGTGCTGACTCAAACCCATCCTGTAAAGTTTCCAAGGAGTGGCTGATGGGTTTGAACCATCAACCTTGTGGTTCAAATCAACCTTGTGGTCCAGTGCATTATTCTGCAGGGCCACATCAGTAATCCTAGGATACTTGTTGTTAAGTACCCTCCAGTCGTTTCTGACTCATAGCGACCTTATCTAGGGTTTCCAAGGAGCAGCTGGCAAGTTTGAACCTCCGACCTTGTGATTCAAACTGACTTTGCAGTCCAGCACATTAAACCCACAGCTCCACACCAGGACTCCTAGGATACTTAGGGAGTAGATTTTATCTGCTTCAGCAATTTCCCAAAGGAGAGGCCAGAAAACACATGTTGAATGTCCAGAGAATGGCATTTCCTGCAAGGACAACCTTGCAAATCTTTTGATATTACAAATCCAGTCCTAGGAATTCCAAACTTAATGGCAGATAGTTTCCCAACCCTGCAGGGTGAGCAACAACCTCCCCAGTGCCCCTCAAACTGACTCTGGGAGAGGGAGACAGGGATTTTGCCTTGTCATGGGGTGGGACTCCAGTTAAAGGGAGACCCTGGAGAAGAACGAATGAAAGGGACTTTCAAGAGACTGCCACCCTGACCTCTGCAGGAGGGTCCAGGAGAGGTACTAATAAAGGCCAGAAAGCACTTAGGATCCATGAGGGCACATGCTTACTGGAAGTTGCTTCTGAATAACAAGTTCAAATTCCTTTGCCTTGGGTTGTGCTCAGGGTCACATTCCCTCCATACTTGCAGGCAAGACACTTGCACCTCTGGTTCAGACACTCCCTGTAGGTTCAGACCCAAAGCAGTGGGAGCAGGCTGGAGGAAGGTCAAAGGAAGTCATGCATATAATAGAGAGAACTGAAGATAAGTGCAAGGAATCTTGGTGACCCTGTAGGTTAGGTATTGGGCTGCTAACCTTAAGGTCAGTGGGTCAAACCCACTAGAGGCTATGATGGAAAAAGATGAGACTGCTTGCTTTTATAAAGATTCACAGTCTAGGGAACCCTAAGGAATCGTTCTACTCAATTCTATAGGGTCGTTATGAGTCATAATTGAATTAATAGCACATGGATTTGGTTTTGGAAGTATAAACCCAGGGTGAGCCTCCCTCATTGCTGTTGTTTTGTGCTGTCGAGTCAGTGATGACTCATAGTGACATTATGCACAACAGAACAAAACACTTCCTAGTCCTACTCCAACGTCACAATCGTTGCTCACTTCAGACCACTTCTAATGCCACTGTGCCAATCCATCTCTTTAGGGGTCTTCATCTTTTTCACTGACCCTCTGCTTTACTAAGCATGATGTCCTTCTTCAGGGACTTCTTCCTTCTGATAATATGTCTAAATTATGAGAAATGGTCTGGCCATTTTAGCTTCTAAGGAGCATTCTGGCTGGACTTCAAACCCAGATTTGTTTGTTATTTTGGCAGTCTATGGTACTTTTAATATTTAATTTCAAACCATAACTCAAATGCATCAATTCTTCTACAGTCTTCTTTATTGTCCTACTTTCACATGCATATGATATTATTAGAAATAACATGATTTAGGTCAGGTGCACCTTAGTCCTCAAACTGACATCTTTGCTCTTGAACAGTTTTATGAGATCTTGTACAGCAAGTTTGCCTAATACAATATGTTGTTTGATTTCTTGACTGCTGATTCCATGAGTGTTGATGGTTGATTCGAACAAAATGAAGTCTTTGACAAATTCAATCTTTTCTTTATTTATCTTGATGCCACTTATTGGTCCAATGGTGAGAATTTTTGTTTTCTTAACTTTGAGGTACAACTCATACTGACGGCTGTAGTTTCTAATCTTCATCAGTAAACATTTTAAGTCCTCTTCACTTTCAAGAAGCAAGGTTGTAACATCTGCATATCGCAGGTTGTTAATGAGCCTTCCTCCCATCCTGATGCCGCAATGTTGTCCATAGCTTGTCCTCATCCACACAATCAAAAGCCTTT
>NW_006408859.1:695475-697820 GCF_000296735.1 Chrysochloris asiatica | reverse complement strand
AGTCTCAATCATATGCTACCTGTTGAAATGGTTGAACATCAACCATTTCTTTTAGGCATAGTGAGTCTGTATATTCCTTCAATCTTCTGTGGATGTTTTCTGCATCATTCCATATCTTGCCCATAGAATCCTTCAATATTGCAAGGTGAGGCTTGAATTTTTTTCTTCAGTTGAAAAGTTCCCTCAACTTGAGAAATTCTGAGTGTTTTCTTCTCTTTTAGTTTTCTAACTCAAGATCTTTGCACATTTCATTATAATATGTAACTTTGTCATCTCAAGTTGACCTTTGAAATTTTCTATTCAGCTCTTTTACCTCCTCATTCTGTCTATTTGCCTTATCATCTCTACACTGGAGAGCAAGTTTCAGAGTCTCTTCTTACATCCATTTTGGTAATTTCCTTCTTTCTTGTCTTCTTAATAATCCCTTGCCTTCTTCATGTATGATATTCTTGATGTCATCCCACAACTCTTCAAGGTCATATTTTACCTCTTGTGGACTTGTTTTAATTTCTTCAGCTTCAATCTGAAGTTGCATATGAGCAGTTGATGGTTTGTTCCACAGCCTGTTGCTGGTCTTGTTTTGGCTGATGATATGAAGCTTTTCCACTGTCTCTTTCCACAGATGAAGTCAATTTGATTTCTGTGTATTCCATCTGGTGAGGTCCATGTGGACAGTTGTCTTTTATATTGCTTAAAAATGTTTTTGCATTGGTCTTGCAAAATTCTATCATGCAATCTCCAGCATCATTTCTGATCACCAAGGCCATGTTTTCCAACTATTAATTCTTTCTCTTTGTTTCCAAGCTTTGAATTCCTATCATTTTGATTACATGTTTGATCAGTTTCAGACTGAAGAAGTTGGTAGTGGTGGTGGTTATGTGCCATGGAGTTGATTCCGACTCATAGCGACCCTGTACAGGCTTTCTGAGACTGTAAATTTTTATGGGAGCAGAAAGCTTTATCTTTCTCCCACAGAACCGCTGGTAGTTTCGAACTGCTGACCGTAAGGTTAGCAGCCCAACTCATAACCACTATGCTACACAATTCTTCAATTTCATTATCACTGGCTTTAGTGGTTGGTATGTAAACTAAGCAATCATCCTTGTAGTCATATGGATATTATCCTATCACAGACAGTGTTGTACTTCAAGATAGATCTTGAGATGTTCTTTTTGATGCAATACCATTCATTTTTTATTTGTCATTCACAACATAGTAACTCATGTATGGTTCTACTATTTAAACCCTGTATATGGTTTCCAAAGAGTGAGTGGTGGGTTTGAACCATCAACCTTGCGGCTTAAATGATAGTACTTAATCTACAGTGCCACCAGGACTCCAAGGTGAGTCTTATAGCAAGGTAGCTAGGTCAAGTTCTAATAGTGGTCTCACCAGCCCCGGTTATTCTCTGCATAGTGTTGCCAGGTGTTGGGAAGGGTGGGAGAGGTGTTTGTTTGTATGGTTGGTTGTTGTCTAGCTGTTCCCATGGTAGGAAATACTTAGAGCCTCAAAAGCAAGCCAAACTGCTATCTTTTATTCCTTGCAAAAGTTTGGCAAGAGATCAGGAGCAGAAGTTCATTGCTCTGGGTGGAGCCAATTATCAGCAGTTAGCAATAGAGTAGGCAGGAGATTTTCCCTTGAAGACTAAAGAGACAATTCAGAACAGAGCTAGAGTTTAATCTAGTAACAGTTCATAAAGGGTTATCAGAATAGTCCACCAAAATGGCTGACTAGACAGATAAGCTACTCAGACCCTCTGCAACAAAGATAGCGGACACCAAACAAAACACACGCAGATGATAATTCTGGAAACCTTCAGAGGTTTCCTCTGGAAAGGTTCATAGGAAAGATTGGAGAAGTAGATTAAACACATACTGGGAGGAGAAGCTGAACAAGGGTGACCAAGGAGGGAGACAGCCTAGTGAAGACAGCCCCAGTCAGACAAGGCACCGCCATTTCAAACTTTTGCTGGCAGTTTGACAGATGTAGCTTGGCAGCACGGATTCACACCAGAGACGGACAGCTGGAAAAGTGTGCTTCATTATTGTTCTCCAAGTTCCCCTGGTGAGTAGAGATATGAACAGCCTCCACCCTCATCCAACACAAGTGCATTCCTGCTGTCCAGGAGTTCACAGCCCAGAGGCTTTGGGCCACACCAGAGAGAGGTGGATGCCAAACTGTCTGCCTTGGCACCTGAATTTGAGTGGATTCTGCTCCAGATGTACAGAGCCCACAGAGCTATCTGATCAGCCTTGAACTGGACCATCTTCTGATGACACTCTATCTAGGCCGTTGTTGTTGTTGTTGTTAGGTGCCACTGAGTCGATACCGACTCATAGCGACCT
>NW_006408859.1:692783-694645 GCF_000296735.1 Chrysochloris asiatica | reverse complement strand
CCTGATGCCATGTTTTTCTTCATAGAACCCAGCTTCACAGATTATTTGCTCAGCATACAGATTGAATAAGTATGGTGAAAGAATACAATCTTGTCACACACCTTTCTTAATTGTAAACCATTCAATGTTCCTATGTTCTGTTCTAACAATTGCCTTTTGGTCCAGGTACAGATTCCTCATTAGCACAATTAAATGTTCCAGGATACTCATGCTTCGCAATGTTGTCCATAGCTAGTAATGATCCACACAATCGAAAGCCTTTGCCTATAGGAACTCCTAAATAGGAACTCCATTTAGGCCCTCCCTCAACCACCTTGATTAACAGGAGCCACCCAGAGTTTTTTTCTCACTGGGTCCAAGACCTAAATGGTTTTGTTTTTGTTTTTTGACCTTTCTCCATTTTTCTATATTTACTCTTTCTTTTCCCTCTTCCTCTGTCTCCCTTCCCTTTCTTTTTATATCTTTTTTGCCTCTGCTTTCATTTTTATTTCCTTTCTTCTGTTTCTCTTTTCTCTCTCTTCTTTCTGTATTTTTCTCTTGATCTTTCTTTACTATTCTCTATGGTGTCATGGGCTAGTGCATCAGACTGCAAAATCGTTTGAACTGAAATGTTGGTGGTTCAAGCTCACCAGCTGCTCCTTGGAAACCATATAAAGGGTCGCTATGGGTTGAAATCAACTCAATGACATTTAACAACAACAAGAACAGTGTCTTTTTGTATCTTCCCTTTCCCTGGTTTTGTCTAGTGTTTTTCTTCTCCTCTTTCGTATTTAACTTCTCTAACTCTATTTTACTTTCCCTCTTTTCTCTTCTTAGATATTATATTGTTTTTTGTTGTTACTCTTGCCTGTTTTTTTCCTCCTATATTATTTTCTTTTTTCACAATTGTATGCTTGCTTACTTTGTTTTATTTACATGTGTGTATGGTTTTTTGCCCTACCCAAAAGGAGGCAGAACCCTTGCATACACAGCCTAGACACAACCATGCCCTCTGCAGCTCCACACAAGGGGCAGGAACAAATGTCAGCTCATATGCCAAGTGATCAGCAGCCAGCACCAGTCAAACCCACCCCAAATTGAGCTGCATGGGCACCAAATGGACAGTTGGCCACACACTTCTATTATCTAATAACGCCTGTCAGTAAGCAGTTGGTGAGATCATAAGAACATACCAACATACAATCATCAACTAAATACATGCACAACACCACACTAGATCTGAGAAAATAGACCACTGTAGTTCATATAAAGAAGCAAGAGAGAGTGGTTCAAACAAATGTCTAAGAAGCAGAGCCAGTAGATGTTTCTGGGGAAGAAAGATAATGGAAATACCTTAGAAAGAATCAGAAGTGACATTTAATTACTTTCAATGGATTGAGAGAAAGATCTAGGAAAGCCTGGAGAAAACAGAAAACATTGAATGAAATCAGAAAATCACTATAAGGACAGACAAAATAAATTAAAAATTTGAAGCAATTCAAAACCTAGAAAAACTTTCAAAAGATTTCAGAAATAGGCAATATATTGAAAGGGCAAAATGTTAGCTTTAAATCAATGGAAGTCTAAATTAGTGTGCTTGAAGATAAGTCTCTCATTACTAGTAAACTAGCAGAAAATCAGCAAAAAGAAGTAAAAGAATCCAAAGAAAGGCAAAGGGTATATGTATATTTATTTTCTCCTTTAATAAAAGAGCCTACACATTATTTTTCTTTGGAACCTGAAAGTCAGGTTACTACCTACCATAGCGCAGCATCTTCTGTATTGTTACAGCAAGTTTAATACAGAACAGTCTGACTTCTTATCCCATCTGAATAATTTATTTTCTCTAATAACATGTACTCTATAATAGTGAATTATGATAT
>NW_006408859.1:647075-692291 GCF_000296735.1 Chrysochloris asiatica | reverse complement strand
GTTCTGACTCTAGAGACCCTGTGTTCTGCAGAACAAAACACTGCCAGGTCCTGCGCTACCCTCACAATTGTTATGTTTGAGCCCATTGTGACTGTCACTATGTGGATTCATCTCATTGCAATTCTTCCTCTTTTTTACTGAGGCTCTTCTTTGGCAAGCATGATGTCATTTTCCAGGGACTAGTCCTTCCTGATAGATAACATATCCAAAGTAAGTGATATGAGATGAAATCTCGCCAACTTTTCTTCTAAGGATCATTCTAGCTATACTTATTCCGGGACAGATTCATTGGTTCTCTACCTGTATACTACATGTTTTATCTACTGGTAATGGTACCATTCTACCATCCCATAGGACACCATGCTAGTATTCCACACTGGTGATAGCACAATCTTGAAACCTCTCCAACTGGATAGTTCTCCAAAAGAAATAGACACATTTTCTTTACAAATATGAGTATATGCCAATAAAAATGGAAAGCAAGAAGTAACTAGTCACATAGGTCTTTATAAGACATTCATGTACAGAAAGCAAACAAACAAACAAAAAGTTCAAAAAACAAGTAAGAACATATGGGCCTGACACCTAGTGAAGTTTTGCGTACAGGTCAATTAATCCAGAGCATGATATCACCTTAAAATTGACAAATTCCAACAATTTGCACCCCTTAGAACTAAGAAGGAGTCCTGGTAAGGCACTGCAGGGTAACACATTGGACTACAAGGTCAGTTTGAACCACAGGGTCAGCGGTTCAAACTCACTAGTTGCTCCTCAGAAAATCTCTATAGGATCACTATGCATCAGAACCGACTTGATAGCACAACAGAACAACAACAGAACTCAGAAGGGAGGCCTGGTTGCACAGTGATTAAAAACTCATCTACTAACCAAAGGTTGGCATTATAAACCCACCATCTGCTCTGCAGGGGAAAAGATTGCTCCCATAAAGATTTACAGCCTTGGAAACTCTATAGGACAGTTCTACTGTGTCCTATTGTTGGTGATTATGTGCTGTAGAGTCGGTTCCGACCCATAGAGACCCTGTACAGGGTTTCCGAGGCTGTAAATCTTTATGGGAGCAGAAAGACTCACCTTTCTCCTGCAGAACAGCTGGTAGTTTTGAACTGCTGACCTTAAGGTTCATAGCCCGATTTGTCGCCACTACGCTATCAGAACTCCTTACTCTGTTCTATAGAGTCACTATAAGTTGGAATCGATTGACAGCATTGAGTTATAACTAAGAAAGAAGTACAATGCTGAATGAATCAACATATACAGTAGATTTATTTATTCTCCAAGGGTGAGCCTATAGTTAAATATCTTTTGGTGGAGTCCAGAGAACGGAAAAGAAAAACACCTCTATAGCTTGCCCCAAATTGAATATACTGTTGTTGTTGTTGTTGTTGTTGTTGTTGTTGTTAGGCACCACCGAGTCGGTACCAACTCACAGAGACCTTATGCACAGCAGAACGAAACACTGCCCGATCCTGGGCCAACCTCACTAATTGTTGCCATGCTTGAGCCCATTGATGCTGCCACTTTGCCAATCCATCTCACTGGGGCTCTTCCTCTTTTTCTTCTTGGATCAACTATCAAAACTCATGGAAGCAGCAGTCAAGAAATCAAACGACATTTTGCATTAGGCAAATCTGCTGCACAAGACCTTTTTAAAGTGTTGAAGAGCAAAGATATCAGCTTGAGGACTAAGGTGAGCCTGACCCAAGCCATGGTATTTTCAGTAACCTCATATACATGCGAAAGCTGGACAGTGAATAAGGAATACCGTAGAAGAATTGATGCTTTTGAGTTATGGTGTTGGAGGAGAATATTGAAAGTACCATGGGCTGCCAAAAGAACCAACAGATCTGTATTGGAAAAAGTGCAGCCAGAGTGCTCCTTGGAGGACAGGATGGCCAAACTTTGTCTCTCATACTTCGAACATATTGTCAGGAAGGACCAGTCTCTGGAGAAGGATATCAGGTTTGGTAAGGTGGAGGGTCAGAGAAAAAAAATGAATCTACTGCATTTTATCAATATATACAACTTGCTTGGTGTGACCAAAGCAAATTATGGTTTATGGAGAGCTTTTGGTAAATTCTAATAGGAAAGCAACTCTAACAGGAAAAGTTACTAAAGTTTTAGAACAGAAATGCACAGCATTCAAAATGTAACTCTTTTCCTTTTAAGATGTCATGAGGTTGAAATGTGGCAGAGAGTAAACATCTAAATCTGGAGTATTAATTGACCACGGGACCTGATCTTCCCATCACAGAGCAGGTGTGATCATCTCTACCTAACCAATCTAGTAGGCATGCTCAACAACAATCCTTCATCAAGTTGCAGTGAGAAAAAATAAGTAGACCTTGTAAAGCAGACTTCCTGTAATGTCACAAGTTACACTGTTGTTAAGTGCCAGTTCCGACGCACAGCAACCCTGTATAGGGTTTCCAAGGAGCAGCTGGGGAGCTTGAACCACTGACTTTGCAGTTCAAATGACTTTGCAGTCAGGTGCATTAGCCCACAGTGCCACATCACGACTTTATTTGTTGATGTTGTTAAGTGCCATTGAGTCAATTCCAACCCACAGCGATCCTATATAGGGTTTCTAAGGAGCAGCTGGTGAACCTGAACAACCGACTTTGTGGTTCAAACGACTTTGCAGTCTTGCTCATTAGCCCACAGCACTACACCAGGACTTTGTATGTTGTTATGTGCCGTGGAGTCGGTTCTGACTCATAGTGACCCTGGAAGGGTTTTCCGAGGCTGTAAATTTTTACGGGAGTAGAATGCCTCATATTTCTCCCACATAACCGCTGGTAGTTTTGAACTGCTGATCCTGAGGTTAGCAGCCCAATTCGTAACCACCACACTACCAGAGCTCTTAGGACTTTGTATGTTGTTGTTGTTGTTAAGTGTCATTGAGTCGATTCCGACACAAGGGAAAGTAATTAAAGTTCAAAAACCGCCCTGACTTACAGATGGCTATGTATTGGTGTGGTGCAGTAGAATAAGCACTGGATTGGTAACCACAAGGCTGAAGGTTCAAATTCATCAGCTGTTCCTTGGAAACCCTGTGCAGGGTTGCTATGAGTTGGTACCGACAGCACTTAACAAAAACAGCAATGCATAAAAACTGGAGTCCTGGAGTGGTGCTGTAGGACAAGCAATGGACTGCTAATCACAAGGTCAGTGATTCAAACCCACCTACCACTCCTAGGAACCGCTATGAGTTGGAACTGATTCAATGGCACTTAACAACAACAATGTACAAACTGAAAATGAGGACGTGTAGCATTGCAATGTTGTTGTTGTTGAATACCAGTGAGTCTGCTGAGTCATGGTGAGTGTAGGTACAACAGAAGGAAACACTGCCTGGTTCTGTACCACCATCACAATGGCTGCTATTTGCTAACCCAGAAGTCAATGGGATGCTTTCTCCTGGAATATGCTTCTTATGCAAAGTGACACAAAGACTGTATGTAGCTGCAGCAACCCCCACCCTCCCTGAAAATGGACCAGAATGAGGCCTACAGCAGACTCTCAGCCCGAATGAGATTCCCTTCTCTCACAGACCCACTTCTTCTTCAGATTGTCCTTTGAGTCTGTCATTTTACTGTGCCATCTTTTAAATAAATTGTTCCCCTACTCCAGGTTAGCTGGAGTCTCTCTTGCTTCACAGAGAAGCCTTCAGAGGATCCTCAGAAGATCTCAGAGGTCTGTTGCCCATCTGATGCTTCTTTCTTGTCATCAAGACAGCCCCAAACTTATGGTGAACCCCCATATACAATGAAATGAAACCCTGCCTGGTCCTACGTCATCCCTATGATCAGCTGAGGACTGGACTGTAGTCCATAGGGTTTTCACTGGCTGATTTTCAGAAGTAGATTGCCAGACCTTTATTCCTAGCCCATCTTAGCCTGAAAACTCTGGGAAAATATGTTCAGCATTATGCAAGCCTCCTCTCACAGATGGTAGCTAAGCATGACTTCAACCCAAGTCTCTGCCAGGGAAGGCAAGAATTCTACCATCTCTCCTTCCTTTATAAATGTTATTCTTGGAGTTCTAGAATGTTCAGTGTAGATCTTCTTTCCCCTTTTGGAAATACTTTTTTTTTTTTTACAACAAAGGTGCTATATTATAAATTCTTTTCTGCTTGCTCTCTCCTGTTATCTCTGATCTTATGAGGTTATACCTTTACATTTTTTTACTCCTGTTTTAGGAGGAATAGAGAGTTAACACTGTCTTCATTCAATTAGCCATGTTTAACTGGAACCTAATGAGTTTGTTTTTTTTTTTTCCATTTCTTTTAGTAACTGCTCATGGGAACTGTAAATAAATCATTTTTTATTTTTATGTTTTGTTTTTTTTTTAAAACCCAAGATCATCAAGCACAAGAAATATTTGTAGTTCCCACTGTTGCGAGTGAATACAAGGCACTTACAAAAATGGTTGGTAAACTTTTAGCAAACAATTTAGCATTATCTTTTGAAAAATTCTTAATAACAGCATTGCATTCCATTTGATGTGCTGGCCATAAGTGAGTATTCCTTCTGTAACATTCCCTTCCCTTGGTGTCAGGCACACACCACTTCCCTTGTCTCTGTGCTCATGTCTTCTGTGCCTTCTTTGTAGAGACATCTTGTTGTGCTCTGGTAATCAATCAAGAAACCCTGGTGATGGTTCTGATGGCGTCTTCTCCATTTCCCATGCTACTTAGGAAGAGATTTTACCAACGTCTAATGACTCAAATCGGAGTCCTGGTGTGGTGCTGAGTTAATGCTCCAGACTGCAAAGCCGTTTGAACGGCAAGGTCGGCAGTTCAAGCTCACTAGCTGCTCCTAGGAAGCCCTATACACGGTTGCTATGGGTCAGAATCGATTCAACGGCACTTAACAATAACAATGATGCAAAGCAATATTTGTATGCCAGTGATTTACATTTCCAGCCCAGGCATCTTCTCTGAGCTCCCGAGCTATTTATATGCCTATTTGAATGCCTCAGAGGCAGGCACCTCAACCAAGGGATCCAAGATCAAGGTTATGAGTCCCCCATCAAACAAAATAATGACTCATCTTCTTTGGAGTTTCCCCATCTCAGTCAATGGCACTAGCCAGTTTCCTAGGCCACAAATCTGGAATTCATCCTTGATACCTTCCTCCCTCACTGAGTCTTGATGATTTTGCTTTCATAATATTTTTCAAACAAATCTATGCCTCTTTATCTCTATTGCTTGTTGTTGTGATGTGCCGTGAAGTCGGTTCCGACCCGTAGCGACCCTGTACAGGGTTTCCGAGGCTGTAAATCTTTACAGGAGCAGAAAGCCTCATCTGTCTCCCGTGGAACAGCTAGTAGTTTTAAACTGCTGACCTTGAGGTTCCCAGTCTGATTCGTAACTACTACGCTATCCTAGTCTAAATCACCTGTCTGAACAATTGCATTAACTTCCTACCCATTCCTAAAGTCCTCTCCTTCCACACCCACCCATTCAAAATGCAAAGCAGATTATGTCCCACCCTGATTTTAAAATTTTCAAAGACTTCCCATCTTTCTCAAGATAAAAAACAAAATCTTCAGCCAGAGCCTCCAGGTCCTGCTCATTCCTTGCCTGGGGCTCCATGTGTCCCAGCTCTTGGCAAGGCCCTCCAACTTGCTCGGCCTCCTTCTGGCCTGTGAACATTGTAGGTGATGCTCCCTTCACTGGAAGTGTGCTTTCCTGTCTCTCATCTGGCTCTTTCATGCTGGTGTTAGAGACCTCAGTTAAAGTCTCACTTCTTCAGGGAAATCTGTTCTGACTCCAGGTTAAATTAGGTGCTCACAGAACCTGCTCTTTCCTTTCATAAAATTCATGCCCACTGCCATCAGTTGATTCTGACCAATTGTAACTCGAAAGGACAGAGCAGAACTACCCCATTAGGTTTTCAAGACTATAATCTTTACGGACTCTTTCTCCCATGGAGATGTTGGTGGGGGGGGGCGGTTTGAACCATCAACTTTGGGTTAGTTGCTTAGCCACTGCAACACTAGGGCACCTTTAATGAAGTTATGCCACTTTCTAATTACACATTGAAGTCACCCTGGGTGGTACAGTTAAGCATTTCACTATTGGTTGAAAGGTTGGCAAACTTGAACTCACCTAGAGGTACTTAGGATGATCTGCTTCTCAAAGCCTTGAAAACATACGGAGTGATTCTGCTCTGTACCTCTCGTCCATATTGACTGGATATCAACTACCAACAATCATACTAGTGAGATTCTTTCATTGATGTCTAGTCCCCCAACTGTGGAGAGATCTCAGCCTAGTGTGGCTCTAGAGGGGAAGCATTGGACTGCTAACTGCAAGGTCAGTAGGTCAAACCTACCACCTTCTCCTTGTTATTGTTAAGTGCCCTTGAGTCAGTTCTGACTCATAGCAATCCTGTATAGGTTTCTGAGGAGCAGCTGATGAGTTTGAACAGCGACCTAGCAGTTCAAACTGACCTTGCAGTCTAGGGCTTATCCTACAGTGCCACACCAATACTCCTTCTCCTTAAAGGGTCCCTATGAGTTGGAACTGCCTTAACATCACTGAACAACAACTACAGTACTCCCTCCATCTCGAGTCCTGGTGTGGCGCTGTGGGCTAATGCATCAGACTACAAAGTTGTTTGAACTGCAAAGTCAGTGGTTCAAGCTCACCAGCTGCTCCTTAGAAACCCTATTCAGGGTCACTGTGGGGTTGGAATCCACTTGATGGCACAATACAACAACACAGTGCTTCATCTAGAGTAAGAAATTCCAGGAGAGAAGGGAATGAGCTTCACTGTATCCTCAGCCCTTAGTACAGCGTCTAACACAATGTAGTGCTAAGAAATATTTATAACACAAATAAATAAAAAGTTTCATCCCCATTTTGATAACTCCCAGAATTGCAGAACCAGCCTGGTCCTTTCTGGAAAGTTCCTTTTAGGTGACTCACAGACAGTCAGACAGTTCCTCCTTCTCTGTTGTGTCCTACCTGGTGAAAGGCACCATGCTTTCCTCTGCCCTTGAAGGTAGAATCCTAGTAGTCTAGGTCTCTCCACAGTGAACCACAAACTCTGGGTTTCTTATCTCCTGAATGTCTTAAACCTCTGCTTTCTTTTTCACTCTCTCTCCCTACTTCAGACTACCATCATCTTTTGCTTGAGCTTCTACAGAAATGTCCAGACCACTCTCTTAGAAAATCTCCCTCCAAGGTTTTCCCTTTATTTGAATGCAAATTTGATTCTAAAGTAAAATATTGCTCATTTCAATGATAATGATGGAGTCATCCGGTGATACATCTGTCTCCAGCATAGATGATGAGAATTCTGGTGAGAGTTCTTGAACCCCCATTGTACTCATCCTGCCTAAAACAATCTGCCTCCATGTGTGTTCTTGAGTTCCCCACAAGATCCAGGGTCTCTCATTTCCAGATCTCCACACTGTCTCTTCCCCAAACATGTTCCCTCCTTTCTAACCCCCTTCATCTGCCCAACTCCTCTGTCCAAGGTTTCCATTGCACTCCATACTTCCCCATCGAAATACTTGTCACTCTATTGTCACCCTCTTTACTTCTTTCCCATTAAACTACAAGAAGTTCCTGGGTGACAAGTAGTTGACTACTAGTCAAAAGACTGGTGGTTCAAACCTACCCAGAAGTATATCGGAAGACAGCCCTGGTGCTCTGTTTCCAAAGGGTCATAGTCTTGAAAAGACACAGCAGTTCTGGTTTGCACATAGGTGTCCTGGTATAGTGCTGGACCTCAAAGCAGTGGACCTCAATGTCTGTGATTCAAACTCACCAGCTGCTCCTTGGAAACCCTATACAGGGTCATTATGTGCCGTGGAATCAGTTCTGACTCATAGCAACCCTGTATAGGGTTTCCAAGGAGCAGCTGGTGAGATTAAACCACCGACCTTGTGTCAAACTGACCAGTGCTTTAACCCACATCACCACACCATGACTCCAGTAGGTATAGTAGGTGCTTCCTAAAATTTACTGAACAAGTGAAGGGACAAAAAACTTGGAAATATCTAAACAAGAATTTTACCTTTGAAGAAAGTTAATGTGTACAATGTTGAAAAGGAAGATTATTGCCACACAAATGCTTCAGTAATGGCAGTAATCTTATAATAGGAAAACACGTAAATTCTCTTCTTGTTCCTGAATAAAGAAATGTAGACATAGCCAGACATCCTGCAGGTCTGCTGAGCATGCAATGGAAGAGGCTGAGGTTCTGGGCTGGCGTCACTTTAGCTTGGGGAGGCATCTGAGGCTGACCAGTCGTTAATTCCATTGGGAGCAAAGTTTTAAAAAGCCTTTGTTGAAGAGGCAATTCTTTGGCTCTTACCATCAATATGCAAAGAAAGGTGCAGTGTAACAGCTGCCACTGGTGTTTTCTTACTTTTCCAAAATCTAGTAAAGGGGGAGAACTTGAAAGTCCTCTAGCTGAAATGAGTGCTGGGGGGCAACTGAAGGACTGATGATCAAAGACTCCAGGTGTTTGGCGGAGACTCTAGTCTCCAGGAGAATGCTGGGAAAATATAAAAGTGGAAAGGGGGAACTAATGTGTGGGGCGATGGGGATGGCTGAGTTCTAAATCCAGGCTAAACATAGCAAAAATTCTTGGGGTTTTGCCCAATTAGAAATCTGAAGAGAAAGAGAACTTTTTCTAGTTTGTGTGACACATGATGCCATGGTCCTACAAGTGAGACAATATAATAAAAAGGGCTTGCAGAAATGGATGCCTTGGGCCTCAGTTTCCCTAAACAGAGAGCAGGATCAATCTGACAGTAATTCCTTTTGGATATATGTTTTCTTTTTGAAAAGGATGAGACAATCATACCACCCTCATTTCTGCTTCCTCTTCCCCTGCTTAGCCCTCATCCCCAGAAATTACCTCGTTAAAATAACATTTTTATTTTATTTTATCTTAAATCAAAGACTTAATTAAGGCAGGAAGAAAATTTACAGAAGGCCTCTGTGGAGTCGGGATTCGAAATGGGGAGGGGCTGAGAAACCCAGGGACAGCTGCTTCCAGGAGCCTTTGAGCTAAGTAAAGTTTGAGAAGACTAGGGGAGCAACTAAGATCCTCAAACCCATACAAAGAAGCGAGTGCCTGGAGCCACAGTGGTAAAGATGAGAGAATGGGAGTGGGGAGGGGCAGGAAGGGCTTCATGCAGGGCCACACAAGGACTTTGGAATTTATTAGTAATTGTCATTGTCATTGTTAAGTGCCATCAAGTCAGTTTCCACCCATAGCGACCCTGTATAGGGTTTCCGAGGAGCTGCTGGTGAGCTTGAACCAACAACCTTGCAGTTCAAATGGCTTTGCAGTCTGGCGCATTAACCCACAGCGCCACACCAGGACTCCTACTAGTCTCCTGGTTAGAACCTTGGGCTGCTAGCTGAAAACAATTGTTTGTTGTTATTAGGTGCCATCGAGTAGGTACCGACCCATAGCGACCTTATGTACAGCAGAACAAAACACTGCCCGATCCTGGGCCAAACTCACTACTGTTGCCACACTTGAATCCATCGATGCTGCCACTTGGCCAGTCCATCTCGTTGGGGGTCTTCCTATTTTTCTCTGACCCTCCACCTTACCAAACATGATATCCTTCTCCAGTCCCTCCTGACAATATGTTCAAAGTATGAGAGACGAAGTTTGGCCATCTTGGCCTCCAAGGAGCACTCTGGCTGCACTTCTTCCAAACTGATCTATTGGTTCTTTTGGCAGCCCATGGTACTTTCAATATTCTCTTCCAACACCATAACTCAAAAGCATCAATTCTTCTGTGGTCTTCCTTATTCACTATCCAGCTTTCACATGCATATGAAGATATTGAAAATATCATGGCTTGGGTCAGGTGCACCTTAGTTCTCAAGCTGATACCTTTGCTCTTCAACACTTTAAAAAGGTCTTGTGCAGCAGATTTGCCTAATGCAATACATCATCTGATCTCTTGACTGCTGCTTCTGTGAATATTGATAGTTGATCCAAGAAGAATGAAGTCCTTGACAACTTCAATCTTTTCTCCACTGATAAGAATGTTGTTTATTGGTCCAGTGGTGAGGATTTTTGTTTTCTTGACATTGAGATGTAATCCACTCTGAAGGCTGTGCTCTTTGATCTTCATCAGTAAATGTTTTAAGTCCTCTTCACTTTCAGCAAGCAAGGTTGTATCATCTGCATATCACAGGTGGTTAGTGAATCTTCCTCCAATCCTGATGCCATGTTTTTCTTCATAGAACCCAGCTTCTCAGATTATTTGCTCAGCATACAGGTTGAATAAGTATGGTGAAAGAATACAGCCTTGTCGCACACCATTTTTAATTTTAAACCATTCAGTGTTCCCATGTTCTATTCGAACAACTGCTTCTTGGTCAAGGTACAGATTCATCATGAGCACAATTAAGTGTTCTGGAATACTCATACTTCACAATGTTGTCCATAGCTTGTTATGATCCACGCAATTGAAAGCCTTTGCATACTCAATATCTTTCTGATATTCTCTGCTTTCACCCAAAATCCATCGGACATCAGCAATGATAACCGTTGTTTCACGGCCTCTTCTGAATCCAGCTTGAACCTCTGGAAATTCTCTGTCAATGTATGATTGTAGCCATTTATATATTATGTTTAGCAAAACTTTACTGGCATTGAGTATCAAAGAGATTGTCTGATGATTTCTGCATTCCATTTGTCTTACTGTGGTGGCTTGTGAGTTGCTGTGATTCTGAAAGCTATGCTACTGGTATTTTAAACACCAGCAGTGTCACCCATGGTGGACAGGTTTCATATGAACTTCCAGACAAAGACAGACTAAGAAGAAAGAGTAACGAACTACTTCCAAATATTTAGTCACTGAAAACGTTATGAATAGCAGAGAAAACAATTGTTAGGTGCAGTTGAATCCATTCTTATGTGTCAGAGTTGAGCTGCTTCATAGGTGTTTTTGTTTGTTTTAGGGGAGCTGATCATCAGATCTTTCTTCTATGGAGCTGCTGGCTAGGTTTGAACTACCAAGTTTTCAGTTAGCAGCCCAAGGTACCAACCAGGAGACTAGTAATCTTACCCATATATTTAAAAGGTCACTCTGGTTTCTGAGTGGCAAATGAGTGGTAGGGAGCCAAGGGTTGAGGCTGGGAAACCAGTTATGAGGTATGTGTAGTCCCCCAGGTGAGAGATCTGGTGAGGGCAGGTGAACTGGCTGATAGGTCAGGGGTGGGAGACCCATTTTAGTGACTAGAGTCAACAGTTCTTGCTTCTGGCTTAGATGTGTAGTGTGAGAGAAACAGAGGAATCAAAGTCTGAACTAGCAGATGTTTCGTACATTTATTACCTGGCTTGTGATAGAGTCATAGCGATCCTGTATGAGGTTTCTGAGGCTGTAAATCTTTACAGGAGTAGCGAGCCTCAACTTTCTCACGTGGTGTGCCTGGTGGACTCAAACTGCTGACCTTAGCAGCCTGAAGTGTAACCCACCACGCTACCAGGACTCCTTATTACCTAGTGATTCAAGGAGTTGACGAGTGAATAAACTTTCCATTCCTATGAGACTTCCACGGCTCCTGGACTGTTTGCCATGGTTGTTGCTATTTTTGATATTTCTATAATACATGGCTAATGATACTCAACTCCCAGAGCTATTTGGCAAACAAAATGCAAATATCAATATCAGACTTTCTGAGAGGACACAAATGGAGGCAATTCATAAAGCATGTCCTTCTCATGTTACCTTTGGGGAAATACCCAAATTAAATCTAAAATAGCTATACCAAACCTCTCAACAACCCTATGAATGAGAACATATGAGGTGAGGGTAGAGAAGAGCCGGAGCTGGTATCTACTCTGAAGTAGATACTGATAGGATTCATTTTACGGATGAAAAGACTGAGGCCCTGAGAGTTGATTTAATTGAGGCAGTGGTCACAGTGCCTGTGGGTGGGCCAGTGTTGGGGGTAAGCAGTTATGGAGTCTGGTCAGTTGGCATCATTCTTGGAAGTGAGAGGGAAAAGAGGTCCTCATGCCTGTTAGTACCTTCCTTTCAGATTCCATCCTGGAGCATAGGAATATGCACTGTGGTTTGCTTAGTGCATTTCAAAAGGGTAAATGAAGAGGAAAAAACTCCAAAACACTAGTAGCCTTGAACCTCTTTGAAGTGCAAAGAAGCCTGTCTCTCTGCCCAGAGCCGAGTGAAAATACAACTACCTGGAGTGCTGACCGGGACCTGTCAGCTTGACTGGAATTGGGCCCAGGACTGGAAGAGCATGTAGGAACCAACTTTAATATTCTCAGTGATTAGGGATTCCTGAAAAGTCTCTGAAAAACCCTGGTTGCTTCAGCAGGTCTAGAAGTATTGCAGCTTCATACAAGAGCAGTCCTGGTTCTTGGCTCCTCCTAGAATGAGCCCTGGGAACAAACACTGGCAGAAGGAAGCGGTGGAGCTATAGCCTCTGTCAGCCCAGGACCGGGGATATTTCCACTGTTCTTTCAGGGAAATCTATCTCACTCTTCAGAGGTTCTAAGCTAGAGATGGGTACTCACTCTGCCCTGTAAATCCATCCTGTGTTGTACACATCCGTTCTTGGTCTCTGCCATGCTTGCTCAGGGTCTGGCTGTCTCCCTTTCTGGGCAGTGAGCAACTTAAGTCAGGGAATGGGCCTAAGTCATCACTGTATCCTCAAGTCCCAGCAGAGCCATGGGGTATTCAACACAGACTCACAGTGTGAGTCCAAGCTTCCAAACCAGTTCCCAATGTTGGGCTTCCTTGGACAATTGAAGATACTGAGACCTGGGGCTGTGAGCAGGTTCCTCCTGATCCTGAAGAGGAGGACAAGTCACGGAAAAGTGACTACTTTTCCGCTGTTGAGTTTCCTGTGCCCGTGAAATGGGGCCCCAGTGGAAGGGTCGCTGAACTGGCAGGAACCTGGGTTGTAAGTCCAAGCTTGCCTCACTTTTCTCATCTTCAAAATGGCGAGGCAGCCTAGGAATTTAAGTGCAGATACTCCTTTGCTAACAGAAAGATTATCAGTGGGAACCTACCATCAGCTCTGCAGGAGAAAGATGTGGCGGTCAGCTTGAAAGGTCACAACTTAGCAAAACCCTTTGGAGGCAGTTCTACTCAGCCTAGGGTCACTGTGGATCAGAACTGCCTTGACAGCAATGGGGAGGTTCCTGATTCAGATGGCTTTATTTTTAATCCAAATTCAATCACTTAGATTCTCAATCATGGGCCAGCTATGTAAATTCCCTGGGCTTCTGTATTCTCATTGGTAAAATAGTGAAGTCTACTTCTCAGGCTTGTTGGCAGGGCCTTTATCTCTACTTGACATTTAATATATGTTTTAGAACAATGCCTGTCACACAATGAGTGAATTATGTAATTTTTACCTTTTTAAAGGACTCTGGCCTCCTATGGTTTGGGCAAATATCTGCTGATATCATGAGTGAAAAAGCAGGGAGGAATTCAGCAGCTATCTGGTCTTTTCTGACCTTTTCTGTTTTTAAATTTGACAGAAAATTCCTTCTTCATTCATTTGGGGCCAGCTGCCCAGTCACATGCCCCAGCTAACTTCTTTCAATGACAATGGCAAGGCCAGGTTGGTCTCCAGGTCTCTACCTCAGGAGCCAGCAAAACACCCTACCTCCAGAAACCACGAGGGTTTCTTCTTCATTAACAACCTCAAGGCATCCTTCTCTTCAGTCTCATACTAGGGCAGCTAATGAAAACAAAAACCAGTTAGATCCTGAAGATGGGGGATCTTTCTAAATTCTGGAAGTCTCAGAAGGAAGAGAAGCAGACTGTAAGAGGTTCTGAAGCTCAGTGACATTCCTTGTGGCCAACGTTTGACCCAGTTAGTACTGGGGAGCAGATGAGTATAAAAGCAGTTTGCCTTTTCTCCTAGTAAACTCAGAATGGGATGAAAGATCTAAGTGTCAAGAAACCTGACACCTGCTTATTAGTTTCTCTTTTGCCCCTGGCTTACTCTGAATGGTCCACTAAGTCCTAGAAGAAGGAAGGCAACGGCTCTAAGTTATGAATGTATTCAGTCACGTAGACTGCAACCCCACAGCAGCCCCCGGCCTATGTCTGAAGAAACACCAGAGAAAAAATGACCCACGATACATGCCAAGGGACCATACTTTTTCTTCGCCACTTAGCTACAGAGAATAAAATCTAGTTTAGATCCAGATTTTTTTTTAATTGGGAGTCTTTTAATGACTTGATGAATTTCTTTTGATATAGGTCTGTTCGAGTTTTCCACTGCAGGCTGTGCTAGGTAAGTCTTGTGTTTCAAGGAATCTGTCCATCAAATTTGTTGGAATACAAATCTTTGTAGTGTTGCTATCCTTTTTCTCTTGGTTCTGTTGTGATATTTCTTATTTATGCTCTTTGCATCTGCTCCTTGTCTTTTGCTAGATTTTCCAGTGGTCTATAAAGTTGATTCTTTCAAAGAACCAACTTCTTGTCTTGCTGATTCTATTTTGTTTTCTAGTTCATTGATTTCTGTTCTAAGGAAGCAGTAGGATTCCTTTGTTGTTCTTTTTCTAATTGTTGGCGATGTTGGATTAAGGTGCTAAATTTGGTTCTTACTTCATTTTGAATGTGTGCATTTATTACTATAGCTTGCCCTCTAAACACTACTTTGGTTGTGTCCCAAAGGTTTTAAGGTATGTTGTGTTTTCATTCTTGTTGTAGAAATTGTTTTTCTATTTTCCAGTAGCTATTAAGCATGGTGTATCAATTTCCATGTATTCAATTATTTTTCCTTGATCTTCCTATTGATTTCTTTTACTTTTATAGCATTGTGATATCCTTTCAACTATAAAATTGTGTTGTATGATTAATAGGATTGTGATATCCTATTAATTTTATAGCATTGTGTTGCATCCAGAATTTTTGACCAGGCAAAAAATATTGAAGATCTAAGAAATCAGTGTAAATTTACTGCTGGTGGCAGACTTCGACCTGGAAGCATCTTGGGCGGGCATGAGCAGCACTGCCCTTTCACTTTAAGCCAGTGCCCAGCAGGAGTCAATTTCCTGAATGGAGATTACACTTTACAACACAATGGGAGTGGGAACTGGGTCATACTGCTGCTGACTTTGGATTTGTTCAAGATATTGAAGTAGACTCTGGGATAGATTTTCTTCTCTTTGCCTTTGTGCTAATAACTGGCATGGTTCTAGCATTTAATATCTATCAACCATCTGGATCTTTCAAAACCAGTTCACTCATGTTTTCTCATGTATCTCCTTTCTTCCTAAGAATCTCTCCCTCTACCTACACCCCCTGTAACCTCCAAAAAGGATAAAGTTTGTTGTTTGGTTGAATTTATTCCAAGTTCTGGGTCTGTAATAGAATCAGATGCCAACAAAGAAGGAATCATATAATCAGTAACTAAAATAGACCATGGCTACTACAATAGGCTCAAACATTGAAATATTATGAGAATGGCAAAGAACCAGGCAGTGTTTCCTTCTGTTGTACATGGGTCATGAGTCAGAACTTACTCATGGCACCCAACAACAAAATACTGGAGGATTCCACTTCTAATGTGAAGGGGCAAGTGAGTTGATCTCAGCTCTGAGAAACAACTCACTTATTGGGTTGATTCTACTCACAAGTGATTTTCCTTAGGAGAAAAGACATTGCATATGCAGAAACTGCCCTGGGCCAGAAACCTTATTCACTCAGGGGTTCAACTATGAGTCCTAGGACTCCAGCAAATCACTTTGGAGGGATGGGCTCCATTTGGCTATTGGCAAACTGAGTGTTAATCTAGGTAAAAAGTTTTCAACTAAGGGAACCCCCGCCCCAATCTCCTCTATCCCACCCCCGTAGGGAGCATTTGACAATGTCTAGAGACATTCATAAGGAGCTGTGGTAGCATAGTGGTTATGAATTGGGCTGCTAATCTCACGGTCAGCAGTTTGAAACTACCAGAAGTTCCATGGGAGAAAGATGAGGCTTTCTGCTCCCATAAAGATTTACAACCTCAGAAACCCTGTATAGGGTCGCTATGAGTCAGAATCGACTCCACAGAACCTAACAGAGACATTAGTGAGGTGCTGTAGGATAAGCACTGAACAGCTAACAAAATAGGTGGTTCAAACCCACCAGAAAACCCTATACAGGATCCCTATGAGTCAGAACTAACTTGACAGCACTTAATGAGACATTTTTGGTTGTCACAACTGGAGTGGCACCTAGCATCTAATGGATAGAGACCAGGGATGCTTTTAAGCATCCTCTGATTCACAGGACAACCTCTCCCATGCAACAATTATCCAGCCCAAAATACCAATAGGTGCCTTCTAGTATTCAATTTCTCTGAAAATTATGGGTGATCTGTGGCCCCCCCTTTGAGGATCTCAAGACCATTAGATCAGCTTCAGAGGGCTTTACCTGAGGACTATTGCTGATGCTTCAGACTTTACAGCACCACATTTTTTCTAGAAAGAAACCATCTGATGCACTGGAATTATTTCATCTAAATGACTACTCTGCCAATACATTGTTCATATACCTATAATTACTACCTCCTTCCACAAGTTTTTATTTTACTCTAGTGGCACTGAGGGTAAACACTGGACTGCTAATTGCCAAGGTGTGCAGTTCAAACTCACCAACCGCTCCTCAATAAGCTTATACAAAACCAACTTGATGGCACTTTACAAATCTTTTCAGATGTGAGTTGGTAGATCAAATGAAAAATCTCTCACAGGCACACACCCAAAGGCTCTTCACTGCCATTCACACTTTCACCTCTATTACTTTAGGGAAGGAAGCGGAATACACACACAAACCGTAATGTCTAAAGGTGACCAAAAGTGGCCCCACTTCAAAGTTTATTTTCACATGATTCTCTGCATACAGTGTACTTTCTTGGGAAAATAACTTTGCCTCAGTTCAAAGTATAAATTAATTTACAAATATAGAATTGTGTTAGAAACAGTACTTATAAAAGTCCATACAAAAACATTCATAGAAACTGTTTTTTGCTGTATATAGTATGTTGTTGTTGTCAAGTACCGTGGAGTCGGTTCCAACTCTTAGTGACCCTGCACAGGGTTCCGAGGCTGTACATCTTTATGGGAGCAGAATTCCTCATCTTTCTCCCGCAGAACCGCTGGTAGTTTCGAACTGCTGACCTTGAGGTTAGCAGCCCAATTCATAACCCCTACACTACAGTAACGTTTCTCTTTGGTTTTCTTTTTGCATCATTTTAAAAAGTAACGCTGATGTAATATATACCTAAAAGCTGATTTATAAAAATAATTTTTGGTATGTATAATTCAAAAAAATTTAAAATTCTTTTACAATATGCTTGTTTCTTTTTCTTAAAAACCACAGACCAGTAACATTCACATCAAAGTTCCAAAACATGGTACAAAGGCAAATTGTAGGACACCATCTTCATTTTAACGGAATGCTGTTCTAGTACCTCCAACAACTACTTGCGTTTTAATGGAACACTTTTTGACTGAATTAGCAAACACAGGCTGAGTATTAGGTATGTATCAGGCACTGTGCTGGGCAGTAAGAGGATTACTGTAAAAATGTATTCAAATGGAGATACATCTTTTAGGAGTGAAAGGGAGAGCTAAAATAAATAAAATTTTGACTGTAAATGATTTTACTGTTTTAAATAACTGTAAAAATTCTGTTCAAAAACAATTTCTAGTGAAGTCCCAATAATGCTTTCTTTAAAAACAAACAAACAAACAAACAAAACTCCAGGGCACATGCTGAAGAGCACAGCGCCCGGCTATAGCTGTCATAAACTAGGGAGACAGTCACACTAGACCTTAGTTATTGGTGTGAAGTAGCATTGGATCGGTTCCAGTTCCAACTCGTAAGTCAGAGGTAGTATCTCCCCCCTTTGTTGCTCAGGGAAACATTTGAGTATTATTTCACTCAGAATCTTTGGTCAGAAGAGAACAAGCTCTGTTCCTACCCACTATACATTGACATTTGCCTGTGGAGGATGGTTTCTTCATTTTTCAAGTTCCGAGCACCAGTTCTGGAGCCGGACTGGAAATGACAGTGTGACCTTGAGCAACTTAGCTAACATCTGGGAGTTTCACTTCCCTCATATGGACAATGAGGAGTAATCATACCTACGTCTCCCAAGGCTGTTGTGAGGACTGAATGGGTTAATACACATACATTACCTAGCACAAGTGTCCCAGGGCTTGTTTTTAGTTTCATTGCTATTAATATCTACCATGACCAGACACAGAGGTGATTCAGGAACTGGATTCGTGGTGTTCCCTAGGATCGTATGTAGATGCAAAGGACAAAAAGTTGGCAGTTTCATATAATAATCCAGATATTTGAAGGCTACCATGCAGGTGATATCATCAGTTACCCACCACTGACTTACTGGTTAGTCACAATCGTGCCCCATAGATTCGGTTGCCATTTGTAATTGCTTTCTTCCCCCGACCCCTTCTACAACTCCATTCACGTATGTTGTTTAGCTGGCCCCCAGTACACATTTAAACTAATAACCCACATATAGGACAATAGACAAACCAGATATAGTCCCTGCCCTTAAAAAGCTGCTACTCCAGAAGAGCATGAGGAGAATTCTCTGAAGGGAGGCCCAGACCCAGAGAAACCTATTAAAACTTTGCTGGCTTGTAGAAACAGTTGCCTATACCCTTGCTACTCCAAGTGAGGGTCAATGAACCACAAGATCACCTGGGAAGCTCCAGGGAATCAGACCTACTGAATTGGAAACTGTACTTTTAACAAAATCTCTAGGTGCAGATTAAAAAGTCTGAAAAGTATTGCTCTACACTTCAGAGCCCTCACGGGGATAGATGAGGCTGTTGACCATGCTGAAGTTGTAGAACGGGCTGCTGAAGGGGCTACTTTGGCCCCCGCTGGCGCTGGCAGGAAAAGGGCTGTAATAGGAGGATCTCTGGCCGCTGCTGCTGCTAGTACTGTTACTCAGCTGCAAGGTGTCTGGTGAAGCTTCTGAGATAGAGCTGGTGGGGAATGAGCTGCTGGAAGGCAGAGGGGTCCCCTGGATCCCTAGGTGGCGGCTGCCAGAGAGCGCTCGCTGGGTGCTCCCACTGCTGCTGATGTTTAAGGTGCTGAGACTGCTGAAGAAGGTATTGAGGCAAGGGGTAGAGGTGAGCGAGGACACTCCTGGAGATGAGGCAGTACTCTTGGTGCCCTCGGGAGGTTCCGGTGACTGGGAAGCTCTTAGCAAAGAAGAGGAGGGGCTGTCTCTTTCTGGCTTCACTCCCATTCCAGCTCCTAATCCTGAGGAAAGCACTTCTTCTGATTTGGATGTCCCTGTGACTACTGGGGAGCTGCTGCTGGCCTCGGTGCGGCGCTTTCGCTTCCGACGGAAGTTGCCATTGTCAAACATTTTCTCACAGTTTGGATCCAGGGTCCAGTAATTACCTTTCCCTTAAAGATGAGAAGAAAAACATGAGTCAGACAAGGATCTGTTTTATGCCTGGTGCTTGCAAGCAGTTAATGTGCTCAGCTGCTCACCAAAAGGTTCACAGTTCAAATCTCCCCACAGGCACCTTGAAAGAAAAACCTGGCAATTTCTTCTGAAAACTCAGTATTGAAAAGCACATGGAGCACAGTTCTAATCTGACACACCTGTGTCCCCATAAATTGGGGTCAACTCAACAGCAATTGTTTGGTTTGGTTTGTTGTTAAGTACTGCCAAGTCAGTTCGACCCATAGTGACCCTGTTTAGGGTTTCTGAAGAACGGGCTAGTGAGCTTGAACCACCAACCTTGTGGTTCAAACCAACTTTGCAGTCTAGTACATTAACCCACAGTGCCACACTAGGACTCCTTTTTTGGTTAATATGGCTTCAATTCTGGGAAGAGGAAAGCAAATTCCTATGAAATGCTGACAAAAATGCTAGACTCACTCCATTAACTTTATCCTCTCTTTGAAGGAGATTTTATTCTTTCCCTCAAGTGGAAATTTAAAACAAAGATGTTCTAGTCTATTTGCTACTTAAATCTTAAGATCTAATTCCATTCCTGGTGTGCCGCTGTGGTAGACTACAAAGCCGTTTGAACTGCAAGGTTGGCAGTTCAAGCTCACCAGTTGCTCCTCGGAAACCCTATACAGGGTCGCTATGGGTCAGAATTGACTCGGCGGCACTTGACAACAACAACAACAAAAATTCCATTCCCAAGGCACTTACAACTCAATTGTCCAACACCTTTCATTATTCTAGATCCAAATTCTGTACCTTTGCAAAATTGTGGAATTCTGGGACTAAATTTGTATCTCTATTTATAAAAATATGGATGCTGATAGTACCCCTTTTGTAAATTGACTATGAGGATGCAATTATATTTTAGAATAGCAGCTGGCACAAAGCAAAGCAGTAAAACACTATCTTATGATACTTATCATAGTGTGACCCTATATGACAACAGAACTGCCCCATAAGGATCCCCAGACTAGAATCTTTATAGGGAGCAGATGGCCAGGTCTTTTCTCTTGAGCTGTTCTTGGATAGGTCCAAACCTTCAATATTTTAGTAAACAGTCAAATGTTTAATAATTGCAGTATCAGTACCTCATTGGAAAAAAAAGAAAAAAAAAGGCAACCTCACATACCTGATCCTCTTGCCAACAAAAATAGTTTTAAAAATTACTGATTATTCCACTGTTTCAATATAGCCTTGTTATGTGCCATCGAGTCGGTTCCAATTCATAGTGACTCTGTATAGGGTTTCTGAAGAGCAGCTGGTGAGTTTGAATCACCGACCTTGTTGTTCAAACTGATTTTGCAGTCCAGCACATTAACCCACAGTGGATAGGCTTGGCTGTTGTATATTTAGAGTACAAGGAAACTGGTGTGTACATCCCTCTCAAACATTTGGCAGAACAGGATCCTGCATCTGTCACATTTTTGGTCCACTGTGCAAATCTTAAGAGACCACGGCCTCATTTCAAGCATGCAATACTATTCTTCTGCTTAGAAAATTTCCCTCACTAGCTAACTGGATTCAGGTAGAACACTGAAGGATTTTAGCTCCCAACACCTTCTGATGTTTGAAATCACTGTTAAATACTTATTTGTATTGAGCATATTATAGGATGTGATATCGTCAGTTCTTCCCATGGCTCTATATAGACAGGCACTATAACTATCCCTATGGTAGGACAGACAAGCACTGGACGGACAAGGTCAGCAGTTCAAACTCACCAGCTGCCTCTTGGAATCCCTATTCAGGGTCACTATGAGTCGGAACAAACTGCATGGCACTTAACATCACTGCCCCGATTTTTCTGGTGGAAAAACGGGTGCAGACAGCATATAATGCATCATATTCCCACAGTGAAAATAGGAAAGCCTGGATGCAAATGGAATCAAGAAAACTCTGTGGAGCACAACTCCACTCTAACACGAATCCAATCTACCTCCTGATAACTGGATCCTCCCCCTTTAAAGGGCCCCACTATACTCAGATCTTTGAACCTTTCAGATGAAGTCCAAAGGAATTTGTGACAATTTACATGATAATCTGAGATGTAGAGGCTAAATCAGAAGGTATGTCTTCTAGAACTACCATCGTGGTGGCAGTGGTGGTGGTTATGTGCCAGTTATTGTGGTGGTGGTGGTGGTAAAGCGCTGTCGAGTCGATTCCGACCCATAGTGACCCTGTATAGGGTTTCCAAGGAGCAGCTGGTGAGCTTGAACCACCGACCTTGCAGTTTAAACAACTTTGCAGTCTGGCACATTAATCCACGGTGCCACACACCAGGACTCAGTGGTGGTAGTTACGTGCCGTGGAGTAGGGTTTCTGAGGTTGTAAATCTTTATAGGAGCAGAAACCCTCATCTTTCTCCCACAGACAGCTGGTGGTTTAAACTGCTGACCCTGAGCTTAGCAGCCCGATTTGTATCACTACAATGCCCTGCCTATTGTTAAGTGTCGTGGAGTGAGTTCAGACCCACAGTGACCCTTTATAGAGTTTCCAAGAAGTTGCAACTGGTGAGCTGGAACCTTTCGGTTCAAATTGACTTTGCAGTCCAGGGAAATCGGTTTTAACAGCAGTACTTGAAATGGGGCCAGTACAAACTGAGATGCGTTTAAAATAGTGGATTATGAGTTGGGCTGCTAACCTCAAGGTCAGTTCGAATCTACCAGTTGTTCTGCTCAAAAAAGATGAGTCTTTCTGTTCCCATATAGAGAAATGTAAATGTTTACAGGAGCAGAACACCTCATCTTTCTCCCACAGAACCGCTGGTAGTTTTGAACTACTGACCTTGAGGTTGGCAGCCCGACTTGTAACCACTACACTATCAGAGCTCCTAACTCAGAATCAATTTGGCACCGGGTTTTAGTTTGGCTTAGCATCAAAAAGGACTCCTGTGTATTGCTGTGGGTTAATGTACTGGACCTGCAAGGTTTGTATGAACCACAAGGTGGGCACTTCAAATTCAACTGCTCCTCAGAAACCCTATACAGGGTTACTAAGGGTCAGAACTGACTTGATGGCACTTAACAGTATCAAAAAAATAGGGTAAAATATATCAAACTTTATACTGATTACATGTTCAATATTGGAGGTATTATTGGTTGAGTAAAATAATACATTTTCAATTTCACCTGTTTACTTTTAAATTTTAATGACTAGCAAATTTGTACGTCTGGTAGAGTGCTAAGGATCAGCACAGGACTGTGAATCACAAGACCAGCAGCACCTTAGAAACCCTAAAAAGGCTTTCTATTTCTATCACAGAAAGCACTTAAAACAACTAGAAACTTTACAAGCAACACACATTTTATAGGCAGGGAATAGCCCCTCCCCCCATTGCCCCGGGCTCCTTTGTAAAACTCCAAGTAGGTTTTCTTTTGCTCTCCAGTTTGTTTGTTTTTTTTTTTTGTTGTTTTTAAATAAGTTTTTCTGTTCCCATGTCTCAGAACCAGGTAAGACAGAGACACCACTGTAGTCTGTTTCTCCTCAACCCAGGAGTTATTAGTCTTTGATACTAATTCAGCAAATCCTGAAATAGTTAAGATACAAAAAACACAAGTTACAGGACTTAGCTACATTTCCCCTATCCCTTTGCCTCATGATGCTTGTGCCACTATCAAAACCTCTCTCCCCAGGTAGGCAGGCTACAAGCAGGGTACTTGTTCTATTCAGGACAGATACTCTTAGCCTGCCACTGTGAGAGGTGATGGGATTTTCCGTTTACCTAAATCCCTTTATTCTAACTTGCAGGAGTGGGGAATTTTTTTTTTTTTTTTGCCAAGGACCATTTGGATATTTATAACATTATTCATAGGCATACAAAATTATCAACTTAAAAAAGTGGTTACGAATCGGGCTGCGAACTGCAAGGTCAGCAGTTCGAAACTACCAGCTGTTTCGCGGGAGAAAGATGAGGCTTTCTGCTCCCGTAAAGATTTACAGCCGCGGAAACCCTGTACAGGGTCGCTATGCGTTGGAATCGACTCCATGGCACACAACAACAACAGTAGGAGCTCTGGTAGCGTAGTGGTTACGAATCGGGCTGCGAACCTTAAGACCAGCAGTTCGAAACTACCAGCCACTCCGCGGGAGAAAGCTGAGGCGTTCTGCTCCCCTAAAGATTTACAGCAGCCTCAGAAACCCTGTACAGGGTCGCTATAGGTCGGAACCGACTCGATGGCACTTAACAACAACAACAACAACAATAGTATTAATGCATCAGTCCGCAAAGTCGTTTGAACTGCAAGGTCAGTGGTTCAAGCTCACCAGCTGCTCCTTGGAAACCCTAAACAGTATAGCTATAGGTCGGAATCGACTCGATGGCACTGAACAATAGTATGATGGCCGAGTCCTGCTGTGGCGGTGTGGGTTAATGCGCTGGACTGCAGAGTCCGCTTGATCCGGGAGGCCTGCGGTTCAAGTTCACCAGCTACTCCTCGGAAACCCTACACTGGGGTTGCTATGGGTCGGAACCCGACTTGACGGCACGTAACAACAATGTGATGGCTTTGAGTCCTGTGATGGCTCTCAGTCCTTGTGGGGTTAAATAAGCTGGCCTGAAAAGTTGGCGCGGTGGCTCAAGCTCACCGGCTGCTCCACGGAAACCCTATACAGGGTTGCTATGGGTCGGAACCGACTCGATGGCACTTAAGAACAACAATGCGATGGCTGGAATTGCGGTTGCCTTGGCAAGGCCGGGCATTCCCCACCCCTGATATGGACTCTTCAATCAACCGCCTAGTAACTTGACTCTCCCTTCAAAAAGCCCCAAGGGCACACCACCCAAGATTGTCCTCCTGTTTGAGGATGCTTGTTGTCTTGCTCTAACTGGCCAGCCTCGGTAGGGAGGCAGCTCCCCGCGTGTGTGGACGGTGTACGTATGGAGGAGACGACGAGCTCCACCTTCACAGCATCCTCTTTGAAAAGCTCTAATTACTTCTTTGTCCTCTAGGTTCCCTTCTCTCCTTCACCCAATCAGACGAGGCCCGGGTGGTTGTTTGTCCACCTGTTCCCACTCCTCAGAGTTTGAATGAGGCGGCGCCGCAGAGTTCTCCCAAGTTATCCACACACCGATACCCCCAACCCCAAGTCTCTTTCCACCCTTTCGACACCTGACGCTCCCGGTCCCTCTCCCCGGACGGGAAGTATCTGCCCGATCGCCCTCACCTGGGTCATCCTCGTCGCGGGGCACCTTCTTGAAGCAATCGTTGAGCGACAGATTGTGACGGATGGAGTTCTGCCAGCCGGCCTTGCTGCGCTGGTAGAAGGGGAAGCTGTCGGCCACGAACTGGTAGATGTGGCTGAGCGTCAGCTTGCGCTCGGGCGCGCTCTGGATGGCCATGGCGATGAGCGCCGAGTATGAATAGGGCGGCCGCACCATCTTCATGAGGTCCTCACGGCTGGCCATGGACAGCCAGCCCAGCTCGCCGGTTGCCCCGGGGCCCGCGGGCGAGGCTGGAGCTGCCGGCGCTGGCTGCGCGAAAGGCCGCTGCGCGCAGCCGAAGGTGCCGGCGGCCGACGGTGGCTGCAGGAAGGGCCCGGCCGCGCTCCCGGGGGGCGGTGGAGGCGGCGGGGCGCCCAGGTACGCGGCGGCGGTGGGTGGGCCGCCCACGCCGGGCCCGTTGAGCCACAGATAGGGGTTGGCGGCGGCGGCCGGCGGCGTGGTGTAGTCGGCCAGCCCGTAGGGCGCCCTGGCAGTAGGGGGGGCGCCTGGGGCGGCGGCAGCTGCGGTCGGGGGCAGGCCGGGCTGCGAGTACACCCCGAAATTATCACCGCAATAGAGGGCCATAGCTGTGGCCGTTGATGGGTGAGGAGTGGTCGCAGCGAGGGGCGAGCGGGGCGTGCTTCGCCTCTCAGGCGAGAGCATCCCTTAGCGGGCCAATTTGACAGCCCCTCCGTAGTTTTCTCTCGACGATAGGGGTAGAGGGTGTGCGCAGAGCGTCTGCCTGCCGGCCTCTTATAGCAGTCTGCCTCGCGGCTCCTCCCGGCTCAGCACCCAGGCTGGGCGGCGGCCCGCGGGCGGGGACTCTCCACGCCCCCGCCACGCCCCACCTGCCCGCGCTCCCGGGGCAGAGCGCGCGGAAACCTTCATTCCCGACTAGCTCCTGGAAGCCCTAGGAAGGCGGAGATTCAGCTTCCAGGTTTAAGTCTAAAAGCACTTGGTGCCTAGCTAATGTGTTCTTTCTTTACACACCATAAAATAAGGTATACGAAAACAAAGGAAAGTTATTCAAGACAATACATACATTTTGGTAAAAGTCTGTAAGGTAACTTTCGGTTACCTACCTGGATCCTCTGGTGATTTTTTACCTTAAGCCTCTAAACCTTTTGTGATCGAGTTGCAGAATTCACTGGTTTCAAGGGACCTGTTTAAAATAATAAACGTGAATGGCACATTCCCTTTGGTCTATTGCAGAATGAATTAACGGGCTCCCCTGATCTGTCTTCGTTTTCGGGGATTCTGCGACCCGCGGGACTTTGAAATCAATTCTTAATTCTAAGCGAAATATATATATTCGTTCACTTTCAGCAAGAATTTGTTCATGTTTATGCCCGATTTGTGCGATCTTTTAGTGTGATTTGTTGTCTCTAAAAACAAAAGCGTGAACGGTTTCAAAGACATTTATCAAGTGGTTTTGAAATTAGCATTTTAAAGCCAACTGTAATTTAAACTTTGCTGTTAGCGTTCGTTTACAAAAGCACAACTCATCGAATTATGGTATGATTTGCTTTTTATTTTTGTAACCTTTCAAATGCCTGGAAAAAAATGAACAAAACAGTAAAAATTTTACGGTGGCGATTCCGCACGCCACACAATCATGTTTATTGACTGAAAGCAACAGCAATTAAATAATTATTTCTTTTACAATGAAGATTAAATGTGCTCTTAAAAAGTGCCTGGTCTGACGTTCTCTTTGAGACAGGGAGGGAAAAAGTTTTGCGTGTTTGTGTGTGTGTGTTTTCTGTTACCAATCACAGACTGACCATTTAGAATATTTAATAATTAGGAAAGTTCTTCTCTGGACTTATTTTCATGATAAAGTAGCTAGGTATTTTAGGTAAAATGATAGTCTTCTGGTATCTCCCCTCTTAAAAAATGAAATCCAGAAATATTTAATTAGCAAATGTTGGCACTAAAGATGCAAAATCACACTTCAAGTGTAATTATTTAGTCCTGTGTTCTTTGATGTGGTGAAAAACATGTGAAACTGTTCACTACAGATTAGTAAGTGAGCACAAGTAAGCCCTTGTTTACCTTGCTTATTGTGTAATCCACCGCGGGAAAGGAAAGAAATGGTAAGTTTCGTTTCTTTTAGGGGGGTAGTATGTAGAATGATAACTATAACCCAGGAAACTAGAAAACGATTTTTATCAAGTTATGATGTCCACATTAAGGAATCTTGGTGGCACAGTAGTTAAAGTGCTTGTGTGACGAGTGAAAGGTTGGTGGTTGGAACCTACTAGCTGCTCCGTGGGAGAACGATGTGGCAGTTTCCTTCTATAAAGATTACCAGCTTGGAACCCCTATAAAACTGTTCTAATCTGTCCTATGGGTCAAAACAGACGGTTTTTAATGTCCACGTTTAATATTTATTCTAAAATTTAAAGGTCAAAACCAAAAAGAGAAAGTTCAAAAAAAAAAATTGGAAATCTATATGGCAATAAATTAGGATTTTTAAATTAGGACATTTTTTAAACAGTCTTCCTTTGAGTCATTATGATAAGATAATACCTTCCTTATCTTTTAGCAAATTTCTTGCTCATAATACTTCGAGAAAGTGAGTAGATGCTTGAAGGTTAGCAGTTTTTAAAAATCTAATTCTTTAACCAACACTTCCAAATTATTTTGAATGGAAAGTCATGATTGCAGACTGTTTGTTGCTTTGATTAAAGTTTATACCTCTTAAGTGCCATCAAGTGTATTCTGACCGATAGCTATCCAGTATAGGGTTTCTGAAGGGCAATTGATGAGTTTGAACATCTGACCTTGTGATTCAAACCGACCTTGCAGTCTAGTGCTTTATCTTACAGCATCACCCCAGGACTCCAAGGTTATACCTAGTAGGATTATTTTGTTCCTTTTTTATGTTATCTTTTTTGAACTTTTATTTTGTTTAAAGGAGCCCTGCAGGTGTAGTGCTTGAGCGCTTGGTGTTGGTGGTTGGAACCCAACAGTCCCTTCTTGAGAGAAAAATGTGGCTGTCGGATTCCCTGGAAACCCTATGAGGCAGTTCTAGTTTGTCCTCAAGGCAAACTAGTTTGTCCCTGAGTTGGAATCTGCTCACAGGCAAAGGGTGTGGGTAGTTTTGTTTTAAAATGACAGAGCCACCTAGCGGATCTTTGCCTATATTACAGCACACAACTCAGGATCTGTGGGGTGGACACTTCATCTAGGGATTTGGAAGTTACATTTTCCTGTTTTATCTTGTTGTTAAGTGCCGTCAAGTCGGTTCCAACTCATAGCGACCCTGTATAGGGTTTCCAAGGGGTGGCTGGTGAGGTTGAACAGCAAACCTTGTGGTTCAGTGTTTTATCTATCATGATCTCTGTAGGGTAAAACATATATATAGTCGTGGTGTGACGCTGTGGGTTAAGGGTTAATGCGCTGGACTGCAAAGTCGTTTGAACCGCAAAAGCTGCAGGTCAAGCTCACCAGCCGCTCCTCAGAAACCCTATACAGGGTCGCTATGGGTCGAAACCGACTCGATGGCACTTTGAACAACAAAATGCTTGAGACTCCTGGTGTGGCGCTGTAGGATCAGCACTGGACTTCGAATCACAAGGTCAGCAGTCCAACCCACCAGCTGCTCCTCGGAAACCCTATACAGAGTTGCTATGGGTGGAAACAGACTGAATGAATGGCACTTAACAGCCACAATATATATATATATATTGTTGAAACAGAACTCAGAAGGGCTTGTCATATGTTCTCTTCACTGTGTCTAGGTGTTGATGAGGAAGCCCTGGTGGTGCAACGGTTAGGTGCTCACCTCCTAACTGAAAGGTCTGTGGTTTGAACTCACCACCCTACCCAAGGGAGAAAAGCCCAACAGTCTGCTTCCACAAAGATTACAGTCTCTGAGTCCCTGTGGGGGCAGTTCTTCTCCTTTGATTGCACTTTTGGGTGAAGCTGTATGGAGCAGATTAGTTTTCCATTTAATAATTTGTATACATTTTGTTTGTAACATTAGTTGTGATAGACTCTCAATGTAACAGCACTACACTTTTCCTGCCTTCTCCCTGGGTTCCCTGTTTCTTTCTTTCCTGCCCCTTCCTGTCTTCAGAGTTTGTTTTTCCTGGTGGGCCTAGTAAATTAAGCACTCCTTAGTTTTCTTGGCTGTAATCTTTATGAAATCAGATTACCAGAACTTTCTTCCTGTGAACCACTGGGTTCACACCACCAACCTTTCATTTAGTTAGAGCACGAATCATTTGTGCCATCCAGGATCCTATTACTTGAGCTACTGTTGTGTTGTTGTTGTTAGGTATCATCGAGTCGGTACCATAGCAACCTTATGCACAGCAGAACGAAACATACTGTTGCCACGCTTGAGTCCATCAATGCTGCCACCTGGCCAATCCATCTTGTTGGGGGTCTTCCTCTTTCTCTCTGGCCCTCCACCTTACCAAACATGATATCCTTCTCCAGTGACTGGACCCTCCTGACAGTATGTCCAAAGTTTGAGAAACAAAGTTTGGCCATCTTGGCCTCCAAGGAGCACTCTAGCTGCACTTCTTCCAGAACGGATCTATTGGTTCTTTTGGCAGCCCATGGCACCTTCAGTACTCTCCTCCAACACCATAACTCAAAAGCATCAATTCTTCTACGGTCTTCCTTATTCACTGTCTAGCTTTTGCATGCATATGAGGTTATTGAAAATACCATGGCTTGGGTCAGGCGCACCTTAGTCCTCAAGCTGACATCTTTGCTCTTCAACACTTTAAAAAGGTTTTGTGCAGCAGATTTGCCTAATGCAATACATCGTTTGATTTCTTGACTGCTGCTTCCATGAGTGTTGATAGTTGATCCAAGAAGAATGAAGTCCTTGACAACTTCTAGTTACTTAATATTTTCTTTTAATTGATTCAACTTTAAAATTTTTATTATATGAAAAGGAAACCATGTAGCAATACTGTTAATAAAAACAGTATTAAAGTGCAAAGTGTATCACTTGCCATAAATAAAAGGTAAACAGTGTAAATGAATCACTGATGTTAATGATAAAATGATTCCATTTAATGATGCTAATATTCTCTAAAATTTAAGAACATAAATAGTGTAATGCAAAAGTAGTAAACCTAACTGATGAACAAAGATACAAGCCTAAAAAGAAATTCTTCAGTAAGAATAGAATTAATTATAGTGAATTGAGATTCAGTTAAATGATGTTTATTTGAAAATTAAAGTGAAGTTCTACATCAGTAAAACAAATTCAGGGGACCATCAAGGGAGAAGAGTGGAGAGCGGGACCCTACCCAGAGAAGCAGTGATGCCTGAGATGGAGGCAGAGATGATGACTTGAACAGATGGAGCAGCTGGGGACTTTAGACACAGAGAGGGAGAGGGACTGTGTGTTGATGACCGGGGAGCAGGCTTGCAGGGTGTACCCTTTGGTTGGTTGACGATACATGGAGGGGATTGTAACCATGGCTATGAAATGATATACGATAGGATGAATGTAAAATTAATGTTCTCCCATGTAAACTATCACATAATTCACAATAAAACATTAAAAAAAAATTCTAGTTTTTGAACTTTCTTTTGGCCAAAATGAAGAATTACAACTCACATCGGTGCATACATATTTGGGAAGAGAAAAAGATATTTCATCGCCCTATTTGATAGGCTTGACTAACTTTTATTCAGTAAATGTTTATTTCAATAAGTCATCTGAAATAACCCTTATAATCTGTTGTGAATGTGTTAAAGGGTAATCCAATCAATATTTAAAAAATAAAATTAAAGAAGAAAAGAGAAAGGATATTTTGTCCCCTGACTTCTGTTACTAGAAAACGCTTTTGGAAACCTTTGACCAACTCAGTCAAGTGTCTCTTAATGACACGTAAAGTACTTTTAGCAAATGTTTCAGGTGAGTTTAAAACAAGGTTCATTTATTTATGAAATCAAGAAACATTTCTTGAGCATCTCGTGGCAGGGGTTGGTCCTGGCTCCAGGTGTACCCAATAAACAATGCACACTCCCTCCCCCCAACAGAGCTTCACACCAGCCAGTTCTCACTCTCTATGACTAAGGAGACCCAGGCTGCTCCTGCCCAGGCTTGCAATCTCCAAGGTTCCTTTTTCTTGCCTGGGGATACTGAAGTAAGCTTGACTCTTAAGGGTAAGTTGACTTTTTCTAGTGGCTAAAACAAGATATGCTAAATTGCAAATCATCACCCAATCATGCAGATGATCTCCATGAAGATAGAAATTTTCTTTTCTTCTCTTATCTTGAAGAGACAAGTAAGGAGTTTTTAGTATGGACCATCACTTCACAAAGTTGAGGACAAGATTGAGAATTCAGCTATGGCAGGAGCACCCTCTACATTTGTCCCAATGCACTGCTCACAAACTTTGTCATAATCTGTCATGAATTCATCAATAGTTCAAAACTTGGTTCTCCTCTTCAGATATATGACTGACAGGCCAAGATGTAACCAAAGATTTCATAATTCAGCCTGTCCCTGACGAATGCAGATTAGATTAGATTATACTATCAGTAGCTTCATCAGTTTGCTTGGTTATACTATATGTGAAGGAGTCCTGGTGTAGCGCTGTGGGTTAATGTGCTGGACTGCAAAGTTGGTTTGAATTTTGGCGAGGTCTGTGGTTCACGCTCACCAACTGCTCCTTGGAAATCCTACCAGGGTCACTATGGGTCAGAGCTGACTTGATGGCACTTAACAACAAGAAGTATATGTGAAATCTTCATATAATAATTACATATGTTTTATTGACTTTCTGTGCCTCTTTTTAATCAACTTCCAATCAAATTCAGACTCATTCTTCTAACCCTAGCTCCCATAGGCTTTCTATCCAATGCCTTTTGCTTTGTTTCTAATCTTTGATATTGGTAACTGTCTTATGTATTTATTATAGGCAACCAGTATATATTCATTCAGGAGTCCTAGTGTAGTGCTATAGGTTAAGCATGGGATTGCTAGCCACAAGTTCTGTAGTTTAAACATACCAGCTGCTCCTCAGCAACCCTATACAGGGTCTTATGAGCCAGAGCCAACTGGAGGGCACTTAACAACAAGACATATTCTATTTTTAGGTGTTTTTTTTATTAAGATGATGAAGGTGACAATCTTGGTATTGACTTGCTGACCCTTGATCTAACTGATTGGACTCCTCTTAGTCAGGTTTGAACTAAAGAAGCTGGCTTTCAGTCCTGTGACAGTCATCCAGGGAGCTGGTGGATATACAGATTCCTGGGCCCCACCTCGTGGAGTGAAAAACTCTGCAGAGAGATGCCTGCAGGCTGTATGTCTATACTGAAAAGCCCTCCTGCCTCCCATCTCCCTCCCCACCCTCAAGTGATCTAGACAGCTATTAAGTTTGGGAACATAATCACCTATTCAGAACTTTAACAATGAGGGGAAACATTACAGACACACAAACCTTAAAGCAATGATTCTCAACTAGGAGAGGTCAGCAATGGGGTGTCAGAATCAATCAAGATCTTTTTTCAAATGATAGGATTTCTGTTCCTTTTCTCCATTTGAAGATAACAATTTTGGGAGCTGTGGCCAGCAGGTGTGTACTTGTACCATCCTCGTTGTGTAAAGGCAATTTAGAGCCATATTAAGGAGCGAAGAGTAATCATTGGAAATAAACCAAAAGCACTTCTAGTAATTCATTAATCTATATTTTGAAAAAAATGATGGGTGGTTGTGGATTCATCCCAAATAAAGAAGGAATCAAAACTCAGTTGTTGTCAAGTCGGCTCTGACTCATGGCATACCCATGGTGTCAGCGTAGAACTGGGCCATTGCGTTTTCAGTGGCTACTTTTTCAAAAGCAGATTGTTGTTGTTGTTAAGTGCCGTCGAGTCGGTTCCGACCCATAGCGACCCTGTACAGGGTTTCCGAGGGTGTAAATCTTTACGGGAGTAGAAAGCCTCATCTTTCTCCTGCGGAGCGGCTGGTAGTTTCGAACTGCTGACCTTAAGGTTCGCAGCCCGATTCGTAACCACTACGCTACCAGAGCTCCTTTAATTGTTTATACTACAGGACAAATAAAGAATAGGGAGATGAAATGGAATGAACTTGAATACAAGGAGCAAACGTCATCCTGAAATAATCAGTTAGATCTGCCACTCTAGAGCAGAGTCTCCCATAAACCTGTGACAAAAAGATCAGTAGAAACATGTTAGCCGACACAGCAACAGACTTAAGATCCCTGCTTTTGGAGGGAAGAAAGCCTTGAGTTCAGGTCTTTACTGCTTATTAGCCTTAGGAAGGACCTCTGGTGTGGGTTCATGCACTGGACTACAAAGTCGGTTTGAACTCCAAGGCTGGTGGTTTAAGCTCACCATTCCCTCCTTAGAAACTCTATATAGGATCGCTATGGGTTGGAACCAACTCAATGGTACCTAACAACAACTTTAGGAAGACTACTTAGATCTCTGACTCCTGATTTTCTCATGTATAAAATGTAGATAGCAATATCTAATTTTTTTTTAAAGATTAAATGTGATACTGTATATAAAGCATGAAATAGTTAACAATAGTTTTGTCCATTGTCTTCCTCTATTTTTAGAAATAATAAACCTGGGAGTGAAGCTTACTGCCTTTGATCCTGGGTACAGTGCAGATTAGAAACACAAGGTAAGGATAAATGGGCATTTCTCTCAGTGGAGAATTTAAAATAGTGCCTTCCTTCCCAGCATTTTCTGAACCAATCTTAATACATGAGAAAGAATTTGTTGCAATGGTTGCAAACCAAAGATTATACTTTCCAGATATAAAATATCAAATTTATTAATTTGAACCAGACATAGGAGTGAAAGAAAAATGATTGTTTTTGCCTTCAAAATACTTTCACCTAAGGAACCACATAATACGAGATTGGGTTGGAGATATGTCTAGTGAGTGCTGTAATAATATTTTATTTTATGATATTAGTAGTAATTTTTTTTTTTATCAGTTTCTAAGAGCTGTTTATATGTAGGCGAGATTGAACCACTTGTCCATAATATGAACTACAATGCTTTTTTGCCCCCCATCGGTAGTGTTGTGGCTTTGTTTAAGGTGTTTTTGTTGTTGTTTAGCTAATGCAGGTATGATTTTTACATAGTCAAATTTATCAATATCTTCTTTAAGATAGGGTCAAGCATGTAAAAAAAAAAAAAAATTCCGGGTTTCATGGCATAGTTGTCAGCCCTTCCGCATTCTAAGATTAGAAAACAATTCTCCAGTGTTTTTAAAGTACTTTTACAGTCCCATTTTTTACATTCAAATGTTGTTGTTGTTAAGTGCCATCGAGTTGGTTCCGACCCATAGCGATGCTATATAAGAGAGGATGGTCATAATTTCTGGACAACAACAATGTCCTTTGTACATTTGCCATGAATTATTTGTTGTTTTATTTGTCTTTTGTTCTGCTTTTTGTAAGAATATTTGTATTATCCCTGTGATGGGGAAATTACTCAGATTTGTAAGCGTCAGCTTCTCCATATGGAAAATGAGAACAGTAATGCTAAGGTCAGTAACAATTGTTAACTTGTACTGAAGACTTACTGAAGGTACTTTCTAAGCTATCATTTCATTTCAGGGTGATGCTGTTGGATAAGCATTCGACCACAAGGTCGGTTTAAACTGCAAGGTCAGCGATTCAAACTTACCAGCTGCTCCTCAGAAACCCTATAGAGGATCACTATGAGTCATAATTGACTCAGTGGCACTTAACAACAACTGTCCATATGATTAGTCTTCTGGGGTGGCATTGTAGGATCAGCACTAGACTGTGAACCATAGGTCAGCAGTTCAAACCCACGAACTGCACATGGGAAACCCTATACAGGGTCACTATGAGTCAGAATTGACTTGACAGCACTTAACAACAGCCATATGCTGGGAGCACAGTAGCTCCACAGAATAAGCACTGGACTGCGAACCACAAGGTCTTTGGTTTGAACCTACCAGCTGTTTCGCAGAATGAGGATTTCTACTCCCATAAAGATGAACAGCCTCAGAAACTCTCTACAGGGTCACTGTGAGTCAGAAGCAACTCGATGGCACTTAACAACAGTAATAACAAGTCCATATGGCACCTTTGTACAAATTAGAAAAATGCTCCTTTTCCTCTACTGGCAATCCTGCACTAGGGCACCTGACTTGAGAACAGGGGCTGGATTTCAGCAGTACTTTTTTACTTTAAAAAATTGCCCTTGTACAGAGAACAATCTGCCCAATCAATCATTCAAAGCAGGCGGAATCATTTCTTTTTAATTTTTCATAACAATTCTATGAATAAAAAATTATTAGTCCTACTTTATCGACAAGGAAACTGAGTCATGCACAGGTTACTCGCCCGAGGTCACACAACAAGTGAGAGGTGAGACAGGGCCCAGGATCTATCACTGTGCTCTATCTCCTGTGTTTTCCACACAGGGTTGCAATGAATGATAATCAGAACAGTCTTCATAAAGCCCTTAGCACATTGGTCTTTATTCTGTCATGTGTTGTAAACAGTGTTTTCCCAAGTTTCACTTTTTCACTTAGTACTTGATTTTGCTTATGGTGCTTTCTAACCTATAACTTCACGGCTGTTACTCAGCAATCCTGTTTCAGAGGCTATGAATCTTTATAGGAGCAGAAAGCCTCATCTTTCTCCCACGGAGAAGGTCATGCATTAGGAGCTCTTTGGGCAGTATGGATTCTAACATATACTACTTCAAAATGATCAGTTTTGTTTACTTTTCGAATATGACTTTTGCTTTGTATGGCATTTTATTGACAAAATGATGGAAAGGGTAACCAATCCTGCATCAATTAAGGAAAAGGCCAACTTCTTTAACAAAGAGAATCCAAAATGCAAGATTAACATCAACTTGCCTCTCAGTAAACAATCTAGAGATAGAAGGTGGAGTGATTGAAGTGTTACTATCTCTCCTCTTGTCCTCAACCCCATTGCAGAAGCTGACTCCCCAGGGAGAGGAAGTCAGAAACAAGCAGTTTCCCTTACAGGAAGTAACATGGAGTTCCACTTAAATTCCTACTGAGCTTAGTCACATGTGTACACCTGGCTGCTGGGTGGTTGTGTCCTGCTGAAAGGAGTTATGGTGGGTAGCACACACGATCATGACTCTACACAAAAGGAGAGAATAACAGAGTCTGATTGGTACTCAGTTCTGCACCTCCCCAAACCTATGTCCTCTAATGTGAGTCCCTTCCTACTGAACTGACTTCCTGATAACTTTTTCTCAGCTGCAAGAATTTCAGTTCTTGTAGATGCAATTTTTTTTCAAGGTCTTATGTTGGGGATAATTATGAGGTAACTCGGGGTTAGTAAAAGAAAAGAGAAATAAAATGGTTTGCCTCCTGAGGGTCTTGGCAAATTCTCTTTCCTTGGCCTGGACCACCTTTTCAGCCCTTCCATCTAGATAATTGCTACCTGTTCTCAAACTCTGTCCTCAGGAAAGGGCCCCTGAGTAGATTGGCGTTAGGTGCCATCGAGTCGATTCCGACCCATATCGACCCTGCACACAACAATGAAACACTGTCTGGTCCTGGGCCATTCTCACAACCATTACACTTCAGCTCATTGCAGCTGCCACTGTACCAATCCATCTCATTGGAGGTCTTCCTCCTTTTTGCTGATTCTACACTTTACCAAGCATGATGTCCTTCTCCAGGGACTGGTCCCTCCTCTTAATATGTCCTAAGTATAAAAGACAGTTCCTTTATTATATTCTTTCATTTTTATTAAGTGTGTAACTTTTATACACAGCACATCCACGGTTTGTATTTGTGTGACTGTTCAGTTGACACTGGTCTTGGTCACTGGGCTACAGACTTTCTGAGGCAGGGACTCTGTTTTGCTCATCATGTACCTCCAGGAATAGAGCACAGTGCTGGACACTGGGTTGTTGTTGTTGTTGTGTGCCGTGGAGTCGGTTCTGACTCATAGCGACCCTGCACAGGGTTCTGAGGCTGTAAATCTTTACAAGAGCAGAAAGCCTCATCTTTCTCCCATGGAATAGCTGGTAGTTTTGAACTGTTGACTCTGAGGTTAGCAGCCTAATTCGTAATCACTACCACTGAGTAGGAGCTGTATAAATACTTACTGGATGAATAAATGAATGAAGGCTGAGAGGAAAAGACAGAGGAGCTGTGAGAGCAATGAAGGAAGTGGAGACAAAGTAGCTGATGGCTCAGGATGTCATGGCGATCTTCAGGGGGGAGGGGCTGAGACTTGAAGGGGTCCGCAGAGCACATGACAGGCTGGCTGATACCAATGAGCTCCATTCTAGGTTGGAAGCTGTCCACAGGCAGGGCTGCAATTGTGGAATTATGGGCCAGAGTGGTGTTGGTAAGACTTGCCTGCTCAAAGTTGAGGCCGTAGCCCCTTTAGACGAGATGAGAACACTTAGTAAATAAAACAATGAATGATGTTGAAATTAATGAATGTTTTGTGGTGGAAGTTTTCTAGTCTTTTCTATGAGATATCATTTCTTGTTCTATGATTTAATTTGTTTTTCTGGGATGAATCTGTATCCCCCACCAGAGACTTAGATTTTGAAACTTCACTATTTAATCTAAAAACATACTGACATTTAAGGAAAACCTTATTAGGAATGGTGATTAAAGCAAAGGTAATTAGGATTCTATCATTTTTCTATTGCTGGTTGTCTGGGCACTTCATCGTTGACAATTTGCAAATGTTCTAGTCAATAAGTTATAGCATATTGACAATCAATTAAACTGTTGCATACGTTTTTATTTGGGGTAGATGTGAATTACTTTATAATGCATACTATCTAGCTATCTGGAATCCTGGTGTGGTGCTGTGGGATAATGCACTGGACCACAAGATTGGGCCAGTTCAAATTCACCAAAGTCCGTCCTTTAAAATCCCTACACAGGGTCACTAACTGACTTGATGGCACTTAACAACAACACCAGCCTAGCTATCTTGCCAACAAATGAAGAACTTGTGCATATTTATTCATTGTGGGATATGAATGAACTTTTCAGTATACTGTTTTCCTGTTAAGTCTTTAGATTTTCTTCTATTAGATGATCTCAGTCTCAAGAAAAAAGGGGGGGAGAGAGTGGATGACTCAGCAATTCTTCCATTCCTCAGTCTATCCCCTTGCATAAGGATCGTACTTTCCCTTGACTTTTGTAAAAAGGACTAGAAGAGCAAGATGTGATTCTGGGTTTCCCATGTGAATGTCTACTAGATTTGATTGCTCAAAAATGTGTCTATTTTTATTATCACTGCCATTACTCCAGAGAGTATTTGGAGGAAAGTCATTTGAAAATAAGACTTGAAGCATTCTTTACATGCAATGGTACTTTCTGGATTGCTTAGCACAGACATTACAAAATAATCACTTTCCCACCCCCCACCCTCCCAGTCTCAGCATAGGAACATGAGTGTCAATGCTACTGTATTTTCTGATTTGTTCAGCAAAAGAGTTAGATCTCAACACAGAAACCATTTCAAGTTAAAAGAAAATGTTGGGGCAAAGACCAGGAGGACTCCGGCTGGAAGCACCTGCAGGGGAATGATTTGCACATGAAAGCTGTCTTTCCCTGGGCAGCTTTATGCATTTCCAAAAGCAACTGAAATTGGGGGCTTGGCCTGCTCTTTCGCAGCTAGACTTGAAGGAAGGAAGAGCCCTGATGAAATTTCCCATTAGGCTCTTCACAAAAAGAGGAACCATGGCATTATCCCAACACCTTTGTCAGGTGTGCTTTTTCTATTGTTCCCCAAATGGCAAGGGATTAAGATGAGGGGGTCGGGGTGGCAATTTTTTTATGATTCTTCTTAAGCCAGAAGAGACACTTTTCTTAGAGAGATGTGGAAAGGAATGTAGACTGCTGAGTGCTTTGGAAAACGTGTTTCAAAACACCTGGAGTGTGTGTCTAATCCATACTTTAAAACAGCTGACTTCTGCTTCCTCAAAGCCAACTCCCTCTGCACACCAGCAGCCCCTTTCTTTCCACACTGCTAGTCCTTTGGCCCCAAAAGTCTTGCTCTTTAATCTCAGGAATAAAAGGAGTTCTATCATTTACAGCTAGAAGCAAGATGACATATCACCTTTCTTTACTGGAGTGGGGAAGCTTTGCTACCTTCCACTCCTACCAGCCAAGTTCAAGACAAATGGGAGTTTGATTTTCAAAATGACCTGGGCCTAGCCTTTCAGCCTAACTAGGAATTCTTCGATTGTGACTATGCAAATATGGGACTCAGGCTTCTGGGAAGTTAGGAGTCTAACACACAGTCTAGTTGGCGTTGCTATTCTTCAGAAGCCTTGAACCCCCAGAGAAAGACTTCACAGAAAGATATGATCCTGTGATTGTGCCTGACCACCCTTTACGGACCAGTCTACTCCCACAGAATCCTGTCAGTCACATAGAGATTACTGTAGTACCTAACAATTTTATACTTCAAAAGTGGATAGGTTCACTCAATCCACAATAAAAACTTTAAAAAAAGAAGAAAAAGTGGATAGGATTTAGAGATATTGCCACCCAATTTGGAACCTGGGTGGGGCAAGTGATTTGTAATCAGCTGCTAACCTCAAGGTTGGTAGACTGCACCCAGGGGTTCCTTGATTGCAAGACCTGGCAGTGTGCTCTATAAAGAGTTGCTGTTGCTAAGAGCCATGGAGTCAGTTCCGACCCATAGCGGCCCTGTGTAGGGTTTCCAAGGAGCAGCTGGTGAGCTTGAACCACCGACCTTGCAGTTCAAACAACTTTGCATTAACCCACAGCTCCACACCAGGACTCCCTATAAAGAGTATGTCCAGCGAAATCCTATGGAGGAGTTCTGCTCTATAACATGCGGCCCCTACCAGTGGAATAGATTCTCGGACAACTGGTTTGGGTTTTCTAGGGAGGAATCAGAACGGACTCTAAGGCAACACAGTTGTGGTTTTGTGTGTGTGTATGGGGGGGGGGGGCTGTTGTTCTTAGGTGCTGTCGAACTGGGGGTAGGGTCACTAAAACAAACCTTTTGTACATCAGACTTCTCTGTAAACCCTAAGAAACAGCGGCTGCCAAAAGAGATGCTCAGAGATTTAAAGTTCCATAAAAATGTCCTGGACTCTTCAAATACAATGTGCTGGTTCCATAAGTATTATGTATATTATGTAAAGAAATCCATCCTGCCTTCTTGCTAGTGTGTGCCATGGAGTTGGTTCAGGGTTTCCAAGGCTATACATCTTTATGGGAACAGAAAGCCTCATCTTTCTCTCGCAGAACAGTTGGTAGTTTCCAACTGCTGACCATGAGATTAGCAGCCCAATTCATAACCACTACACTACCAGAGCTCCTTCTCCATCCTGCCTTGTTGTTGTTGTTGTGAAGTGCCATCGAATTGGTTCCGACCCATAGCAACCCTGTATAGGGTTTCCTAGGAGCAGCTGGTGAGCTTGAACTGCTGACCTTGCAGTTCAAACGGCTTTGCATTCTGATGCATTAACCTCAGCGCCACACCAGGAATCCTCCCTTTAGAGAGGAATAAAAGGAAGAGAGATGACATCCAACCCTGGTCAATGCCACAATGGACAAAACAAAGATGCCCCGGGCTCCAGCATTGTTTTATATGCCTGTGAGTTGAGTTGCACCCTGGAGAGACAGCAGTCACTGTGGGACCCTTTCTCACCATGGTTATCATGCTAGTGATCAGAAGGGAGCCATATCCAGATGAGCGGGAGAGGGCTGTGACTTGGTCACTGACTTGTCCCCTGTTCCAAAACTGCACCTCACAAGAGGTGAAAGCGATGACTTGTGGTTTACTGGTGTGTCTTGTCATTAATCAATTATAGGGTCTGATAACGCCATACCTCCTCAGGTGTGTTCGCTTAGCTTCCTAAAAATCTGTTTCTGTGGGAGGTAAGGGGTGTTTATTTTTAATCTCAAGCTTATCCTTGAAGGAGCCTGTAATTGATGATGGCGCTGAAGGTTGCAGTTTGCTTTTATTCGACTGTTTTCACCTACAAAATAGGCATTATGGCCTAGTTGATGAGGGCCCCTTCTGTGGCAGATCGCAGACTTTCTACAGGAAATAGACATGTTAAGATGTGTGAGAAAATTGCACATGCTTGACCATTTTCCCCCTCTTTATCTTCACATATAAATTCTTTGCCTTTTGTGCTATATAGAATTTATGTGACTGGGGAATGTTGAAGCAATTTCTCTACACAGATAATGCTGTTGTTAGATGCTACCAAGTCAATCCTGTGTCTTAACAGAGTAAAACTACCCAGTAGGGCTTCCTAAATTTCTCTAAAACCTATCCATTTATGATATTTATGGGAGGAGATAACCAGGTTTTCTTCCCAAGGCGCCAGAGCCATTGGGTGGTTTTAAACCATCAACCTTTCTCACCACTAGGGTCCCTTGCTCAGGTCATACCAAGTATAAATTTTAAAACAAATTTCTAAATCAATAGTTTAAGTGAAAGGAATAAACAGTACTCAGTTTATATCAGTACTTTGTAATATATTCTAGTATATAAATAAAATGACACTGTGGGCTAAGCACTGGACTGTTAACCAAAAGGTTGCCAGTTAAACCCACTTGTATTGGGCTCCTTGACAGCCCTATACAAGGTCCCTGTGAGTTAGAACAGACTCCATGGCACTTAACAACAATAAGTTAAAAATGAATAAGAAAATATTTAAGTTGAAGTAATACAGGGATTTGTCATGGTTAAGGTTTGGGGTTCCTGGAATCATAGGAGCTGCTCGGTTGCAGAATACAAATCTCATTATTGAGCTGAATGAACTGGAGAATTTACTACTTGAATCCCCTCAGTGAACTACCATTGCTAGAAAGGATCACATTAAACCTGTAGAAATGCAACCCAGTGAATTTCTCTTGGCAGAGAAACTGAGAGCACATCACAGTGAGCCCAGTATCTTCAGACAACAGAAAAATTCAGGAAGAAGTTATCATAGGTAAAATCACTTCATTATTTCTGCAAAATCTAAGTGATAGCTTTAACTCTGCCTGATTTTCTCAGTAAGGACAATAGTATTTCTTTAAAGATGTCTGAAAAAACAACCAACTTCATAAAGCTATCTCTAAATTCCAAAAGGGAAAAAACAAAAACACAGCCCAGCAAACTAAGAAAAAGAACAGTGTTTGGTAAAAGGCCACCTCAGCAGGAAAATGGGAAAGAAAATGCCAAAGTAATATAGAAACCACTGCCAGTTTCTTGTTCTGTGTTGGCCTGTGTGTTGTGATGATTTTGGAAGTTGTGTCACATGTATTTCACATGCCAGAAGGCAGAGGCGGATCCAAGGTATGGCACATTTGGCACATGCCTCAGGCACCACTTGAGAGGATGGGCAGTATCAGTGAGCAATTTTTGCTTGCCCTCAGTTTCCATCACCAGCTGAGAGGTCATCCGGCCAGTTAAAACAAATCACCATAGGAGCTCTTTTCTGTAGAAACATCAACAGGGTCCCCAGGGTGGACAGATATCAGCCATTTCCAGACTAAGAGATGCTAGGAAGAAAAGTCTAGAGATCTACTTGTAAAAATCTGTGAAAATCTTATGGTTCACAACAGAAAAGTGTCCCATACAGGGCTGGAAGGTTAGCCCCTAGGTTGGAAGGTACTCAGAAGACACTGTCACCACAATGAACTTGAGCATACCAAAGATCATGAAGATTGCACAGAACTGGGCAACATTCTGTCCTGTTTTACATGGGGTCACCGATGACTCATACAGGGAAACTAACAACAATGGAGAGCTATCCTCTCCAGGTAAAAATTTTCATCTCTTAAGAATGCTGATTGGGGTTGGAGGGTGGTAGTGAGGAATGCTGATGGGAAGTATCTTTTAAGGGAAAGTTTCTGCCCCAGGGTCTGAGAATTATGGGACTAGGCTTTGAGCATCATAATAGCATAGTGGTTACTAGCCCGGCTGCTAATCAAATGGTCAGTAGTTCGAAACTACCAGTAGCTCCACAGGAGAAAGAGGAGGCTTTCTGATGTAGGCAAGATTTATAACCTCGGAAACTCTATACAGGGTCGCTATGAGTTAGAATCAACTCCATGGCACATAATCACCACCATGTTAGTGACTAGGAGCAGGCTCTGGCATGATATAATAATACAAAAATGAAAAGCAAATTGATTCCTGTTAAGTCCATTCCAACTTATAATTACCCTGTAAGTGTCAGAGTAGAACTGCCTCATGGGGTTTTCTTACCTGTAAATACCACCAGACATTTCTTCTGTGGTTGCTAGGTAGGAGGTCACACCTCCAACCTTTAGGTTAGCAACTGATCACAAACCACTCGCACCACCCAAGGACCTTGCTATAGGGCATGTGTCTTTGTGTCTTCTGCTGCAACAGAAATCCCACAAGTGGATTCCCTTAATAACCAGAAATAAATTCTCTAGCAGAGTCCTGGTGTGGCACTTAACAACATAGTCTCTAGCAGTTTGGTGGTGGTGGCAGTTGTGTGCCATGGAGTGGGTTCATACTAATTAATGACCCTGTATAGAGTTTCCAAGGCTGTAAATCTAAAAGGGAAGAGAAAGCCTCATCTTTCTCCCACAAAGCAACTGGTAAAATTGAACTAACTTTGCACTTAGCAACCCAGCTTGTAACCCACTATGCTATCAGGGCTCCTTCTCTAACCATTTAGGAGGCTGGGAGTCCAAATTCAGAGGGTCAGCTCTTTCAAAGGACACACCCCACTTGTGGCTCTTCTTTCTTGGTGATAGTAAGTCTCTTTGCTCACTTCTCTCTTCTTTATCTTTGTAAGATAAAAGCTATTGCAGACCATATCCCTGGAAACTCCTTTACATTGGATCAGGGTTGTGATGGGATTAAGGTTATTGCAGCCCAACCTTAACTGGTTTATCTCATTAAATCACCTCATGGGACCCAACACATAACTGCCACATTACATCACTACATAGCTCCCAAACCACTGAGGACCAGGGTCCAGCCAAGCTGACACATCTTTTGGAGGGCACAATTGAATCTATGACAGCATGTCTTATTTATTGTATTATATATAGTGGTGAAAATAAATACAAGCGAACATTTGCCAGTTCAACAACTTGTGCACTAGGATTCTGTGGCACTGATTACATTCTTTGTGTTGTGTAACCATTATTATCACTATCCTGCTGCAAGCTATTCTCCCGCCATGATCCTGTCTTTTAGGATGAGAATGCATTTCTTTCAACGTATCCAACATATTGCATATGTTATTAATAATAATGTTAAAAAGCAAAGAAAGCTTGCAGTCCTAAAGGCATAGTTAAGAACAGTGGGAAAACATAGCTGACACCTCTGGGACATATTTCATGAGAGGAGAATGTTAAATACTAAAACATTTTTTATTTCCCTGTGTGAGTTTGTGGCAGGTGCTGCCACGAGTCCCCTGAAATGACAGTAGATAGTATCAGCATGTCAGTGGTGAAGTCCGCTTGTATGTGGTACAAGCTAGAATGTGATCTTATTGTCAGTGTGGGAGTAGCCCACAGCCAAGTGTTGATGCACAATCCTGTTGGAGATGGCTTCAGGTTGCTGGAATTAAACCCAACCTCTGTTAGCACAAAGGTCTGTTGGGAAAGCTTGATTCTACTGATTAGTATTATAATATCAATGGTGGGGGCTTTGGTGTATGAACAGCAGAGTTCTCGCCTTCCATGCAGAGACCTGGATTTGATGTCTGGCCAATAGACCATGTCATGCACAGCCACCACGTGTCTGTCAGCAGAGAGTTGCATATTTCTATGGTGCTAAACAGGTTTTGACAGCACTTCCAAAGGAGAAAGTTCTGGCTACTGCTTTCAAAAATCAGTCAATGAAAACCCCTCAGGTCACAGTGGTCCATTTGTAACTGATCATGAGAACAGCACAGGACTGAGCAGTGTTTCATTGTGCTGCACGTGGGTTGCCATGAGTTGGGGGTGGACTTGATGGCAGATAGTTAACAACTGCAACAGGCAAATCTGCTGTACAAGACTCCTCTAAAGTGTTGGCGAGCAAAGATATCAGTTTGAGGACTAAGGTGTGCCTGACCCACCCCATGGTACTTTCAATACACTCATCTCTGGTAGAGTAGTGGTTAAGAGTTGGGCTGCTAATCTCAAGGTCAGCAGTTCAAAACTACCAGTGGTTCTGTGAGAGAAAGATAAGGATTCCTGTTCCCATAAAGATTTACAGCCTCTGAAACCCTATACAGGATTCCTATGAGTCGGAACAGACGCCATGGCACATAACCACCATCACTACCACCATATGCATGTGGAAGTTGGACAGCGATGAGGAGGCTTTTAGAAGAATTCATGCATTTGAGGTATCCTGTTGGAGAAGACATCAAAAGTACCATGGATTGCTAGAAGAACAAACAGATTTGTTTAGAAAGTACAGCCACAATGCTTCTTAGAAGCCAAGATGGTAAGACTGCAGCTCTCATACTTTGGGACATATTATCAGGTGGGACCTGTTTCTGGAGAAGGACATCATGCTTGGTAAAGTGGAGGGTCAGCAAAAAAGAGGAAGACCCCCAA
>NW_006408859.1:639141-641105 GCF_000296735.1 Chrysochloris asiatica | reverse complement strand
CATAACTCAAAAGAATCAATTCTTCTATGTTTTTCCTTTTTCACTGTCCAGCTTTCACATGCATATGAGGTTATTGAAAATACCATGGCTTGGGTCAAGCACTGTGCTCTTTGATGTTCATCAGTAAATGTTTTAAGTCCTCTTCACTTTCAGCAAGCAAGGTTGTATCATCTACATATTTCAGGTTGTTAATGACTCTTCCTCCAATCCTGATGCCACATTTTTCTTCAGATAACCCAGCTTCTCAGCCAACAGGTTGAATAAGTATGGTGAAAGAATGCAACCCTGTCACACACCTTTCTTAATTTTAAACCAATCAGTTTGCTTATGTTCTGTTCGAAAATCTGCCTCTTGGTCCATGTACAGATTCCTCATGAGCACAATCAAGTGTTCAGGAATACTCATACTTTGGAATAGACCCAAATAATTAAACTTAATTTTCAGAAAGTTTATGTAATTGAATTACATGTATGTTTATACCTTTGTGGTCTTTTCAGATATACTTGAGGATCCTACTGGATGAAAAAAAACAAGTTTTCCTTCTTTTTTTTTAATCAGATGGTGTAGCATGAGAAATTTGTCCATCAGAAAATGGACAAATGTCAGCATTCCTAAGCTTCAGATGCCCAAGACATACTATAACAGGAAGCCTGGCCTTTCTATTTCAGAATCCACAAATATAAGAAGAAAATAACTTTTCATTCATTTTTTGTTTAATGTTTTATTGTGAATTATATGGTATTTTACATGGGGGAACTTTAATTTTACATTCATTCCATCGTATATCATCTCATTGCCATGTTTCCAATCACTCATTTTTACAAATGTTTTTTAACCCCTACTTGGGCAAATCACTTATCAAGGAATTTATGGACCTGAAACCCTGAATAAGGGCTGATCATGTTGTTGTTGTTAAGTGCCATAGAGTCAGTTCTGACTCATAGCAACCCTCTGTAGGGTTTCTGAGGAGCAACTGGTGGGTTTGAACTGCCAGGCTTGTGGTTCAAAGTCCAGTCAATGCTGATCCTACAGTGCCAAAACAGGAGTCCAGGCCTGATAATATTCTCTCTGAAAATAGTATCTGGTGCAGGTTTTTTTGCACTATTTTTTGTTGTTATTTATAATGGAATGAATTCTGCCCCATGCATTTTGTTGTCATGATGCTGTGGGCTAGGTGGTAGGCTGCTAACTGAAAAGTCAGTAGCTCAAAACCACCAGATGCTCCAAAGGCAAAAAATGAGGCTTTGTGAGCCTATGAAGATTTATACTCTAGGAAATCTTATACAGGGTAGCTATGAATCAGAAATTGCTTCAAGGCTGTGGGTTTTATACTAAAATCCCCATCACCATTTAGTTAATTCTTAGTCATAGCAACCCTGTAGAACAGAATAGAACTGCCTCATAAGATTTCCAAGCCTGCCACATCTTTCTCCACCTAGCAACTGGTTAGTTTACATCACCGACCTTTCAGTTAGCAGCCAAGTGCTTTAGTCACTGCACCACCAGTGTGCCTTCTAAGCTCTATGCCTACAATACCTGTGGTTAGATTACTATCATGGATGGGTGTTATTTGTTATATTAATAAGAGTATTAGTGTAGGATGTGTCTTGAATCAAAACTCTTTTGAGACATAAAAGAACAGATTAACAAGCAACTAGAAATGGGGAAAGGCAGATGCCATGCAAATCATTAGTTAAGAAATCTGTGGTGACTCTGTATAGGGTTTCTAAGGAGCAGCTGGTGGACTTGAACCATTGACCTTGCAGTTCAAACGACTTTGCAGTCTGATGCATTAGTCTACCGTGCCACACCAGGACTCAAATTAAAACTGAAGCTGAAGAAAATGAAAACAAGTCCACAAGAGCCAAAATATGACCTTGAATATCTCCCACCTGAATTTAGAGATCATCTGAAGAACAGATTTGATACATTAAACACTAAAGACCGAAGACCAGAAGAGTTGT
>NW_006408859.1:616664-637671 GCF_000296735.1 Chrysochloris asiatica | reverse complement strand
GCAGTGTTTCATTCTGCTGTGCATAAGGTTGCTATGAGTCAGTACTGACTCGATGGCACCTAACAACAACAACAACACTATCAGGACTTCGTCTTCTTTGTATGTGTATGGATATTATCCTATCCCAGACAGCAGTGTACTTCAAGATGGATCTTGAAATGCTCTTTTGGACCATGAGTGTGATGCCAGTCATCTTCAATTTGTCATTCCTGGTATAGTAAACCATAAGGTCTAAGATATCAATCTTATGCATTCCATTTCATTTTTTATTACATCTAATTTTCCTAGATTAATACTTTGTTTGTTCCACATTCCAATTAATAATGAATGTCTTCAGTTCTTTCTTCTCACTTAGAATTGTGCCCCATCACCAAATGAAGGTCCCAACAGCTTTACTCCATTCCTACGATATGGTCAACTCTACTTTGAGGAGGCAGCTCTTCCCCAGTCATATTCTGAGTGCCTTCCAACTTGAAGGGCTCATCTTCCAGCATTATATCTTACAATGTTCCCCTGATACTCTTACCCTTCATGAGTTGTTGTCCTTTCCTTCTTTTTAGTCTGGATGTGCCACTGAAATCAGTTCACCATGGGTGACCTTGCTGGTATTTAAAATACTGGGGGCTTAGCTTCCAGCATCACAGCAACACACAATCCACTGCAGTACAATAAACTGACAGAAGAGTGGTGGACTCTGGATCCTAGGGGAGAAAACACAGATGCATCTTCAAAATTCAGAGATATAGGCAGAGAGGGGAAACAACCCATAAGTCCGTCAACTGATGAATGGATAAATAAGACTGGTATATACTGGGGTGCAGGTGGTTGCAGGCTTGACTACTAACAAATTGGTCTCAGTTGGAACCCACCTGCTCTTCTGTGGGAGCAAGATGTGGCAGTTTCATTCTGTAATGAGTACAGCCTTGGAAACTGGATTGAGCAGTTCTACTCTGTGCTATAGGCTCACTGTGAGTCCTAATTGACTAGACAGCAGTAGGTTTGGGTTATACCCATATAATGGAATTTTATTTGGCAATTAAATGGAATAAAATATTGATGCATGCAACATGGATATACCTTGAAAATGTGCGAAAATAGTCCCAAAAGACCACATATGAAATGTCCAGACTAGGCAAGACCATGGAGAGAGAAAATATATTAGTGGTTGCCAGGAGCTGGGAGGTGGGAATATGGAGGTGATGCCTAATAGCTACAAAGTCTCTTTTGGGGATGATGAAATTGTTAGTAGAATTCTTAGGATCATTCCTTGTTTCAAAATATCACGTCTATTCATTTGACCATTAGAGTTTCATTGTTTGAAACTCTTGGTTTTGAAAGTCATTAAATTAAATGGAAACATCTTTTGGAATGGGTGTACTTCATTATCAACTAATACACAAGTTATCCAATAATGCCTTACTAGGGATGAGCTGACTGATTGTAAATGAGAAACTCCTTACCTATCGTTCAAGGGCCAAGGGAGGGTGTAGAAACAACTTTTTTCAAGTGATCAAGGGATAAGATGGAAGGGAAAGCACACACCTCTTCCTGCACAGAAGGTGTTGCAGACAACACTCTTTCTTTTATTTCTTTGGTATATTCATCTACTTGTTATTTTGTCTCACACCAGTTGAGTTCAGGTACTCTGCTAGATACAGGAATACAGACACAAACATTGTTCCCAGGAACTCTCCATCTCTTGAGAAAAGTAGAAGACCCAAGACACACATTTTATTTCTCAGATTTTTGGCCCACTTATCTATTCCTGTAAGACCATATCCTCCTACCCCAACTCCATCACTCTAGTACTGTTAATGGAATATTGAGGCAATTCCTCTTGATACAGTAAAATATGTTGCAAGTGAGGGTTTCAGAGCCATAATGTGTGCCCCATGCAATGTCTGGGATGGCAGCCTGTCTGGCTAGGTAAGCATGAACCATTCGACAAATATTTATCAAGTTTCTTCTATGGGCTAGGTTCATGGACCAGGACAGAAGGAGTTCCTTCCCTTCACTTGAAATGAGGAGTACAGAGATAGGTGTGGATGAAGCTGAGTGTGGCTGGGGCAGGCCCGAGAGACCTCTCTGGGAATGAGACAAAGAGGTGGGAGGAGAGCATTTCCAACCACACTGCACTACAGAGAGAGATTTCCACCTCACTTTCCACAGGAGGAATGCAGCTACAAAAGGCTAAATTACTCATCTCTGGTCATGCAGCCTCTAATGAGCAGAATGGCTGGCCTCTACACAAGTTTGCTAGGCAGGGATGTGTGTACTTCTTCACCTGTCTTTCAAAGTAGATGGTAGATATAGGTCTTTTTGGGTGACCAAGGAATGAATGGGGAGGAAAACACATCTCTCTCTCTCCACGGGAGGTAATGGAGGATGAACTTTGGTGTTGTACCTGCAGACGTTAATGTACATTCATAAAATGCTTGGCTTTCACAAAGTGTAAGACCCACAGTCTGTCATCAGCCAGGTGGGAAGACTGAGATCCCACCTGAGCCATCCCTCTTCCTCTCAACGCTTCACCAACCTGGCCTCTGGAAACCATAAATAAAGACCACTGGGAATGGCTTTTCTGTCTGACCCTTTAACCTGAAATAAAAATAAAGCTTGGAGAATTTAATCCTGACTCAAGGCTTCTTCATGGGCTTTTCCTTTCCTTACCTGTTGACAGGTGCCTGCCAGACCTCACAGTTACCTTTGATTTAGCTGTAATGGCATCTCCACACTTTGAGAAGGTCTGCCCTGTAATCCTCTCCAAAGCTTAAGTCAATTTCTACGGTAACCTGAGAGCCTTTTCGTGCTTCCAGATGATGTCACTGTCTGTTAACACATAATGGAATGGTCACAAAATGTGTACTTAGGGAAATGGGACAAGCAGCTCACTCTCCAAACCAGATCTGGTGAAAACCTCAAACAAATTATCCAAATTAACAAGCTTTGTTTCCATATAGTACTTTACAAACTCCTAAAATATTTCAGTACTTGTTTTCAGAGAACCAAGAGTAGATTTTCTGAATCAAAAATCTGCATCTGAGAAGACCAAGCATATTTATGGAGATAAAGTGGCAAATTGAAATTGGGGCAGAAAATCATCGACGTTATCTATCAAACCCTCCAAAAAATTTTCACTATATATAATTTTATCAATGCAGAAAATTCTTGGCTGAAATGAATTTGCATCAATAAAAGTTAGTCCCTGCAATTTGCTTGTTTGCGTTCAGTTCTGAGTGAAGCAGGATTGTAAGTTTCTTTGTTGCCCATTTGTTTAAGATTTTGGAATGAATATTGTAAGGATTTCTTGGTTAAATGGCATCTCAAGTACAGGAAAATAGTAAACATTTTGTTATAGGTCAGATGGACTTTTCTGAGTATGCCATGTGCAGTGTGTGTGTGTGTGTGTGTGTTTTGCTTTGTTTTAAATGTGAGGAAAGTCTTAAACTAAAAGAATTTTGGCTATAAATTTTCTGCTTATCCCTAATTTCAAAATGCCAGTGTTTTCATTCCCTGCTGTGCCAAATTCTTAGTGCTGATATACCAAATGACCACAGGTTTACTGACTTAAAGAAACAGATATTTATTTTTTACAGTTATGGAGGAGCTATGTTTCTCATATGCATGTGAAAGTTGGACAGTGATTAAGGAAAACCGTAGAAGAGTAGATGCACTTGAGTTATGGAGTTAGAGGAGAATATTGAAAGTACTATGGGCTGCCAAAAGAACAAAAAGATCCTCACTGGAGGACGTACAGCCAGAGTGCTCCTTGGAAGCCAGGATGGCCAGACTTTTCTGTCATACTTCCAAAGTATTGTCAGGAGCTACCAGTCACTGTTTAGTAAAGTAGAGGGAGAAAAAGAGGAAGACCCCCAACAGGATGGATTGGCACAATGGCAGCATCAATGGGCTGAAATGTAGCAATGATTGTGAGGTTGGCTCAGGATTGGGTAGTGTTTCATTCTGTTGTGCACAGCATTGCTATGAATTGGTACTGACTCGATGGCACCTAACAATAACAATCATGTTTCTTCTGAAGGTCTTGGGAGAGAATTCATGTCCTTGCCTTTTCCAATTTCTAGAGGCCACCTGCATTTCTTGGCTTCTGGCTCCTTCCCCACACCACTCCAACCATCTTCGTTATTTTCCTCTTCTCTCTCTGACCTCCTGCCTCTGGTTTGTAAGGACCTTGTGATTACTCACTGGATAATCCAGGATAATCCCCAATCTCAAGATGCTTAATTTAATCATACCTACACAATCTCTTTACCATGTAAGGCTGCATATTCATATGATTAGGCTGTGGACAACTTCAAGAGGACATTATTGAACCTACCATTTCTACCATCACAATTATTTTAAAACCTTGTGAACTGGAATGAAGGGTTACATAAACATAAACAATAACCAAGAAGCAGAGAGAGAGATACCTGCATGCCAGGGTAGATTCTCTTCACCGTAGTTTACTCAAGGAATGAACTTTTCTGTCTGAACTTAGACCTTGTACTTTCTCTCCAGTGAGTCATTCTCTTCATGGAAATATGGACATTGCTTTGTCCAGTGCAGTGGGATGATCAGAAGGGCATTGGACTAAGAGGTGAAGTTTCTACATCTGTAAATGGGAAGTAACAACCTACACATCACATTGCTTTGTGGGATGAATGAGACCCATGCTAACAGTGCTTATAAAGACTGTGTAAACGCATATTCTAGTGAGGCTCCTTTTAGGTAATAAATTTTGTAGCCAAAGATTGTCAGATGTAGAGGAGATGCGGAAGAGCCCTGATAATGCAGTGGTTAAAACACTCAGCTTCTAACCCAAGGTGTTCAGATCCCCATCAGTCAGTCACTTGGTGGAAGAAAGATACAGCAGTCTGCTTCTGTAAACATAACAGCCTTGGAAACCACACGTGGTAGTTCTGTGTTCTACAGGGTCTCTATGAGATGGAATCCACTGGATAGCAACAGGCAAGAAATTAGAGGAGCCGTGAGACCTCATCATTCCAAACCCTTAGGACTGATGTGGCATCTGAGACTCATTTTACCACAAGTCACACAGCTAGGTACTTACAGTGAGCTCAGGTCGTCCGATTTCTGGCTCAGTGTTCTTTCCATTACAACCCAGCATCATGATACTATATTCAGCTTAGCACCCAGTGACCTACTTCTCTCCCTAGCTCTGCCCGTAGTTCTCCCCAGCCATCTACAGAATCAGGTGTTCTGCAATGAGTCATTAAACCCATGAGTTGACCACTCAGTTTACTGTCTCAACTGTGTGTCTCTCTCTTCCCTGTTTCTCAAAACCAGTTATTTGTTCAGCCTCTCCTCCTGCTTCTACTTCGGCTAATTTTGAACTCTTACCCATTTCTTGCTTTTCACCTTTTATGCCTTTCCCTAGATGTCTCCAAACCTAGTCAATGTCCCTCCATTTGTCACCTATGGAATGATCAGTTTCTAATAAAGTTTGAATTTATACTGCTTAAGTATTTACAAGTCATTATTATTCTGCATCATTACCTTTCTCAAAATTATAATTTATATACATTAAATTTGCCACTTTTAATGTTCAGTGCTACAAGTTTTGACAACTAGCTACCATCACAATCAAGAGACAAAACAATTATTTCGTGGATCCTGCTTTTGTGTCATATATAAGAAATCTTTGCCTACCTTAAAGTCACAAAGATTTTCTCCTATATTGTCTGTTGGAAGTTTTCTAGTTTTAGGTTTTATGTTTATGTCTGTGATTCATTGAGCTCATTTTTGTATAGGGTGTGAGGTAAGGATTAAGATTAGTTTTTTGTTTTGTTTTTTCTTAACATGGTTGTGGTGTGCCGTGGAATTGGTTCCAACTCATAGCTACCCTAGATAGAGTTTCCGAGGCTGTAAATCCTATGGGAGCAGAAATTTCTCCCACAGAACCTTGGTAGTTTTGAACTGCTGACCTTGAGGTTAGCAGCCTGACTCGTAACCACTACGCTACCAGAACTCCTTTCTTAACATAAACATATCCAGTTGTTCCAGCACCATTGATTCAAGAGTCCTTTCTTTCTCCATTTAATTGCCTTTGTACATTTATAAGAGATTAATGGGATATATATGTGTGCATCTACTTCTATATTCTCTGTTTTGTTGATTTGTCTTCATTATTGTAACTTTATGGTAAGTCAAGCCTTGTGAACCCTTCAACTTCATTATTTTAAAATATTGTTTTGTTTTGTTTTAAGTTTCTTTGCCTTTTCTCATCAGTTTTAGAATCTACTTGTTAATTTCTAAAACTCTTGCTGAAATTTTGGTTGCAGTTGTACTAAATTTGTACATCAACTTAGAGTTGACATCTTAAAAACATTAAGTTTTCCAATCCATGAATCTGGTATACATCTCCATTTCTTTAGGTCTTTTTTGATTTCTTCCATTAGTGTTTTGTGGGCTTCAGCATAAAAACATTGCATTTATTTTATTAAATGTATACCTTGATGTTTGGTGTTGTTTTGATGTCATTGTTCTTAAATGCCATTGAGTCAGTTCTGACTCATAGTGACACTGTATAGGATTTCCAAGGAGCAGCTAGTGAGTTTGAACTGTTGACCTTGCATTTCAAACAGACTTTGCAGTCCAATGCATTCATAAACAGTCCTTTTATTATTATTATTTCTATTTCTAATTTATATAAATATGACTTATTTGTGTATATTGACCTTTCATCCTGTGACCTTATTAAATTCACTTATTAGTTAGGAAGCTCTATTGTACATTCTGGTTTTTCTTTGTAGGCAATCATGCTGTTTACAAAGAGTGACAGTTTTATTTCACAAATTCTTCTCCAATATGTATGCATTTTATTTCTTTTGTTTGTGTTCTGTTGCACTATCTTGGAACTCCAGTATGATACTTAATGGAAAGAGTAAGAGTGGACATCTTTGCTCATTTCCTATCTAGGGAAGGCATGAAGTCTTTCACCACTGAAAACCTATATTAGCTATTGGTTTTCTCTAGATTCTCTTCATCGTGAGATTGAGAAGTGCTCTTATAGTTCTTTCTAGGTGACTGAGAGTTTTTATCATGAGTCCGTGTTTCACTTTAACAAATGCTTTCTGCATCTACTGAGATGACCATGTGGTTTTTCTTTAGTCTGTTAATATGGTCACATATTGGCTTTCAAATATTACACTTTGTGTTCTTGAGATAAACACTATCTAGTCCTGAAATCATGTTTATGATTTGATTTTCAGAAATTTGGGTAAGAATTTTTGTGTCTGTGTTTATAAGGGATCCTTCTCTTATAAGATCCTGGTTTGGTTTTGGTCTCAGGGCATCAAATGAGTTGGGATGTATTCCCTCCTCTTCAATTTTATGGAAGAGTTTATATAGGATTGGTGCTATTTCCTCCTTAAACATTGGTAGAATTCATCAGTGAAGTCATTTGAATCTGGAGTTTTCTTTGTGGGAAAGTGTTTTTTGTTTTTTTTTACCTTTTTTATTGTAACTTGCTCAATAGAATACAAAATGCCTAGTAAAATTTGAGTTATCAACTAGTAATTTTTAGTAAAAACATGTCTCAAATATTGCATATGACACACACACACATTTATGTTTAAATATTCTTTGTTTGTGTGAAATTCAATTTGAACTGAATATTGCTTAATCTGACAAGACTTTTTTCTTTTCTAATATAGGTACTTAATGCTATAAATTTCCTCCCTTTATGCTATAATTTATAATGCTATAAATTATCTGCAATCTATCCATTTTTTCCCCTTTTCTTATTTTTTCCTTCCTTTTCTTTTTGACTGCTTTCTTTGTCACCCAAGTTAGCTTGTGTCTACCCTCTATCCAATTAGTAATTCTCCCCTCTCTCCCACCCCTAGTAACCATCATAGAAAGTTTTTTATAGATTGAAAACCTTTTCTTGACTTTTTAAAGCAATGGTCTCATACATTATCTGTCCCTTTACTACCGACTGAGTTCACTCAGTTAAGGTCCTCCAGGCTCTTCCATGTCTTGTGGTGTTTTGCAGATTCATCATTATTCTTCAGTGTTGCATACTAGTGCACTGTGTGTATTTACCAAATTTGTACGACCATTCCTCTACTGATGGGCATCTGCACTGTCTCCATCTTTTCACTATTGTGAATACTGCTGCAATCAGCATGGGTGTGCAAATATCTATGCTTGTCACGGCTCTATTTCTTGATGATATATATCAAGTAGCGAGATTGCTTGATCATATGGCGTTTCTGTTTCCAGTCTTCTGAGAAAAATGCCATACTATTTTCCACAGTGGTTATACCATCTTACAGTCCCACCAGCAGTGTAAAAGGGTCCCATACACGCCACACTTTCTCCAGCATTTGTTGTTTTCTGGATTTTTGAACTTTGCTATTAATGCCAACGTAAGATAGTGTCTCACTGTTGTTTTGATTTGCATCTCTCTGATGGCTCACTGTGGGTCGGAATCAACTCAATGGCACTTAACAACAACAACAACAAAAAATGGCTAGTGATTGTGAACATATCTTCATATGATTATTAGCCAGCTGAGTGTCTTCTTTGGTGAAGAATCTGTCATTGGCCTTTGCCCATTTTTAAATTGGGTAATTTGTCTTATTATTATTATTGAGGTGTTGAAGTGTTCTATAAATATGGGACAGTAGTCCCTTGTCTGATATGTCACTGCCAATTTTTTTCCCACTCTGTGGATTCTCTTATTACTTTGTCGGTGAGATCTTTGATGCACATAATTGTCTAATTTTTAGGAGGCCCCAGTCATCTATTTTGTCTTTTGCTATTTGTGAGTTTTTAATTATATTTGATAGTATATTTAGGCCATGTATCAGAACCCCTATGTTTGTCTGTAATTTTTCATTGAAGATCTTTATATTCTAGGTTTTACATTTAGGCCTTTAATCCATGTTGGTGTGAGATATGGGTCTTATTTTATTTTTCTGCAAATGGATTTCCAGTTTTGCCAGCACCATTTGTTGAAGAGATTATCTCTTCCCCATTTAATCATTTAATGTGTTTTGGTCCTTTGTCATAGATAAACTGACCATACATGGATGCATTTACTTCTGGGTTTGCAATTCTGTTCCATTGATCTATAGATCTTTCATTGTACCGTTACTAAGCTATTTAGATTACTTTGACTGTGTTGTACCTTTGAGGTCAGGAAGTAAGAAGCCTCCTATTTTGTTACTTCTTTTTTAGTGATGCTAATGCTTTGCTTATCTGAGGTCTCTTTCCTTTCAATAGGAAATTGGTGATTAGTTTTTCCATCTCTTTAAAGAATGTTGTTGGAAGCTGGATTGTGTGGTATTGACATTTTCAATGTTAAGTCTCCCTAGCCACAAAAATATTCCTCCATTCTTGTAGCTCTCTTTTGTTTTTGTTTTTTTGTAGTAGTATTGTGTAGTTTTCTTTGTATGGGTCTTTTGTTTTTCTGGTTCGATATCTTCCTAAATATTTAATCTTTTGGGTGACTATTGTAAATAGTATTGTTTTCCTGATTTCCTTTTCAGAGCTCTCTTTATTAGTATAAAGGGATCCAATTAATTTTTGTATATCAATCTTGTACCCTGCCACTTTGCTGAATCTTTCAATCAGTTCCAGTAATTTTCTTCCTGTGTCTTTGGGATTTTCTAAGTGTAAGACCATATCATCCACAAATAAAGTTTTACTTCTTCTTTGCCAGTTTAACTTCCTCTTCTTGTCTTAAAGCTATGTCTGTGACTTCCAGCACAATAGCAATTAGGAGTGAGGAGAAAGAGCAATCTGCCAATTTCTTTCTCTCTCATATTCATTCAGTTTAAAATATTTTCTAATTTGCCTTTTGATTTCTTCTATGACCTTTTTACCAGTTGGGAAGCACACAATGTTCCCCCAGCTGTGATCTGAGAACCTCCTGCATTGATGGTGTGACAGATGAGATGTGGAGGCAGGAGTGACAGGACCTCACCTAGACCTATGGTATCAGATCCTTTGGGGTTGGAACCCAGGAACCTGCGTATTAAAAAGTTTCTCCGGTGATTTCTGTGTTCATTCAGATTTGAAAACCAATGCAAATTAATAAATGCACCAAGAAGAAAAGACAGTTTTTTAAAGCATTTTGTTTTTGATAATGCTTAGGACTAATCCTTCTCTCAATATATGCATCTTGGTATTTCTTTTTCCAGGCAAAAGAACTATTTTAATGTTAGACATGTAAATATAGGACAAACACCTAAACACTACAGTTAAAAAGTAGAGATTGTCAGACTGAATAAAAAGCAACTATAGAGAGATAGATAGATAGATAGATAGTCCTAGTGTGGCCTTGTGGGTAAATGTACCAGACTGCAAAGGCATTTGAACTGCCAGGTCAATGGTTCAAGCTCACCAGCTGCTCTTCAGAAACGCTATACAGGGTTGCTATGGGTTGGAATTGACTCGATGGCACTTCACAACAACAACAATATGTTATATACAAGAAACCTATTCTAAATTTAAGTGATACAATAAACTACCAGTAAAAAAAAACTATATACCATGCTAATATTACAGTTAAAGTTGGATATTTCAACACCCTTCTCAACTACCTGAAGAGCAATAGGGGCATAGAAGACTTGATCAATGTGATTAACCAACTTGATCTAAGATGCACTCATAAAACAATCTAACAGCAGCATGATACATATGCAAATGCTCACAGAGTATTTCCAAGATCAGTCATGTCTGAGTGATAAAACATTTCAATAAATTTTAAAATATCAAACCATGCAAAGCATGATTTACCTTTTAATGAGATTAAATTGAAGTCAGTAACACAAATATCTCTGGAAAACTCCTGAAATATTTTTAAACTGCATAACATACTTCTAAATAGTGCATGGCCATGCTGTTTGTTGTTAAGTGCCGTTGAGTTGGTTCTGACTCCTAATGACTCAGTATAGGGGTTTCTGAGGTGTTGTTTTTTGTTTTTTTTAATAAATCTTTTCAGAAACAGAAAGTTTCTTCTCAAACAGCAGACCTTGTGGTTAGTAGTCTAGTGCTTATCATATGGAACCACCATGTTCCTTCATAGGTCATTGCTGTTGTTGTTTTTATGTGCCATGGATTCGGTTCTGACTCATAGCAACCCTGTACAGGGTTTCCGAAGCTGTAAATCTTTACAGGAGCATAACGCCTCATCTTTTTTTCTTTTTTGGTTAGAAATTTCAAACACAAAGTATCTCTTTCCTGCTAGTGCTGATTCTCCCCCTGGAATGTTCCTTTCTGCCTCTCCCCTGTCATGGCATTCAATACCTGCCTAAATAGCTCCTTTTGCACAGTGTGCCTCTCCAGACCTTCTATTAAAGCTAGGGTTGGTCCAGCAAACTAGTCATTTGGTGAATCGCTTATCAACCAATTGTTCTTTAGAACCAGATCACCTTAAAAGCCAGATATCAAAAGTGAGGTAGAAATTACATTCTGAGTCTATAAAAATACATAAATTGTTAAGCATTGGCTTCCTAAAGTCCTTTGGGTTTAGCTACTAACCTAAAGTTTGGCTGTTTGCACCTACCCAGCAATCCTGTGGAAGAATGCCTAACAATCTGCTTCTGTAAAAGTTACAGAAAAAACCCTATGATACAGTTTTACTAAGTAGCACACAATGAGTCCAAATTCACTCCACAGCAACAGGTGCCAATATAGATTGGAAAATCTCACTTACCAGAGTAAGCACTTAGACAGAGCAACAGGTATGAGGAAAGAGTACCACCAAATGCAGAACCTTCAGAGATTAAAAAAAGTTATAAATTCCTGTGCTACTAAATATGTATGTATATAGAGTTATAAGCTTCTTTTTTTAAGTTTTTCTGGTGAATTGAGTGACAGTTTACATGGGAGAAGATCAGTTTTACACTCATCCTATCATATTTTACCTTACTGCAATGATTACAATTCCCTCCGTACATCATCATTCAACAGTATTTGCCTCTATTCCCTCTGGGGTTTTTTTGTTTTCGTTTTTGTTTTTGATGTATGCCAAAACACTCAGGAATATACAATCATTCACACAAACAAAGGGCAGACATTGCAAGCCTGCCCCCTGGTCACCAGGACACAGCTCCTCTCCTTCAATGGGTCTAGAGTCTCCAGCTGCTCCACCTCTCCATATCATCATCTCTGCCTCCATTTCTGCCATCGCCGCTTCTCTAGGTAAGGTCCCACACTCCATTTCTGCTCTTCTCCCTTGGTGGTTCCAGGGTCCTTCGCTTCTGGTCTTTAAGATCAACCACTCCTCCATTTTGGCTACAAAACCTCTACCTTTACAGTTGTGAATCAATCATGAGAACAAATACTCACTATTGAATCATAAGAGTCTTATCCCCAAATCCTTTTACCAGCCCCATCTAGGCAGGATGAAAACCACCCAGTGGAGATTCTACTTTCCCCCACACACTCTGAAACTAAACTCCCTCTTGAAAACTTGTAAGCCAGTCACTTTACAAGTTTTCAAGAGGGAGTTTAGTTTTGTAGCTCCCCTCCATTTTAGGTAGCCAATGTCTAAGTTTCCCATCCTTATCAACCCTGTGTACAGAGTGGATGGGAATGATCCTTGCTGTGAAGATTCCTTCCCTCTTGTTTGATATTTTAAGCTATTACATCCATAAATATAGGTCAAGTTCATCAAACTGTAGTGATTTACGCTTGTTTTCTTTATTTAAAATTTTTTTTTTATCTTCCTCTAGTCGAGTTCTGATTATCCAGCCATTAAAGCTAGGTCAAATGGGTACTATCTGCAAGTATGGGAGTTCTTGTGCATCTCCCCTCACTTCATATCAGCTGGACACTTCACTCTCAGTTCTAGCCCTCTATGACTATGTCCTTGTCCATGGGCTCATGAGTCCCTAGGTCTCACCATACTTGTGGCTAGCCAGATCTCACCGTACTCCAGGTTGATGGGAGTCCATGCCATGTGGTAGGACTCAGCCCACATCTTTATTGCTGCTCCCCTCCCCCCGCCCAAACTTCCACTCATCAGCAGATGAACATGGTCGCTAGCAAGATTACATGCCTGCTCATGTATTCCCTTTGAGTTCAGTCTTGGAAGGGGGTTTGCTCTGAAGTGACTTGATTGTTTGCCTTGGTGGCTCCCTGGTGGCTCCCTGGTGGACAACTTGCTTGTTCTTGTAGTAGATTATCAGGCTGCCTTTTTTTTTTTTTTTCCTGCTGATTTTTCTTTCAAGAAGTATCTTCTGTTCTTCTAGCTGCTCCAGGCTGGTCTGCTTGTTTTTTTCAAGTGGAAATTTCCCACCTCAGAAGGTTCTGTATGGGGATCAGTATTCCACTTAAGGTCTTATACACTGCAAAGGCTTTGCAAAAAGCCTCTTTCACTGGGCAAGTCTAACACCTCTTTGAGGTAGTCCAATCAGTTATAGGCTGAAGACAGGTTTACAAGTTCTATAATTATGTTTCTGGCTATTCCTTTCTATACCCCTCAAATGTCTATTTTATAATAGTAGGCCAGGGAAACCAAGATTCCTAAGACAGTCAAGCATCTTAACATTATTTCCCCTCTTTTACCCATTCATATTATGCCTCAGTCCCTAAAGCACAGAGCTCTGTTGTTCCAAGGTTGAACATATACATTACTATTTACCTCTGCCCCATGTAGCCCATAGATGCATAAGCTTTTATTCTACATTCTATCAGCAAGGAATCATTTCACATCTCTGATACCATGAGATCTATAATATAGTCTCTGCCTACTCAGGACCCTCATCAGGTACATAAACACACTATAAGGGAATCTGGGGGTGATCAGGGAAGGCTCCTAAAGAAGGAAGGTGGGCCTTTCAGATAGAATGAAAACCAAGGGGGTCAAAAGGGAGTGACAGCTGGTGAGAGGGAATAATCACTTTGTGGGGATGGATGGGGGTGGCAGATGAGGCTGGAAATGTTGGAGGTTGGGTTAGGTCCAGACCATAATGGGCTGTTGATGTCAGAGGTTTAAAAACCTTAAGAAGTAAGGGTTTTTCCTATTGGGTGTGGAGTCACATCATCTCAGCCAGGATGATTGATACCTTACATCTAATGGCTGTCGTACAGAGATAGAGACAATATCTTGCATGGCATAGCAATTAAGTCAGCATTTGATTTTTTTTCTTTCTCTTTTTTCAATACCTGCTAAGGTTCTAGACCATTTCCCCAAGGCTGATCTGTGATCAGTGCACAAAGCAAATAAGGTGAGAAGACAGATCACCTAGAGAAGGGGCTATGTTTATACACAAACACCTTAACAACTCACAGTGATGGAGAAGGAGGCAGGCAAACATGTCAGGTGGAATACACGACAGTTAAATTGGCAGTGCTTCTCTGGATTCTCTCCACCTTATTTGTTCTTTTTCTTTACACACTTCTGCAGCCCTGTGAATATTCAGTTTTGTGAATGTAACTAATGCAGAGATTTTCTGGGTGTATCACTTCTGGCCGATGTTTTCCCATTGTCAAATATAATCCATGCAGTTTTAAATACAAATACAGGAAGAGAAATTGGGGTATATGAGTTCCAAATTGCATCCTTAAAATATGTGCTTCTGTGTAGCATTATTAGATATGTTACATGATGCTACAAGATGTAGCATTATAGGAGTCCTGGTGTGGCATTGTAGGATGAAGCACTGGAACACAAGGTCAGCTTGAACCACAACGTTGGTGGTTCAAGCCCACCAGCCACTCTTTGGAAACCCTATACAGGGTTGCTGTGAGTCGGAACGGACTTGATGGCACTTAACAACAAACGTAGCATGATGGTCCTGTGGGTTAGGCATTACACTGCTAATTTCAAGGTTAACAGGTCAAATTCACCAGCTTCTATGTGGGAGAAAGATAAAGCTGTTTGCTCCTATAAAACTTTACCATCTTAGAGACCCTATGTAGGCTCACTATGGGTCTGAATAGACTCTCTAGTAGTGGATTGTTGTTGTTGTTGTTAAGTGCCATCGAGTCGGTTCCGAGCCATAGCGACCCTGTACAGGGTTTCCAAGGGTGTTAATCTTTACGGGAGTAGAAAGCCTCATCTTTCTGCCATGGAGCAGCTGGTAGTTTCGAACTGCTGACCTTAAGGTTCGCAGCCCGATTCGTAACCACTACGCTACCAGAGCTACCTTCTAGTAGTGGATTATCTAGTATCTAAGGAGTCTTTGTGGCATGGTGGGTTAAACATCGGGCTGTTAACCAAAATCCACTAGCCTCTCCACAGAAGAAGGATGAGGCAGTCTGGGAAATACTATGGGGCAATTCTACTCGGTCCTGTATGGTTGATGTGAGTTGAAGTTGAAGGCAGTGAGTATGGAGCACCTCTCTAGCTGTTGTTCACAACAATGCACAAGCCCTTTTTTGGTCTTCGTTGTTATTAGCATTGTTGATGATGCGGTTAGCAGTCCATTGCTTATCCTACAGTGCCACACCAGGACTCCCAGTGTAACTCAGTAAATCTCACAAATGTTACAGGTTTCATATTTGATATTCAATTAAAAAATGCCTTCTAATGGCAATTATTTGAATCTGTACCTGATGTTAGAACACTTCTCATGAAAATGTAAATAAGGAAGACTATGGAAAAGAGTGTTAGAATGAAAGCCTGCACATTTTACAAACTCAAGTAACATTGGTCAGGTTGTTGCTGAGTTTTTTTTTATATTTATAAAGTAAAGTATTATAAACTCGTAAACCAAACCAAACCAGCTTGTCATCACAGAGATCGAGTCTACTCCTGGCGACTCCATGGATCTCACAGCAGAAAAATGCTCCATAAGGTTTTCAGTGGTGGGTGTTTCAGAAGACCACAGGCCTTTCTTCAAGGCACCTATGCACAAACTAATATGTGTACATTATAGAAGACTTGGAGTCCTGGTCTTCTGACCACAAGGCTGGTGATTCAAAAGCACCAAATGCTCCTCAAAACCCCTATACAGGATCACTATGAGTCAGAACTGACTCAATGTCACTGAACAACAACATAGAAGACTTAGAAAACACTCACATGTTGAAAGGGGATTGAATAATCTTTTCTGTAGTTCCACTAACCCTAATACAACCATTGTTAAACATTTTGGTGATTTCCATTCAAACTTTTTTTTCCACATACAATTGTGACATTTTTCTTACACAAGAAGGAAACAAGCTCTGTCAAAAGTATCTGGAAGAGTCATTGGAATCTCTGAGAATTACTTTTCAGTTGTGAGAAAATTCTGTTGGCCAGATATCATCGAACTTCTGGTACATCAATAGAAGCAACATGCTATCTGGAAGCCTTAACATAGCACTGAACTTGGACTTTTATTTACTCAGCCAACATGTAATGACCCTTCCTCTGTTGACTACACAGTACTAGGCCCAAGGTACCTGTATGTAAAATCCAAGAAGTTGCTCTTAGTCTAAGCTTTCAAGCGCTAGAATTAAAGAATGACCATTAGTCAAAGCTACCAGTTGACAAAGGATTGAGTGAGGACCGAGACAGGATATGTCCTGGAAGATAATGGAAATTACAGAGTGAAAATAAAATATTTTTCTCGATTTCTAAAAAGAAAATTGTTGTTGATGCCCAAAGTTATAACAAGAAATACTAGAGACTTCCAAAAGATCATGGAAAAATTCCATTATCGTTCATTCCCTTTTTCTATGAACTTTTTGAAGCCTCCTCACACTTGTTGTGAGGGCTCTCAACATTATCAAGTTGTCCCTGTAGGTCAACTTCCTCCAGCTTCTGATTAAAGTGAGTGACAGATGGAGGCCTTATGGGTAGCAAGTTTCCTCCAAAGGAACCTCGCTGCTGCTTCCAAATAGGGAACAGAATGAAGATGGTATGACCTGTCAGCTCCTTACAACAGCTCTCCTGGACATGAATAAGATCACTCTCATTCATCCATTCTTTTACACATTTACTTTGGTACATTTTCACAATGTATCATCAATCTAACCCATTCCATTCTGGTTGTATCATTCTCAGCACTCTAGTTGTTTCCTGCCTCTTTGTGTTCTTATCTTTGCTACAGAGTAATTTTTGATGATGGGTCTCATATAGATTATTTTTTTTAAAGGAGTTCATTATTGAGCTCTGGTAGCGTAGTGGTTACGAATCGGGCTGTGAACCTTAAGGTCAGCAGTTCAAAACTACCAGCCACTCCGCGGGAGAAAGATGAGGTTTCTACTCCCGTAAAGATTTACACCCTCGGAAACCCTGTACAGGGTCGCAACCGACTCGACGGCACTTAACAACAACAATTGTTGCTGTTGTTGTTGAGTCGGTTCTGACGCATAGTAACCCTGAACAGGGTATCTGAGGCTTCAAATCTTTACAGGAGCAGAAAGCCTTATCTTTTCCCCATGGAACAGCTGGTAGTTTCAAACTGCCGACCTTGAGGTTAGCAGCCCAATTTGTAACCACTATGCTACCAGAGCTCCTTAAAGGAGTTCATTACTAGGATGCTATTCTTTATTTTATGAGCCAGTCTACTAGTTAAAAGGTAGTGACTTCAAGGGATAATTCTGGTGTAAAGTTTAAAGAATATATCAGAGCAATAGTCTCTAGTCTCAATCCGTCCAGTAAGTCTGGTTTTCCAATAATTTAAGTTCTGTTCCACATTTCCCTCCCATTCTATCATGATCCATTTATTGTGGTCCTGATCAGATAGGTCAGTTTGGAGAGGTGAACACCATCTTGTTCTTCTGGTCTCAGGGTGAACCAGGCCATAGCACCCTCATTTATCAACAGCATCTGAAGGTCACAGATAACAAGGAAACTCTGCTAGGCCACACAGTCCAGTAAATGCTGACATCAGAATTCATGTCCTTCAGTGTCATCGCTAAGGGTTCTCAGGGGGTGTGGGCCACACTGGGGGAGACTGTCAGAGGGGTTGGCACCCAATGACTGTTTTTAAATTTTTGTCCAGTGTTTTAGCAGAAATTTATAAATCTTAATAAAAATATATCTGTAGTTAGTTATAACAGCAAAAGCAATTTTTTTTTTGGTAAGCCCAGCTTTCATATATCTATATACCTACAAGGCAAAAACTCCATGCTAATTTACTTATTGAGCCTTCTAATGTATTCTGGTCAGAACTGCCTTTATTACCCAATTACAATGATGCTGTGAAACACGTGGTTTTGTCAGCATGGACTGTAAGCACCCACTGTTATTTTCAATGGGTGTTTTTATAGGCACTGATTTTTATTAAGTCTTCTGGTGTTTTAGCTACAGTATTGAAGGAGCTCTGGTAGCACAGTTGTTATGTTTCGAGTTTTTAATCTTAAGGTCAGTCGTTCAAAACTACCAGCTGTTCCGTGGGAGTAAGATGAGACTTTCTGCTCCCGTAAAGGTTTACAGCCTCAGAAACCCTTTACAGTCGCTATGAGTCGGAACCAACTCTATGACACTTAACCACTGCCACCAGCTACAATATTGTGGCACTTACAACAACAACAACATTGTGGTAACTATTACTTCTGAACCTATAGCAATAACTATTTCTTGAGAATTAAGTAGTAATTAAAGGAAACTGTTGTTTTGTTAAGTGCTGTCAAGTCCGTTCCAACTTATAGCTATCCTGTATTGGATTTCCAAGGGGCGGCTGGTGGGTTTGAACTGCCAACTGTGTGATTATCAGTCCAATGCTTATCCTACAGCTCCACACCAGGACTCCAAATTTAAAGAAAAGAAGGGGGCAATATAGATAGATAGATAGATAGATAGATAGATAGATAGATAGATAGATAGATAGATAGGTTTTTGCTCAGTTACTAACAATAATGTTGTAATTTCATGTAGAAAGATTTTGCAAAACAATTTTGTTGTCATTAGGTGCCATTGAGTCAGCACCCTATGGACATCAGAACAAAACATTGCCCGGTTCTGAGCTCCCCTCATGATCTATTATGTTTGAGTCCACTGTTACGGACACTGTACCAGTCCATCTCATTGAGAATCTTCCTCTTTTTCACAGATGCTCTACTTTACTTAGGGACTGTTGTTGTTTTTAAATGCCATCGAGTTGGTTTTGACTCATAGCGACCCTGTATAGGGTTTTCAAGGAGTGGCTGGTGCGTTTGAACCGCCAATCTTGAGGCTTAAACTGACCTTGCAGTTCAGTGTATTATCCTGCAGTGCCACATGAGGACTCCTTCTTAAGGGACTGGACCCTCCTAGTAACATTTCCAAAGTATGTGAGATGAATTCTCACCATCTGCATGTCTTAGGAGCATTTTTACTGTACTTCCTCCAACACAGATTTGTTAATTTTTCTGGCTATCCATAGTTTATTTAACATTCTTTGTAAATACAGTAATTCAAAAGCATAAATTCTTTGGTCTTCCTTAACTTTCACATGCATATGAGGTGATTGAAAATACCATGGCACTTTAATCTTTAAGGTGGCATTTTTGCTCTTTAACACTTTAAAGAGGTCTTTTGCAATAGATTTGCCCTGCGCAATAAATACATCCTTTGTTTTCCTAATTGTTGTTTCCATGGGCATTAATCATGGGTCCTAGTCAAATGAGATACTTGACAACTTCAGTCTTTTCTCTATTCATTGTTATATTGCTTAGTGGACTGTTGTGGGGACTTTTGTTTTCTTTATGGTGAGGTATAATCAATATAAAGACTGTATTCTTTCATCTTTATCAGTATGCGCTTCAAGTCCTCTTTGCTTTCAGCAATCAAGGTTGTATCATTGCTGGTTGTTAATGAGCCTTCCACAGATTCTGATGCCACATTCTTCTTCATAGAATCCAGCTTCTCAGATTATTTGCTCAGCACACAGATTGAATAAGTATGGTGAATGTAAACAACTATGATGCACATCTTTCCTATATCCAGTATCCCTTGTTCTGTTAGAAAGACTGCTTCTTGGTCTATGTACAGGTTATGCATGAGCATAATTAAGTGTTCTAGAGTTTCCATTCTTTGCCATGTTATCCATAACATGGTCTGATCCACAAAGTCAAATGCAGTAGTCATATAATCTTAGAAATATTACATTTGAGCAATTTTCAAATATATGTAATCACATATCATTTTATGGTTAAAATTTATAATAAACATTACTAAGGATTCTGCTGTGGCACTGTAGGGTAATCATTGGACTACAAAGTAAGTCTGAACCATAAGGTCAGTGGTTGAAACCCACCAGCCACTCTTTGGAATCCATGAGTTGGAACTGACTCTATGGCTCTTAATAGCAACAACAAGGATTCTGTGTGGCCTAGCACAGGAGATAGGCCATGGGGGGAGGTGACACCAACCCTAATAATGCCACCGATGTCCTGCCTACTCTTAAAAAAAGAAATATCAAAGAGTACAGACTGGACTAGCATGCAGCAAAGACACAAACGATCAAATGAAACAAACACAAATGATCATCCTGGGACCCTAAACTTCAGGGGAAAGGATAGAGGAGTGAATAGAATACCAACTAAGAGAAGAAACAGACCAAAAGCAGTGAGAGAGGAGATTGACAGATAAGCACACTCCAGTGGCTGGTGATGAGAAATGTGGGATACTACCTGTTCCCTACACCCTCCTGATGACCAGCCCCAAGCCGCCGCCGAACACATTACATTGTTCCTGTTCCTTCTGAGGTTGGAGCCATGCCAAGTGCACTTCCTGCATTTTAAGGCACCTGAAACTCCACCTCATCAGACCAGGAGAACTTGTAGTACAAGGTCCTAGGTTTCAGCTACTCCTGGAAGGGCAAGAACTCCCTCATTAACCAGCAACCTTGCTCCCTGCTATCCTCTGTGCCTGAAAGAGTTCCTTCCAGGAACAAGCACACTGACCTCAGCTTTTTCTAGATCAGGTGCCCTGACCAAAGACAGCACCTAGGGCAGGCATCCCACTCCCTCACCCCCAACCCTCCCCTGTGAACTCCTTCACTGGCAGAGGGTGCCAACTCATACTGGGTACCCTGCCCAAACAGTTTTCTCCTCTTTGGGTCCTGCCCCACTTTTGTCCTTTCAACTTTCCGCCCTTCATTTGTTTTTTTTT
>NW_006408859.1:594223-612219 GCF_000296735.1 Chrysochloris asiatica | reverse complement strand
GTTGTATCATCTGTCTATCTCAGATTGTTAATGAATGAGTCTTCCTTCAATCCTGATGCTACATTCTTCATATTATCCAGTTTCATGGATTATTTGCTCAGCATACAGATTAAATAAGCATGGTGAAAGGATGCAACCCTGGAGCACAGCTTTCCTCATTTAGAGACATAACCGAACACTTTGAGGGAGGGAGTTGCTGGGGGTTCAGGACCTTAGTCTTAGGGGACACCAAGGTCAATTGGCATAACATAGTCCACAAAGACAATCCTACTTTAAAAGTTTATGAGCAGTCACCTATGGTGCATCTGTAGGTGAGCAGCCATCTAAGGTGCAGTTATTATTCTCTTCCCTTCCAGAAGAAAGGGGATTAAAACTGCAAATACATGAAAACAATGAGTCCGATGCATTAAAGGACCATGTGAACATCAGTTTCCTTAACCCTAAGACAAGAAGAACTAGACCGTGTCTGAATATTACTGAAAGGGATCACAATAGATTCACCTGGATAGAGTGGGAGAAAATGTGGAACAAAGCTCCAAATCATAAACGAGACCAGGCTTATTAGAGAGAAACTGGTGGAACCCCTGAAACTAAGACCCTTAGCCACTCTTCAGGCCTGGGATTGAACTCACTGTGTGGCTTAGTTTTCAGCCTAACAACAGACATGTCTAAAGGAGGAACAATAACACTAGTGAGGTATGAACACCTTAAAGTAGTCAACCATTTTAGACCAAGGGGACAGCATTTACCCAAGGACAAAATTCTGAAGTGTTAGGAAAGAAGAAGGAATGAAGATGGGAAGCATAGGGAAGAAGTAGGATAAGTGATGTTACATTAAAGGGATTGTAATCAGTGAGATGAAACACCATGTGTAGGAATTGTTGAATGTAAAACTGATGGTCTGTTCTGTAAACCTTCAACCACATCACAGGAAAAAAATAGGAAAAAGCAAACATCTTATTTCTTTGAATGAAAGCACTGTGCTGATTGGTAGGGCATTGATAAAATATCAATGACACTATCTGGTTCCCCAAAAGCTATATCTACAAATCAAAATGCAATATCTCCATTAATTAGTGGTCTTGAATCAGGAATGAGTAGCTAATCTCTGGAATCCATGTCACCTTCAAGTTCTAAAGGCAGAGGTCAACTACACTACAGGGCTACTCAAAGTGAGAAAGTGAAGACTTTAGTCCTAGAAACAAGACTTTGTCTACAGGCTGCTGCTTCTAGAGTGCTATTCTAGAAACAACATTTTAGCTGTTTCTAGGTTTCTAATTTATAAAGTTAGGACAGGAGTACTTTTGACTTAACCAAATTAACATGGGTGGGGTAAGAAAGCCCCTAGCTTAGTACCCCTCTTCTCCAATGACTTACCTCCTCCTATCACTTTGAAGTTAATGGGCCTCAGTGCCCCCTGTTAGGGGTCAGAGAAAGATGCACACAGTATTCAAATTTGTACTGCATTGCCAAGAGTATGATGTCATGGGAAGGAAGCAAAAGAAAAGATAAGAAGGAAGCCTTAAGACCAGGGGTATTAGCAATCATCACCATCAGCCTTTATGCTTGGCTCCCACTTTAGATAAAAAGCCCTCTCTTTTGCATACAAATATCTGCAGAACCTTCACTTAGAGGTCATATACCTGAAAGAAAAAAAAAAATAAGGAAGCTGTAATCAAGAGGTTAAATCACATGCTATGCCTCTTCATTGGTACTATTATGATTATTGTTTTTAGTAGCATTGAGATGTTGCATTTAGATTCTGCTACCAAAAGAGCTACCAAGGAGCTCTGGTAGCGTAGTGGCTACGAATCGGGCTGCGAACCTTAAGGTCAGCGGTTCGAAACTACCAGCCGCTCTGCAGGAGAAAGATGAGGCTTTCTACTCCCGTAAAGATTTACACCCTCGGAAACCCTGTACAGGGTCACTATGGGTCGGAACCGACTCGATAGCACTTAACTTAACAACAACCAAAAGATTAAAACTACAACATTGGGGAATGGGGTGGGGAGGGGGGTAAGTACATAATCAAAGGAGTCTCCAAAAACCTGGCGTGGTATTTTGCGGAGGAGCACAGAGAGTTTGTGATGTGTATGACCAAAAGACTTTCAGGAAGCAGTGACTTCATTTTGAGCTTCTTGAGATTTGACAGGGCAGTAAAAGAATGCCAGGGCAGCTTCATTAAGGAGTATGGAGGGTAGATTTTCACTAGAGAGGAAGTGAGATGAGAAGTCTGGTGAAAAGCAAACACTTCACACTTCAAGGTGCACTGAAATTTCTCTCTTGCCCTGCCCCTCTCCTCCCATGACCCCTAAGATCCGTGATGGACCTTTGCTGAAGTCCAGATCAAAGGGACAGGGTGACTTCTGACACAAACTGAAACAGTCCTGTTGTTTAGTTATCCCTTCATGTGAGAGGCCATGTCTTCCTTGGTTCTTTCTGTCACTGCAGGCATGTGGCTGTTTAGTACTGTGGCTTTATTTTTCACAACAGGTTTATGTTACCTAACAGAGCAGAATGTCCATTAGTAGAAAACTCTTGGACTTATTATTCATTTTGGAATGATTCTTATGGACAAAAAGTAGTTATAAAGAGGATATTGAATACAGAGCCAGCATTTTCAACTTAGAATCTGAGACTTACTTCATACTTAGTTAAAAAAAATAAACAACAACAACAAAAAATCACATCTCAGAGAATGTAGTTAATTTAACTGAATTATACACGTAGAAATTATTGAATGCGTGTGTGTTCAGCTGTGTATATTCTCAACAACAAAGATACAATAAATTATGTATTTTAAAGTTTTGGAATTAAACTGACAAATATTTCAGTCTAAAAACAGATGATGTGGCAATACTAAAGACATTACCTTTAAAAATTCTCTGCTAGATTTGCTTCAACATAGCTTGTGGCAACTTGAAGTTGCCAAAGGGTGAAGCAAACATTTCCAGGTACATGGGGACCTTCTGTAAGTATGGGTCCAAGTGCAAGTTGAAGCCAAAGTCAGAAAGACAATGTGGTAGTTGCAAAAGAGTAGATTTTTAAATCAACCTAATCCTAGTTCAGTCTCAGTTTTGCCAGTTCTCAGCTGGGTGACCTCATGCAAGGTACTTAAATTCTCTGGTTCTCAGTTTTCTCATCTGTTGAAAATAGAGTTCTAATACTAGTAGTGTAGAGCTATAGGATAAGTAATGAGTACTCAACTGCAGTGTCAATTTGAACCACAAGGTCAGCAGTTCAAATCCACCAGTAGCTCCGCATTCAACCTATACAGGGTCGCTATGATTTGGAACCAACTCGACAGCACTTAACAACAACGAATACATCACAAGTCCTAATGTGACACTGCAGGATAGTCAGTGGACTAGTAACCACAAGGTTGGCAGTTCATACCTACAAGTTGCTCATTTGTTGTTGTTGTCAGGTGCCATCGAGTCGGGACCGACTCATAGCGACCCTATGCACAGCAGAATGAAACAATGTTCGATCCTGAGCCAACCTCACCACCGATGCCACCTGGCTGATCCATCTCGTTGGGGGTCTTCCTCTTTTTCTCTGACCTTCCACCCTACCCAGCATGACATCCTTCTCCAGCGATTGTTTCCTCCAGACAGTATGTCCAAAGTAGGAGAACGAAGTTGCTCATTAGAAAGCCTATATTAGGTAGCTATGAGTCAGAACTGACTTGACAATACAGTGCAAATCAGAGGCGCTTAACAAAAACAATAAACAATATATCTCAAAAGAGTTCAAGTGGCTCAAACAGTTGAAGCACTCAGTTGCTAACAAAGGTTGACAATTTGAATCCACCCAGTGGCTTTGTGGAGAAAGACCCAGCCATCTACTTCTGTGAAAATTGTTGTTATTGCTATGTGCCCTTGAGTTGATTGAGAATCATAATAAGACTATAGCTACATTCAAGAGACCTATGGGGCTGTTCCCTTCTATGGCGTGAGTTTGCTATGAGTTGGAATCAACTCAGGACAACTAACAACACTTCAAGAAATACATTGCAGGATCTTTGTGAGGATAAGTGATAATCTTCATGGAGTAAGAAACACATGTTCACTTTTTAAGTGACCTTGGGCAAATAAGATTGGAACAACAGTATATTCTCATGATTATATATGCATGAAGCCATTTTTAAATCCTGTGTTTTTTTGCAAATAGTAACTAGAAGACAAGATGATTATATTGTCAACAATCTATATTTCTCTTAGATGGACAGAGGGACTGCTTTCATAGCAAGGGAATAAACTATTCCCATGTTCCCTATAATGCATCTAGTTTTATAGCTGTTGAACTCAGTGATAGCATATTCGACAGGAATTCTACTGATCAGATCAAGGGCACATTCAAGCTTGAAAATCAAAGTCTTCACATCAGTTGCAGTATCAATTGAAGCAAATGAAGCTAAAATTGTGTTTAATTTGCATTTTATGAAGGATATGCCATAGTGACAATTGGTTTATGCACAGGGTATGAAAAAAGAAAACTATTCCAGTGTTAATTAAAGGTGCTAAGTAACAGCAAATAAGATAATATTCCAAGATGTAGATGCCGGGATGAAACCTGTCTGCTTGTGCTTGAGGCACACAGAGTTATAAAATGCAAATCAGGAAGATCATTTGCCTCACAAAGAATTTTTCCATCTGTAAATACATAGAAGTTCTTCTTCTTATCACACACAGGCCTGGGGCCTCTGTGAGCTTGAGGCACAAGTTTGATTTTGCATGTAAGTGTGGTGCTGTTGGATGAGCACTGGTCTGTGAACCACAATGTCGGCAGTTCAAACTCACCAGCCACTCCTCAAAAACCCTGTATAGGGTTGCTATGAGTCCAAAGTGACTCGATGGCACTTAACAATAACAACAACATTCACATTTAAGGAGAAAAGAAAACCACACTGGTGGTTTTCATCAGATTAGCAAAAAGAGAGAAGAGGCAATAACAACGTGTTTAAATATTGAACTTTTTAACGTGTTTCAAATAAGTTTTTGTTACCTGTAGATGGATGATGTTAAAATTGTCTCCTAATAGTTCATTAATTAGCACCCTAATTTTTTTTCTGGATTTCCAGTTTATTTTGAAAATTGGAGAAATCTGGCAAATCTGAGCCCTTAATCCCTCAAAGAATTATCAGCTAGAGTAGGGTAGGGACCATGTCCAGTGGGGCCATGTCCAGTGCAGATACTCTCTGGGGTGCCAGGATTCCCCCTGCTGTAGGCTCAGTTCTGATTGATAGCGACCCTGCATAGGGTTTCCGAGGCTGCAAATCTTCATGGGAGCAGAAGCTTGTGTTTCTCCCATGGAGCGACTGGTGAGTTTGAACTAACTATGGTTAGCAGTCCAGTGCTTAGCCTACAGCCCCACCAGGCTCTTGATTGCCAGGATTCTTGTTGTTAAGTACCGTGAGTCGGTTTCAACTCATAGTGACCCTGCACAGGGTTTCTGAGACTGTAAGTCTTTACGGGAGCAGAAAGCCTCATCTTTCTTCCACGGAGCAGCTGGTAGTTTCAAACTGCCAACCTTGCAGTTTGCAGTCCAATTTGTAACCACTACGCTACCTACCACAAGAGCGGATTGCCAGGGTAGCACCCTAGTTTTAAAGCAAGTACAGTGGATGTGGGCATCCTAAGAGTTGTGCTTTCAGATTAATTTTTGACCTTCCAGTTAAATACTGTAAATGAGAAAAGTACAAAATATCCTAATAGTGGTTTTTATTGTTGCTGATGCTAAAAAGATAAGATAAGCAGAATAAGTACACTTTTCTCAGTTAATGCTGCAGCCTAGTGGCCAAGAAGGCACTCTGGTGTGGTTCTGTAGGATCAGCACTGGACTGAAAACCACAAGGTCGACAGTTCTAACCCACGAGCTGCTCCTCAGAAACCCTATGCTGGGTTGCTATGAGTTGGAACTGACTTGACAGGCCTTAATAACAACAGTGGTCAATAATACAACATTGGACCTAGAGAGCCATGTTTAATCCTGCCTCTACTACTTACTGGCTGTGGGTTTTGAACAATGACTGTGTTAAAAGTGCCTGGTTCGCATGTGAGAACACTGTGAGACATAAATGGACGTAAATGGAGCAGTACCTGTGGTTTCTGAGAGCTGGTTCTGGTTTACAACAAGTGCTCCTAGAGGTTTGGTGTGGTCTCTGGAAAGCAGAAGACAGGAAGTACCTCCTGCAGGAAGTCCCTGAAGAAACAGCCTGGCATTTCCCTTATAACATCTCCTGTGAGTTCAGGGGCTATTGAGTTGGGAATTATCTATCAGTTCTTTTCCGTAGATAGAGTAAAACTTACTCTATGATAGGTAAAATATAAATAGCCCACTAGAGCAAGCATGATAATCTGCCTTGGTTTTGTGCATCAGACGTTGGCTGTCTAAGCTACAGCTCACATCAGATTCTAATCACCTGGGGAAAGAGGTTCCCTAGACCAGCACAGAGACCACTCACAGAGCTACCAGAACACAGTAATTGAACTGAGCTTCATAGTGGGGTGGAGGCCACAAAGCAGAGCGGCTCAGTCAGCCCCTGTTTAACATGCAACACTGCAGTTCATTTGCTTTGTAACCCAGGGCAAGGAATTCCATTCTCTGAGTTCCCTATCCTCATCTATAAAATGGAGTTGATGAGGGAGCTGGATTGTCTTGAGGATGAAGGAGGTCCTCCTTGCAGAGTGCATTGTACATACAGTGTCTGCATCTAGCATTAAACGGTGGCTATTACGTAGCGTGAACAGTTGTGGTTGGTAGGTCATCTCTGACTCATAGTGACACCATGTGCAACAGGACGAAACGCTACCTAATACTGCACCACCCTCACAACAGTAAGTATGTTGGAGCTCACTGGTGTTCCCGCTGTCTCAGTACATCTTCTTGAGGGTCTCCTTTTTCACTGACCCTCTACTTATGCTATCCTTCTCTTGGGATTGATCCTGCCTGACAACATGTCCAAAGTAAGAAAAACAAAGTCTTGTCATCTTTGCTTCTAAGAAGTATTTGTCCGAACTAGAGACTATGTCTTGTGCTGAATTTATCTGAATTAGCTCCTGCAAAGTCTTCTGAATTATATACTAGTAGTATCCCTACCCATTAGTCATCTGTCATTTTGTTTTACTGTGGTGAATTGTTTGTTGCCACCAGTATTTTAAATAGCAGCAGGGTCACCCATGGTGGACAGGTTTCAGCAGAGATTACAGACAAAGACAGACTAGGAAGTAGGAGAGGCAGACCACTTCTGAATGGTTAGTCACTGAAAACCTTATGAATAGCAGAACATTGTCAGACAGTGCTGGAAGATGAGCCCCTCAGGTTGGAAGGCACTCAAAGTATGACTAGGGAAGAGCTGCCTTCTTAAACTAGAGTTAACCTTAATGATATGGATGGAGCAAAGCTTTCCAGACCTTCATTTGCTGATGTTGCACAACTCAAAATGGAAAGAAACAGCAGCAAACAATCTTTAATAATCAGAATGGTAAGAAAACACGATCCTTCAATATGCTGTCTACAAGAGGTACACCTTACACACATAGACAAAAAGAGATTAAAAATTAAAGGATGCAGAAAATATATAAATTTAATTATAATAAAAAACAAACAGGAGTGGCAATATTAATCTCTGATAAAATAAACTTTAGGCAAAAACCAGCATAAGAAACTAAGAAGGACATTATCTTGTGATTAAAGAGTGAATAGAACAAGTGGACATAACCATAATAAATATTTATGCACCCAACAATGTTCTTGTTGTTAAGTGCTGTTGAGTCAGTTCCAACCCACAGTGACCCTGTATAGGGTTTCCAAGGAGCAGCTGGTGAGCTTGAACCGCAGACCTTGCAATTCAAATGGCTTTGCAGTCTGGCGCATTATCCTACAGCACCACACCAGGATTTCCCCAACAATAGAACCACCAAATATATAAAACAAACCGTAATAGAACTGAAGAAAGAAATAGAGAACTCTACAATAATAGTGGGAGATTTTAATATACCACTTTCAAAACAGGACAGAACAATCTGAAAGAAACTCAACAGAGACACAGAGGAGCTAAATAACACAATCAACTTGACCTCATAGATTTGTACCGAGCACTTAATTCAACAATAGCACAAGACATGTTCTTTTCCAGTGCATATGGAATATTCTCTAGGATAGAACATGCATCAGGCCACAAAGCAACTCTCAATAAATTAAAAAATATTAAAATACTGCAAAGCATCTTCTCAGACCACAGTGCTATAAACTTAGAAATCAACAATATGAAGATCAAATACATGGAAACTGAATAACATCCTGCTTAAAAGCTACTGGGTAGTAGACCAAATAAAAAGTAAAATTAAAAACTTTCTAGAGAGAAATGAGAACGAAAACACAATATGCCAGAACCTTTGGGACACAGCCAGAGGAGAGCTGAGAGGGCAATTTATAGCAATGAATGCTTACATCCAAACAGAAGAAAAGAACCAAATTTAACACATTAACAAAGCATCTCCAACAATTAGAAAAAGATCAGCAAATTAAGCCTACTGTCACCTGAAATAAAGAAATAATAAAGATTAGAGTAGAAATAAATGAAAGAAAAACAGAAAAACAGTAGAAAGAATCAATAAGACAAGAAGCTGTTTTTTTTTGAAAGGATTAGTAAAATCAACAAACCCTTGGCAAAAGAAAAGAGGGAGAAGACCCAGCGCACATAAAAAAAACCACAAAGGTGACATCACAACAGAACTGACGGAAATAAAATGGATAATAAGAGATTACTATGAAGCGACGTCTTCTAATACATTTTAAATCTAGAGGAAATGGATACATTTTTAGAAAAACACAACCTACTTAAACTTTTTACACAGAGTGAAGTAGAAAACTTGAACAGACCTATTGTGGCGCTGTGGGTTAATGCTCCAGACTGCAAAGCCATTTGAACTGCAAGATCGGTGGTTCAAGCTCACCAGCTGCTCCTGGGAAACCCTATACAGGGTCGCTATGGGTCAGAACCGACTCGATGGCACTTAACAACAACAACATAACAAAAGAAGAAGTTGATTAGGTCGTCAAAAAACTCCCAGCAAGAAAAAGTCCAGTTGCAAATGGCTTTACTGGTGAGTTTTATCAAACATTCAGAGAAGAACTAATACCAAGTTTATTCAAAGTATTCCAGAATATAGAAAAAGGTGGAATACTCCCTAATGCATTTTATGAAGCAAGCATAAGCCTCATACCAAAATCAGGAAAGGACATCATGAAATTCAATCATTTCAAGAGGTAACATGATTAAGAATGGTATTGAAGGAAAGAAGTCCACGTTGCACTGAAGATACTGGCAAAGAACAAGCCTCCAGGAAGTACTGGACTACAAATTGAAATACTTCAATAAGCTGATGTAGATCTGGATGTGCTCACCTGTCTAGGCCAAGAAATTTGGAAAACAGCTACCTGGCTAACCAATTGGAAGAGATTCATATTTGTGCCAATTCCAAAGAAAGGAAGTCCTGTGCTATGCAAAAATAGTTGAACATAATAATTAATATCACACAAAAAAGTAAAGTTTTGCTGAAGATGATTTTAAAATGGCTGCAGCAGTACATAAAAAGGGAGCTGTCCCGAAATTCATGTTGAATTCAGACGAGGGTGAGGAACGAGAGATATCATTGCTGATGTTAGATACATACTGGCTAAACACAGAGAACACCAGAAAGATGTTAACTTGTCTTTTATTGATTACACAAAGACATTTGACTGTGTGGACCATAACAAACCATGCATAGCACTGAGAAGAATGGTTATTCCAGAACACTCCATTGTGTTCACAAGGATGCTATACATAAACCAAGAGGCAGCTGTTCAACAGAAGAGGATACTGAATGGTTTAAGATCAGGAAAGGTGTGTGGTAGGGTTGTATCCTTTCACCATACTTGTTTAATCTGTATGCTGAGCAAATGATTTGAGAAACTGGATTATAAAGAACATGGCATCAGGATGAAAAGATTTACTGTCAGCCTGTACTATGCAGATAACACAACCTTGCTTGCTAGATCTGAAGAGGACTTAAAATACTTACTAATGAAGGTTAAAGACTATAATCCAGTATGGATTGCACCTCAATGTAAAGAAAACAAAAATCCTCACAACTGGATGGATAAATAGCATCATGATAAATTGATAAAAGATTGCTGTTGTCGAAGATTTATTTTGCTTGGATCCACAACCAATGCTTATGGAAGCAGAAGTCAAGAAATCAAATGTATACTGCATTAGGCAAATCTGTTGCAAAAGATCTATAAAAGTGTTAAAGAGAAAAGATGCCACTTTGGGCACTAAGGCACCCCTTACTCAAGGAAGACTCAATGAAATGGATTGGCACATGGCAGCAACTATGGGCTCAAGCATAATAATTGTGAGGATGATGCAGGACCAGGCAGTGTATCGTTCTGTTGTGCATAGGATGGCTGTGAATTGGAACCGACTTGAAGACACCTAATAACAACAACATTCCTAATTTACCAATGAAGTCAGGCAGCTAGAGAGAGCCAGAGGAAGGTCAAGAGTGACAGCATATTCTAAAGGTCACCATGGAAGCACTGCACACTCAGCTTGTTGTTAAGTGCCATCGAGTCGATTCTGACCCATAGCGACCCTGTATAGGGTTTCCGAGGAGCAGCTGGTGAGCTTGAACCACCAACCTTGCAGTTGAAATGGCTTCGCAGTCTGGTGCATTAATCCACAGTGCCACACCAGGACTCTTGCACTTCCAGCTGGATCCTTGTTAAAGCAAAAGAATCTTATGTGGCTCCATTTGTTGGCCTTGGAATTCTCAAGTATCCTTACTCAAGGTGGGGTAGGAAGGGGTGGGAACAAATTTCTTGTCCCAGGAGACTGTCCTCAGGTCTGTCAGATCCTACAAAATGCATACAATGCCCATCAAAATAGTGATAACATAAATTCCTGTAGCATTTTCTATGCAGGAGCATACAGAAATTTGTACCTGAGATATATGTGCATATATATTGACATTAATCTGCATAATAATAGTTTGTACCATGTTTTGCTGTTTCTAGTTATTTGGGGACGTCCTGGTGTGGCTCTGTAAGATAAGCATTGAACCCTAAAGTCAGTTTGAAACTCAAGGTCGGCAGTTCAAACCCATCAGCGCTTCTCAGAAATCCTATACAAACCAACTGGAAGGCACTTAACAAAAGTTATTTGGGGGCTCTGGTTTTATTATGTAGATCCATTCTTGTGGATGCTGAGAGAGAAATGCAAAGGACTCTTTGAGTGTTGATGTCTAACCCTACAGAACTTTCTGAAAGCAGATCAAGTGGGAGGGAAACTAAGGGCAGGGTTGTTAAGCTGCTCTGTGGCTGAGAGGGAAAAGATGAACCTTGGCATTCAGGTAAGGACCTTGCAAAATGCTGTGGTTTGCCTTAGGCACAGCTTGAAGGTAACTTGAAAGGAATGGAGCAGAAACTCCCTGCCCCCTCCACAACCAGATAGGCCCTGCTTCCTTCCCCTCTTTGACCCAATCTGTGCCCTGTGGCTTAACTGTAGAGGACATCTCCTTTGTGACACCTTCCAGCCCAACAATCCTATCTCTGGATATTTATGGTAATATCACTATAAATGCCTTTACCTTAGCTGGTACTCAGCTGTCAGGGAGCCCTTAATTTACCTACAAGGGTGGGTGGGGCTCAACATTCCAATGAGATCAGAGCTGTCAAACTGGAGGGAGAGCTCCTATCTTAGAGACAATCAAGCAGTTTGCATCTCCTGATCCTCAAAATCAAAAGAGTTGTTGTTGTTGTTGTTAAGTGCCGTCGAGTCGGTTCCGACCCATAGCGACCCTGTACAGGGTTTCCGAGGGTGTAAATCTTTACGGGAGTAGAAAGCCTCATCTTTCTCCCACTGTAGCAATAGATGCTTTGTGCATTCACTAATCTAATGAATTGGATTCCTGGTGTGGTGCTATAGGACCAGCATTGGACTGCGAACCACAAGGTCAGCAGTTCAAACCCACCAGCTACTCCTTGGAAACCCTATACAGGGTCGCTGTGAGTTGGAACCAACGCAACAGCACTTAATAACAACCACCTATGAATTATGTTTGTAAGTTACATTTTTTTTCTGGAAAAATGTATAGACAGGAGCTTGACATTTCAGATCAAAGCCGTTTGAACCACAAGGTTGGTGGTTCAAGCTCACCAGCTACTCCTTGGAAACCCTATACAGCATTGCTATGGTCAGAACCAACTCGATGACACTTTACAACTACAACATCAAGCTATTGACTTGGAAGTCAAGGGGAAAAGGAAATGACAAGGCAAAGAGGGGCATCTTGCAACAAACCCTAATGCTTCAGATGCTAATCCTATTGAAGTTTACATGGTGCTGGCATGGATGGCTCTCCTTCTTCCAGTCCTAGACGGAAATGACCTAAAGGATGGGAAGAATTGGCAGTTTTTGAAAGACTGCAGAGTATGCTGAAAGGTAGTTTAGAGTTCCTTGTTATCAAAACATCCACTTGAATATCTCATAGCATCTGATACTGCTCATACTTGGATGATTTGACTCGAAAATCAAGGATGTAACTTCGGTACTCTAAAATCAGGGCCACAGCTGCCTCTGCACAGAGCAGTGATTGTGATTAGGAAGAAGAACCTCAGGGGTGACTAATCTCCAGGATGTTGGCAGGAATTCCGTTCCTTGACCTGTGTAGTAGTTGCATGTATACAATGCATTAGAATAATTTGTTAGGCTGTCTGTGTATGTTTCAAGCATTTTTCTTTATATGAACATTTTCCACAATGAAAAAAGAAAAAAAAAAAAGAGGTGTATTACCCACACACTCCTGGTCATCCCACATTCTTCACCATTTCAGTCATTGAGAACTACCACCCAGTACTAGAGTCTAAGATTTGGGAGTTCTTCTTTTTTCCCCTTCTTCTTTTTATATTGTAAATATACATATTGCACATTTGCCAATTCAACTTTTAACAGGTGTACAACTTGATGAACTCCCTTACACCAATCGCCATGCAACCATTACCCTTTACCAATGCAAAGTTGCCATCACCATAAACAGAAACTCAGTGTTCCATTAGCAGTAACTCCCTGGGGAAGTGATTTTTGATCCTGTTTCTACCTTTTCGCTCCTCCTCCCCATCCACTCCATCACAGCCCACACAGAGGTCACTGCCCAAGAATACTTCTGTCTCTCCAGTCCTTACCTGGCCACTCCACTGCCCAGTCCACTGCACTGCCAACACGACAGCCAATTATGATCATTACAGACAATGGCTATATAGCTGGGTCTCCATATCTGTTCATCTTCTTGCACAAAGACAGTGAGTTTTTTCCTTACTATTTATTTGTTTGTGATGATAGGTGCAATGTTGTCGAATAAAGCACTGGACAACTGCAAGGTTGGTTTGAACCATAAGGTCATTGGTTCAAACTCACCAGCTGCTCCTTGGAAACCTGATTCCAAGGTTGCTATGAATTAGAACCTACTTGATAAAACTGAAAAACAGAATCACAAAGCAGCCCTGATGATGTAATGGGTCATGTGTTGGACTGCTAACCGCAAGGTCAGCAGCTGGAATCCACCAGGTACTCCTCAGGAGACAGATGAGGCTTTCTGCTTCAGCCTCGGAAACCCTCTACAGGGTTGTTATGAGTCAGAACCAACTGGATGACACACAGCCAGTCCTAGACCCACAGGAAGATGCAAACACAGTACCGAAAGGTCTCATGTAGCAGCCGTTCAGTTTTCCCTAATGGTAACATCCTGCTTAAACTATAGTGCAATATCCAGACCAGAAAGTAGACCTGGAGTGGCTCTATAGGATAAACACTGGACTGCTAACTATAAGGTCATCTGTTCAAACTCATGTTTGAACCGGTTTCCTTGCAAACCCTATTCAGGGCCGCTGTGAGTTGAAAATGACTCAGCGGTACTTAAGACACAAGTATCCACAGAGCTTACTTAGATTTCACCTGGTTTACAAGTACCTGCACTCATTTGTGTATGTGTGTGTAGTTCTATGTCATTTACAGTGTGTGTAGATTTGTGTAATCACCCCACAATCAACATACAAAGCTGTTCTATCACCACAACCAGCACCCTGCTGTCAACTATCCATGATCTGCCCACTGTGCCCACCATTGCTGTCCTGGTGATAGTGGTGGGGGTGTGCGGTGGAGTTGGTTCTGACTCATAGCGACCCTGCATAGGATTTCCAAGGCTGTACATCTTTACAAGAGCAGAAAGCCTTATCTTTCTACTGTGGAACAGCTGGTAGTTTCTAACTGTTGGCCTTGAGGTTAGCAGCCTGACTCATACCCACTACACTACCAGAGCTTCTTATTGTTGCACCACACCAGGACTCCTGTTGTTGTTGTTAAGTGCCATCTAGTTGGTTCCAACCCATAGCAACCCTGCACAGGGTTTCTAAGGCTATAAATCTTTACGGGAGCAGAAAGCCTTATCTTTCCCCCATGGAGCGGCTAGTAGTTTCGAACTGCTAACCTTAAGGTTATAACCGACTCATAACCACTACACAACCAGGACTCCTAATCCCTGGCAAATACTAATTTGATTTCCATCTGGATCATTATATAATTTTGAGAATGCTGTATTTATGCAGTATGTGACCATTGGAGGTTGTCTTTGTTTTCATTCAGCATACCCTTGTGGTTGTTGTTATTATTAAGTGCCATCGAGTTGATCCCGACCCATAGCAACCCTGTGTAGAGTTTCCGAGGTACAGCTGGTGAGCTTGAACCACCAACCTTGCAGTTCAAACAGCTTTGCAGTCACCCACAGCACCACACCAGAATCCCCTTGAGATTCATCTAAGTTGGGTGTATCAATATTGTTGCTGTAGGTGCCATCTGGGCAGTTCCGACCCATAGCACCCCTATGTACACCACCACCATCCTCACAATTGTTGCTACACTTGAGCCCATTGTATCAATAGTTCATTCTTGTTTTTTAATTGCCAAGTAGTATTCCATGGAGTCCTGGGGTGGCGCTGTGGGTTTATGCGCTGGACTGCAAAGTTGGTTTGAACCGCAAGCTCTGTGCTTCAAGCTCACCAGCTGCTCCTTGGAAACCCTACACAGGGTGGCTGTGGGTCGGAACTGACTCGACACTTAACAACAAAGTAGTATTCTATGGTGTGGATGTAATCTTTTAAAAACATTAGAATTCATTGGTCAGTTGGAGGTTGAACTATGGCTTCTTCACCCTTGGCCTCTCAGGCCCTGTTTGGCCTAGCTGTTGCTGCCTTTCCCCACAATGTCTTTGCTTGCTCTCCTCCCCTCCTCCACAGTGGCCTTAAGTGCAACCTAAAACCTACCCAGCTGGTTTCTCTGAGCTGCTCCAGTGGTATGACCTTCCCCACTTCTCCTTGTCAGAGAGGCTGATCCTTTCTATATCAGGGATGACAGGGCTGTAGTCCTCTTCCGCAGCACCTCCTTGCAGTGATTGCCCACGGCAACACTTTTCTCCTCTTGTTGACTTGTTTTCTACTGCTGCCCTCTCCCCAGTAGAGTGGCCATTGCACACTAGATACTAACAAAGGAGCGACGTAACTAAAGGAGTTCACTCATGTCTGAATGAGGATGCTGGACTTGCTTATATCTGACCTTTTTCTAAAAAGGGACTCACTGGGATGGCTTGCAAAAAAATACAGACAATGAAACAAGATAAAAAAAACAAAAAGCAGTAGTAAAAATGGTGTGATGGGAAGATAATATGAATAGGAAAAGATGAGGGTAAAAAAAGAAAGAAAATATTTATGTGTGCATTAATTCGTTTACTAAAATCCTGACAGTCATTATCCATATGTTGTTGTAAAGTGCCAAGTTGATTCCCACATGTGGTGGTTATGTGCCATGGAGTTGGTTTCAACTCATAGCGACCCTGTACAGGGTTTCCGAGGCTGTAAATCTTTATGGGAGCAGAAAACCTCATCTTTCTCCCGCAGAACAACTGGTAGTTTTGGACTGCTGACCTTGCAGTTCACAGCCTGATTCGTAACCACTATGTTACCAGAGCTCCTAAAGCCTTGGGAACCCTATAAAGGGTCATAGAAGGTGCTCTGGTAGCATAGTAACACTGGGCTTGGTTCCTGACAGCCAGTACAAGAAGCACACCAACTGTGAGCCAGGTTCTGGGGTACCACACAGGTTTAGCCCAATAAGGAGTCTGTTAACAGTGGAGCCCAGTGCCGACATCTGGGTTAAAAGGTGTATAAATGCACAGGCAAAGTAATTTCAGGTGGTGATGAGGGATATAAAGAATATAACAGCTAGTCACATGCCTTTTGTTGTTGTTGTTAAATGCTGTCAGTCAACTTTGACTCATAGTGACCCTGTATAGGGTTTTCAAGGAGCAGCTGATGAGCTTGAACCATGGACCTTGCAGTTCAAATGACTTTGTAATCTGACACACTAGCCCACAGCTCCATACTCTGAAATTTAAAACGTCATTTTTTTTAGAAGAAACAATTATTCCTAATTCTGAGCATTGAGAGAAAATTTTACTACACCTAATGTATTTCTTTTTATGTTCACTGATTTTGAAGATCTATAATGGCCAGATGCTTAGGCAATAAGGCCTTTGCCCTCTAAGGTGTCATGGGGAATCTACCCTGACCCTGAGGAAGCCGCCTTCCCCTTTCTCTCAGGCTAATGTTCTTGTTATTGAGCCGGTTCCAACTTTGCTGTGCATTAATTAGCCCACAGAGTCACACTAGGACTCCCAGGCTTCAATGTTATTGTTGTTGTTAAGTGCCATCGAGTCAACTCTGACCTATAGCGAGCCTGTATAGGGTTTCCAAGGAGCAGCTGGTGTGCTTGAACTGCCAACTTTGCAGTTCAAGCGCCACAATGCCACACCAGTACCCAGGCTTCAATAGGCCCTGTTATTTCTATCTCCTTGTTCCTGCCACCTGAATGGTACAGTGACTGCCTAACGTGCCACAGTCGATTGGGGGCTAAAGGGTCAAGAAAACCAGTGCCTGGATAATAGGCCCACTTTCTTCCACACTATCCACCCCTCTGGGTAATCAAGGGCAGGAATCTAAGCTGTAAGTGACACTGTCTGGGCTAGCCTAAGGCCCTGTGTGACCCCACAACCTTCGCTTATCTATTAAATGCTGTTGAAATGAATATCAAAGGCATCCTCAAATGTACTGGGAGGCATGATTCAGCAAAGAGCAGCTTGCCTACCAAGAGATTGTGTGTGTGAAGCAGGGAGGCTCTCATATCTGAGTCTTGCCCTCACACTGCTGAGTCCCTACCACCCCAGAAGTTCAGTTGCTCAAGGAAATCTTCACTTACCAGGCTGACCACACACAGTCCCTCCCTTCCCTGTCCTACACACACATTTATTCTAAATTCTAGCCCTCCTCTGGGTTCTCAGGACTCTGCTCAGTTTATTCTCTTGATGTAATTGCCTCTTTTTGAAACTTTTTTATTGTGAATTGAGTGAAGGTTTGCAGAGTAGATCATCAGTTTTACATTCATACACTTTGCTTCATTACAATGATTGCATTCCCTTCCAGGTACCAACAGTGAACCTTATTTACATCTATTCACATTTCAGCCCAGGGCAGGTGGTGTGAGATGCTCTGAATAAAGAGAGTAGAACAGAGACCAGGCAAGAGGTAAGCCTGGGTCCACTATAGGACTGCTCCCTAAAAACCCTAGTAAGGTTATGTGGTGCAGTGAATACAATGGCCTTTCTAGCTGTAATCTTGTAACTCCCACAAATTGACTGGATGGTATTATGCAAACAAGTTACTGGTGGCTCACCCAGGCGATTAGAAATAACAATGTAAATAAGGTGCATGGTACTCTTGTAGGGATAGGTCCATGTGAATAAGATATATGGAGTATGGTATGTATGGTGAATAAGATATATGGAGTCCTAACTAGGAGATTGAAAGGAGCTCTGGTAGCATAGCGGTTATGAATCAGGCTG
>NW_006408859.1:587333-594123 GCF_000296735.1 Chrysochloris asiatica | reverse complement strand
TAAAGATTTACAGCCTCGGAAACCCTGTACAGGGTCGCTATGAGTCAGAACCGACTCCACGGCACATAACCACCACCAACTAGGAGATTGAAGTCTTGATATGGCTTTGTAGGTTAATGCACCAGACTGCAAAGTCGTTTGAACTGTAAGGTTGGTGGCTCAAGCTCACCAGCCGCTCCTTGGAAAACTTATACAGGGTCGTTATGGGTCAGAATTGATTCAAAGGCACTTAACAACAACAACTTGGAGATTGGTCAGTTTTGACATCCTGTTAGGCTGTCAAATGAGCCATCCTAGATGCAGAAAGGGACCCTGGTGTGGCGCTCTAGGATAAGCACTGGACTGCTAACCACAAGGCCAGGGGTTCAAACTACCAGCTGATCTTGGAAACTCTATACATGGTTGCTATGAGTTGGAACTAACTTGATGTCACACAATAGCAGATATAGAAAGAGGCACCTCATGGTCACCCATGAAACAGGAGTGGAGGGCATCTTTTGAATGAACCCATGATCCTTGCACTAAGAACTTCCTCCATATAGGAGACATACACACACACAGACAAAGAGCTGTAACAGCAACAGACAAGGGGTGGCAGGAAACCAGCGGGAGATGGCCCTTTGGGCAGGAGGTTTACTGTTGTTGTTGTTGTTGTTATGTGCCGTCAAGTTGGTTCTGACCCATACTGACCCTGTACAGTGTTTCCGAGGCTGTAAATCTTTACGGGAGTAGAAAGCCTCATCTTTCTCCTGCGGAACAGCTGGTAGTTTCAAACTGCTGACCTTGAGGTTCACAGCCCGATTCGTAACCACTACGCTACCAGAGTTCCATAGGAGGTTTACTAGAGGTGCTAAAAGTGCTTTGTAACAAAAGTTCTCTGCCTGAGCAGAGTATAGGCTGGGCCAGCCCAAGAGGTTTCTTTTGAGGGACAGGGGTACAAGCATCAGTGAGAGGCCTGCCAATGGCACTGCTGAGAAGAGGCTGTCTTGTCTTGATGGAAGAATGTATCCTGAGTGTTCCTGAATTTGACTTGCAACCTGTTACTTTCCTCATAAACTCTGTAACTCTGAATATGGTCTGGGAGTTCTGTGTGGCCATTACAGCAAGTTATTGAAGCCGACAGAGAAGTTGAGACACACAGCTGGTGTCAGAATTGGTAAAAAATGTTTCAGAGAGGGTTATGTCTGATTTCTACTTCCTAAGAATCAGCCTTGGCCGAATGCCAATGGTGAGTCTCCCCCTCATAGAGGTCAGATGCTGCACCCACACCATTGTTATAGGTTATTATCAGGTTATATATATATTTTTTAAGAAACAGCACTATAGCTATTAAACCATTTCTACATGTATAATTCAGGAGCTCTGGTAGCATAGTGGTTACGAGTCTCGCTGCTAACTTCAAGGTCAGCAGTTTGAAACTTCCAGCCATTCTGCCAGAGAAAGATGAGGCTTTCTGCTCCTATAAAGACTTACAGCATCAGAAACCCTATACAGGGCCACGATGAGTTGGAAACGACTCCACCACGGCACACCGCCACCTCCACATGTGTAATTCAGTGACATTGATTACATTCTTTGAGTTTGCAACCTTTCCCACCCTCTTTGTCTGAATTTGTCTTCTCTGTTTGACATAATCTCTCTACCCCCAACATTTCCTGTCTAATCTCTACAGTTGCTGCTCTTGTCACTTTGATCCCATATAGATGTTAAAAGAACATAATGCTTAAGGCAGGTCTTTTTTTTACTAGTTAAGCTAAACTGTTGTTTGTTTTAAAGCAACTTCAGGGGATATTTTTGGTTTAAGGTTTAAAGAGTATCTCAAGGCAATAGTTTTAGGGGTCCATCCAGCCTCCATGGCTCCAGGAAGTCTTGATAAATCTACGAGAACTTGAAATTCTATTCTACATTTCCACCCTTTTGATCAGGATTCTTCTAGAAGATCTTTAATCAAAATGTTCAGTGATAGTGACAGTTAGGCATCATCCAGTTCTTCTGCTCTCATGGAAAATGAGGCAACTGTTAATGGTGGTAATTAGTCATACATCTTTTTCCTCCTTCTAGTCCCCACTCTCCTTCTTCTGTTGTCCAATGTGAATAAAGGCCAATTGTTGTGCCTTGAATGGCCACTTGCAACTTTTTAAGACCCCAGACATAACCAAACTAGAAGACAGAACAGAAGCATTAAGTATTTTATTAGGCCCATTAACCGGGACTTCCTATGAAATGGTATCATCATTTCCTTTGTGAGAAAAGAGTGGACATCCATGTGTAGATTGGCACGTATTTATTCATCACCTACTTTGTCCTTTGTTCAGGCTTAGCACTAGAATGCTGGAGTGGCAAACATCATTCTTACCTTCACAGAACTAATGATAATGTATCAGGAAGATTTCGATGGCAGGTAACAGAAAGCTCAATATAAATTGAATTAAACAATAAAAAGTACATATTAGTCCTAGTGATGAATAAGGCCAGAGACATGAGCCTTCCAAGACTCTGGTATGTTTCTGTGATTCTCCTAAGCCTTCCCATTTCTGTATATCAGTTTTATCCTCAGGTTGACTAATGTTTTGCTCATAGTTACAAGATGAATCTGAAGCTATTTGCCTCCCATTCTGGGAGAAGAGAACTTCTCTTCCTAGGTCATTATGCCCATCCCTGACTCAATCATATGGCAAGAGAAATAAAACCAACCCTGCTTAAAGTGGAGTCCTGGTGTGGCGCTGTGGGTTAATGAGCCAGCCTGCAAAGCCATTTGAACTGCAAGGTCAGCAGTTCAAGCTCACCAGTCACTCCTTGGAAACCCTATACAGGGTCGCTATGGGGCGGAACCAACGTGACGGCATTTAACAACAACAACTTAAAGTGTAGTTCCCAGGCATGCAGCAACAGCATCACTTGATGATTTGCTAGAAATGCAAATGGTCAGTCCCTCCTCAGAACTAATAACTCAGAAACTCTGGGTGTGAGTACTTAACAAGCTTTCCAGGTATTCTGATGCACACTGAAGTTTAATAACTAAGACTTGGATGAATCAGAACACAGTGATGTAATTGGTGGTGGAGGTTATTCTATCCAAACTGCACAGCTGCTATGTAATATGGAAGGATGGAATGGCTACTGAGGAGGTCACCTCTGACTCATGACAACCCCATGTGTGGCAAAGTGTAGTTGTGCTCCATAGAATGGTCAATGGCTCATTTATCAGAAATAATTCACCGAGCCTTTCATTCGACGAGCCTCGGAATCAATTGAAATTGCCAAACTTTCAATTAGATGGCAAGCACTACCAAGGAACACGTACCTAGTGATTATAACAGCTATTGTAACACCAGTAATTATTGAATTTTTCTTGTGCACTGCACTGAAAAAACTTGGCATGCATAACCTCATTGCCTTCTTACTTCTCTGCAGCTGAGGAGGAAATGAAGTCCAGTCCAGTTGAATATTTAAGGCTTTGAAGCTAAAAGTCAAGGCTGGAGTCAGAAAGTTGACCCAAGAGGCTAGGCACTGGTAAACAGCCTACTGCCATGACTTGGGATAAATACCATGGCAGAGGAGTCCAGAGAGCACAGCAGTGGTGGTCAAAGAAGGAAGTGGCCAACTGGGGAGGAGTTTCATTGCTGGTTGAACTGGGGTGCTGAGACAGTGTGCAAAGACCTAGAACCCAATGATGGCTTGGCATGTCTGAGGACCTGTGGCTTCAGTGCTGGTGGGAGGATGAAAGCAGAGAACGAGAAGTAGGTAAGATCAATATCCAAAAATGCCCTGTAGACTGGGTCAGGAGTTTTACGTTATCCTATGTCAGCTTGAGGACTAAGGTGCGCCTGACCCAACCCATGGTATTTTGAGTAACCTCATAAGCATGCGAAAGCTGGACAGTGAATAAGAGAAGACCATAGAAGAATTGATGCTTTTGAGTTATGGTGTTGGAGTAGAATATTGAAAGTGCCATGGGCTGCCAAAATAACCAACAGATTTGGTTTGGAAGAAGTGCAGCCAGAGTGCTCCTTGGAGGCCAGTATGAGCAAACTTTGTGTCTCATACTTCGGACATATTGTCAGGAGGGAGTAGTTGCTGGAGAAGGATATCATGTTTGGTAAGGTGGAGGTCAGAGGAAAAGAGGAAGACCCCCAGCAAGACGGATTGGCAAAGTGGCAGCATCAATGGGCTCAAGTGTGGCAACAATAGTGAGGTTGGCCCAGGATCAGGCACTGTTTCGTTCTGTTTTGCTTAAGGTTGCTATGAGTTGGTACTGACTCTATGGCACCTAACAAAACAACAAGGGTGGTAGGAAGCACAGGGTGTTCTAGCCCAGGAGATGAATAGATTGGACTTGACCTTTAGAAAGACCTCCCTATTTTCAGAGTGAAGAATTGTGCAGAGGTAGAAAAGCTAACTAGAAGCCCATTGTTGAGGTCCAACTACAGATGATAGTGTCTGAGAAAAGGACAGGGGTAGTGGGCATGGAGAAACACGGACAACTTTGAAGAATTGGTAATTAACTGAGTGGTTCTTGATTTTCTGGCTTGAGTTGATATGTGGCCCTCTTCCCAAAGAATGGGTTTTAGGGGAAAAAAATTCAATTTTTGACCTGGAAGATATGAGAACGATTACAATGAACTATGGAGTCCTGGTGTGGTTCTGTTGGTTAAAGCATTGGACTGTAAGTCAGATTAAACTACAAGATTTGAAGTTCAAACTCACCAGCCGCTCCATGTAAACCCTATAGAGAGTTGCTATGAGTCAGAACCGACTCAACGGCACTTAATAATAACAGCAATAACAACAATGAACTATACATGTGTATTCTTGAATAATGCATTAGACCCCAAGATCAGCTTGAACCACAAGGTCAGTAGTTCAAACCCACCAGCTGCTTCTCAGAAACCCTATCCGGGGTCACTATGAGTCAGAATCAACTCGGTGGCACTTAACCACAATGCATATGATGGATTGCCGTTGTTTTTCTAATATAGGAAGTGCTTAGGTTTTTTTGGAGTGGTGGTTACCATTTGTTGAGCTCTTACTCTGTGTTGAGTGCTTTATACATATTATTTCTAATCCATTCAACTACTCAACAAGGTAGCATTTTAATCCGTTGTTTTTTGTTTGTAAAAGGATACTGAGCTAAATCATTTGTCCAGGAATCCTACAAGCAAATGGTAGAACAGCGGAGTTTGAAGTCAGTAGTCTTTGCTTCCACAAGCCACATCCACTATGAAGGACTGCTCTGGATGGGTGTTTTCATGCATTACTTCGAAATCTTGTATTACACACACACACAAAAGGGAGCTTCAAAAAATTCTTGAAAAAAATGGAATTGAAAGATAATGGATTTTTTTCCACTTTCCACAAACTTTGTGAAATCTGTATGTGTGTGTGTGTGTATTCCATCCCTGGAGAGTGGAATCATGAAATCAAAAGTTAAAGGCAAACTACAATCTCCGTGAGGGTAGGGCCATATCCACAGTTGACAAAAATATCCCTAATGCCTGTCATATAGTCCAGGCTCAATAAACATTTGTCAGAAGGAAGGGTGAAAGGAAAGGAGGGAGGGAGATAGAAAAAGGAAGGGAGGGGAAAAGGTCAAAAGCTTCCAGATGTTGTTACACGTTGAAGGTTACATGGTTTTAGCCAATGTAATGGTTACACTCAATATTTTGGTAGGAAGAGTAGGAAAAAACAAAAATCTACCTGTGTGTACTACTTGCTACAGATGACTACAAGTAGGAAAAGATCTTTAGGAATGAACCACCAATTCTTATGTATTTCTCTGAGACATTTAACAAATGTTTGCTAATTAAGTGACTCCCTAAATGGCATGCATTATCCAATTTGTCTTGGAAGTTTTATTATTTCTTTTCATAATATTTTTATTAATATTGTCTTTGGGGCTTTATTTTGTCTGATAACTAAAAGGAAACCACTTGAATCAAGTCTCATTCATTACTAATTATTTTCTACACCAGTGTACTGCAGTGAATTAGATGGTCATCTGACTGCAGAAATGCTTCACACAAAGATATAATCAGACTCAATGGGATCATGAAAGACTTGTCCATGGGCAAAATATCACCAAGGTCTTCATCAGTTGCCCCCAACTTCAAGGTACAAAAGAGTCCCCTGAAAGCTTGCTTAAAGTGCTGATTCACAGGCCTTACTCCATTCTCCCTATCAAATTCTGATTTGGAAGATATGGAATAGAGTCTTGAGACTTTGTATTCTTAGTTATCACTTCTGGAGGTGCAAGGACCACCCTTTGAGATCTACTAACTTATCTTGAATGTGTTTGTGACCAAAAATCAGTCATTCCCCCAACCTCCAGTGGCCAGGTTTGCGTTATGAGGTATGAGGTGGTTGACCTCAAACTGACTGAGCTATCTGTCAGCGCCATGCCTTCTAGAAGATGCTCCTCTCTGCACTTCATTCCAATGTGATGGCATGAAGGGAGATCCTCTCCCAGATTACACCTCCAGTGCCAGGTCAGGCAGGGGGAGAATGGGTGTTACTTACTGATCACCTTGCCCTTTCAACATCTAAATAGCCCGACCCAGCACTGACCCCAGACTCATGCCCCAAAAAGCATTAGAAAGAATTTAGGAAAGTTGACAGAAGTACAAGGAGACAAAGCAAGCATTTCACGTATGTTAGCCAAAGTAAGATCTTTTAGGGGCAATGTTCTTCTTCCAAATCTTTTAGACATAGAATATTCACCAGAATCATCATCATTATTATTGCCATCATCAACAATAATGATCAGCAGTTATTGGATACTCCGAGGATTTTC
>NW_006408859.1:583354-585633 GCF_000296735.1 Chrysochloris asiatica | reverse complement strand
CGGAGCAGCTGGCAGTTTCGAACTGCTGACCTTAAGGTTCGCAGCCCGATTCGTAACCTTAAAATTTTGAAGGCCACCTCCGGTTGCGTTTGGAACGGTTATGGAATTTTATACTCCCAGCAATATTACAGTAGCAAATGCCAGTCTCCTCATGCCAGTACTGGAAATTATATTAAAAACATATTTGGCCCTCTGATCGATGGAAAACTACCTTATATTTATTTGTATTCCACTGATTTGCATTGGAATGTTTATTAGTCATTTAGAGTTTTTTTCTGTGACATGCCAAATCCTTTGCTACACATGTGAAAAGAGCAAATAATTTTAAAATTGTTGTTGTTGTTAAGTGCTGTTGAGTCGGTTCCGACCCTGTATAGGGTTTCTGAGGAATATAGTTGGTGAGCTTGAACTACCAACCTTGCTTTTCAAATGACTTTGCAGTCCAACATATTAACCCAGAGTGCCATTCCAGGAGGATACTTTTTCTTTTAGTATTTAATTTTTGCAATAGTAAACTTCATTTTTCGCTAAGGGTTAGGTCTTTGGCTGACCACAAGGTTGACAGTTGAAACTCATCAGCCGCTCAGTGGGGCAAAGATGAGGCTGCACCTATAAAGATTGATTGTCTCAGGAACCCTATGGAGCAATTCTACTCTGTTCTAGATGGTCACTAGGAGTCAGAATCGACTGTAGATAGCACAGTGGTTAAGCACTCACCTACTAACTGAAAAGTCAGCAGTTCAAACTTACCAGCTGCTCAATAAAAGATGACAACCTTGGTAACTCTATGTGGGCAGTTCTTCTTTGTTCTATGAGTCTGAACCACTTAACCGTATTGGGTTTTGGATTTCCCAGGCGGCCACTGGGTGGTGACTCATAGCAACACTGTACAGGGTTTCCTGCTGTAAATCTTTTACTTTACCGGAGCAGAAAGCCTCATTTTTCTCCCGTGGAACAGCTGGTAGTTTCAAACTGCTGACTTAGAGGTTAGCAGCCTGATTCGTAACCACTATGCTACAAGAGGTGGTCGCTGGACTACCATTCAAAAAACTCATTGCACCTAGCGACCCAAATGCAGCAATCTAGAATGGAGACTAATGACCGACCCTGTGCTTGAAGCTGGTGGGGCATTAGGTGGGGAGATACATTTCTGAGCTACAAACGCGTCTTAATTTTTGGAGCTGTCCACTTGAAAGCTAATGACCCGGTGTGAGAGTCCACAGGGAAAGCCTGAGGAAAGCTACGGGCGGGGTGGGGGTGGGGTGGGCCGGGAAGGGGGCAATCAGAGGACCCCTACTCCTGGTGAAGACATGGTACTTCCGCAGGACTCTTTAAGCGGGTCGCTTCCTCTGACCTGCCCTACTGTGCAGCAGGGGGGATTTCTGAACTAACTCCTCAGATTTGTTTTTTGTTTGTTTGTTCTTCACGTGAAGGGGTTTCTATTTCTGCTAAGGGCCCTCCCGGCTAAGGCACCCTGTTTGAGAAAGGCGGTGTTTGCTAAACCCTCTGAGGCTCCCAGCTCCCTGAATGGGATCAATATCCCTACTGCTTGGTGAGGAGGCCTTTGTTGTGTCGACTTGCTGTTTGTGTTTCAGACTCTACGGGAAGGTTTGCTCCTAATTAAAGGCATAAATGCTTTAATCCCTGGCCTGAGGGCTTCCCATAGCGCATTAGCTGTATTAGGAAGGAAATGGATTGTAATCCCTTTAATATAAGCCTGGAGGAACTCGAGGGCTTCTCATTTCTGAGAAGAATTTCCTCCTGTGATTTAACAATATTAACATGCTGAATTTGCATAGACCAAAACTTGGGGCTCAGCTTTCCCTCTAGGAGGCAAAATCTTTTTCAGAGGGCTTTATTGTCCGTCAAATAAATGAAAGTTGCCACAATTGTTAGATGCTGTCCACTGGGTTCCACTCAAAGCCACCCTGTATAGGGTTTCTAAGGAGCGGCTGGTGAGTTTGAACCGCTGATTTTGTGGTTTAAACCAACCTTGTATCCGAGTTTCCTACAATATACCAGGCCAGGTGAGGATTCATTCATTAATTGTGCGTGAGAGTTCATTTCGTTTTCATCCCCAGCCCTGTGACTCTATTGGGCCAGCTATTTTTACCCAAGAGGAACTGAAGATGAAGGGATGATTTTTCTCACTGGAGGTAAAAGGAATGATATTTGTTGAGAGTCTTTGGTGGGACCCATACTTCGTATATACTGTTTTAGTGAATCCTGTCCTATCTCTCTCTCTCTCTCTCTCTCTCTCTCTCTCTCTCTCTCTCTCT
>NW_006408859.1:577336-583254 GCF_000296735.1 Chrysochloris asiatica | reverse complement strand
GTCTGTTTATCTATCTGTACATTCGACCCTCTTTATCCACAGTTTTGCATCTAAAACTTCAACCAACCGCATAACAAAAATATTGAAGTGTGGAGTCAAAGCAATCTCTCAAAGACTAACAGACAAGCTAAAGAGCTATTTCTATAGCCTTTACATTAGAGTTGACATTATAAATAATCTAGAAATAATTTAAAGTACATAGAAGGATCTGTATAGGTTATGTGCAAAAACTATGCAATTTTATATTGAAGGGGCCTTAAAAAATCATGGAAAAATTCCATTATTGTTTAATTCCACTTTTCCATGAAGTTTTTGAAGACCCCCCTTCCCCCCGTATTAAGAGTATTGGGGATTTTGGTATCTTTGGAGTCCTGGAACCAAACCCTTGCCTCCCGCCCCCACCCTCATACTGAGGGAGGACTGTGTTTATTTTTTAATACGTGTACTTCCACCTACGTATGATTCTAGAAATATACTTATATTGGTTTCTATAATACAACTTAGTAAGTCTACCCTGTACAATTGAACCCAAAACCTATAGTAATTAAAGCTTTATAAAAAGAGAATTTGTTTTCTGTCTTATATTTCATCCTTTACAAAGGTAGACAGATCTCCTCTTGCATACTGCCAAAGATGACAGACAGCAAGAGCCATGAGGAATTTACGTTGTGTTTTGTATTTCGGAAAAATGACATCTCACAATGTAAAAACTTTTTTTAAAAAATGATGCTTTTCAATATTTCAGTGCACACTTCCAAAAACAAAAAATTCCGTAAACAACTTGCCTGTATAGACACAGGAATCCTGGTGTGACGCTGTAGGATAAGCACTGAACTGCTAACTGCAAGGTCAGTGTTCAAACCCAGCAGACACTCCTCAGAAACCCTATACAGGTTTGCTATGAGTTACAGCTGATTCAATGGCAGTTAACAACAGCAGCAGCATTTACACAAAAGACAGCATTTTAATTTCCACTATGAAAATGAAGAAACTGAGACTCCAGAAAGCGAAGCAGCTTGTACTCATTGTACAAGCTTCTTCCTTATGGCATTACGTCATCCTTATACTGACTATACTGTCAAGAGATTCTGCAGAAGGTGGCAAATAAAATAAAATTACATCAAATAAAAGGACCAATCCTCAGTATATGTGTTCTAGGACTTCATCGTCCTTTTAGCCATATGCTCCCTACTACTGCCCTAGAGCACCCCTTAAGTACTCTCTTAAGTGACCATGTATAGAGTTTCCCAAGAGCCGCTGGTGGATTTGAACCTCAGGCCATGTGGTTAGCAGTGCAGTGTTTATCCTGTTGAGCCACACCAGGACTCCCATTCTCTGTATAATAGGGTGCTAATACTTATGTGGCATTGTTAGACAAGCACTGGACTACTACACAAGGAGTCCTGGTATAGTGCTGTGGGTTAATGTGCAAGACTGCAAAGCCATTTGAACTGCAAGGTTGACGGTTCAAGCTCACCAGCTGCTCATTGGAAACCCTATACAGGGTCACTATGGGTCGGAATTGACTTGACGTCACTTAACAACACTAACCATAATGTCAGTGGTTCAAACCTACCAGATGCTTCTCGGAAACCTCTGACCGGGTTGCTATGAGTCAGAACCGACTCGACAGCACAACCACAATACATATTGGATTTGGTTCATAGGGTGACAAGCATCCTTGCAAGGTGAATGCTTAAGGTATTGCAGGGCTACTTAAAATGTCTGGGGGAGTAGTGGTTTGATGGTAAAATGACTACCTTTCCTTCCTGGAGACCCCAGCCAGGTTTGATTTGCAACAATGGACTTCATGCATGGCTACCAGCTGTCTGTCATTGGAGGCTTGCAGGTTGCTATGATGTCTGAACATGTTTCAGCAGAATTCTCAGACTAAGATAAACTAGGACGAAATACCTAGGGATCTTCTTCTGAAAATCAGCCAATGAAACAACCACTCAGGGTGTTGACACAGAACCGGGCAATGTTTCCTTCTGTTGTACATGGATCTCCATAAGTCAAGGGACAGACTCCAGGGTAACTAACAACAAAAACAACTACAAGCTATGGACAACATTGCAAAGTATGAGTATTCCTGAACACTTGTGTTCATAAGGAATCTGTACATGGACCAAAAGGCAGTTGTTTGAGCAGAACATGGGAACACTGAATGGTTTAAAATTAAGAAAGGTGTGCAATAGGGTTGTATTCTTTCACCATACTTATTCAACCTGTATGCTGAGCAAATCATCCAAGAAGCTGGGTTATATGAAGAAAAACATGCATCAGGATTGGAGGAAGACTCATTAACAATCTGCGATATGCAAATGATACAACCTTGCTTGCTGAAAGTGAAGAGGAATTAAAATACTTACTGGTGAAGATCAAAGACTACAGCCTTCAGTATGGATTGCATCTCAATGTAAAGAAAACAAAATGCTCAACAATGGACCAATAAACAACATTCATATCAACGGAGAAAAAATTGAAGTTGTCAAGGACTTCACTCTTCTTGGATCAACCATCAACACCCATGGAAGCAGCAGCCAAGAAATCAAATGATGTATTGCATTAGGCAAATCTGCTGTACAAGACCTTTTTAAAGTGTTGAAGAGCAAACATGTCAGCTTGAGAACTAGGGTGCGCCTGACCCAAGCCATGATATTTCCAATAACTTCATATGTATGCAAAAGCTGGACAGTGAATAAGGAAGACAGACCGTACAAGAATTGATGCTTTTTAGTTATGGTGTTGGAGAAGAATATTTGAAAGTGCCATGGGCTGATAAAAGAACCAACAGATCTGTGTTGGAAGAAGTGCAGCCAGAGTGCTCCTTGGAGGCCAGGATGGCCAAACTTTGTTTCTCATATTTCAGACATGTTGTCAGGAGGGACCAGTCAATGGAGAAGGATATCATGTTTGGTAAGGTGGAGGGTCAGAGAAAAAGAGGAAGACCCACAGCAAGATGGATTGGCAAATGGGCAGCATCAATGGGCTCAAGTGTGGCAACATTTGTGAGGTTGACCCAGGACCAGGCAGTGTTTTTGTTCTGTTGTGCATGGGGTTGCTATGAGTCAGTACTGACTCTTTGGCACCTAATAAAAACAACAACATATTTATAAACTCCAGTATTTACAATGTTTAGTAACTTATACAAGTGTAGTACAATGTTTGGCGTCCTGGTATAGTGCTATGGGACAAGCACTGGACCACAATTTTGGTTTGAACCACAAGCCACTTCTGGTAAACCCTATACAGGATAGTTATGAGTCAGAACCGACTCAACGGTGCTTAACAACAATGACAAGTACAAAGTTTACAATGTTTAGAAGCCCTGATAATGCAACAGTTAAGCCCTTGGCTGCTAACTGAGCCACGAACAACTCTGTAGGAGAAAAAACTTGACAAGCTGATCTCATATTGTTGTTACGTGACATCAAGTCAATTCAGACTCATAGCAACCTTGGATAGGGCTTCAGAGGAGTGCCTGCTGCATTTGCACTGCAGATCGCTTGGCTACTAGTTCAGTGTTTATCCTACAGCACCATACCAGGGCGCCCCATAAAGATTGTTGTTGTTATTAATTCTATTTAGTTGGTTCCTACTCATGGCACCCTTGTATAGGATTTCCAAGAAGTGCTGATGTGTTTGAACCACTGACCTTGTGGGTAGTAATCCATGCTTATCTTAAAGCACTACACCAAGACTCCTCCCATACACATTGGTGGTGATGATGGTATTCCAAGGCTGTAAATCTTCATGAGAGTAGAAAGCCTCTTTCTCTTGAGCAGAAGCTGATAGATTTGAACTGCTGACCTATTTGTTAGCATCCCAGTTCATAATCCACTACATTACCAGGGCTCCTTTCCATAAAGATTGTTGTTGTTAAGTGTTGTCGGGTCAGTGGGTTTCCGAGGAGCATCTGGTGAGCTTGAACTGCTGACCTTGTAGTTCAAACCAACTTTGCAGTCCAGTGTGGTAACCCACAGTACCACACCATAAAGATTACAACCCTGGAAGTCCTAAAGGACATTTCTACTATGGCCTATAAACTCAGAATTGACTTAATGGCACCCAATGACAGAACTTTACAAGCTTTTCTAATAATCTGCTTTTATTTTACAAAAGCATTGGTCAGTAATAATGGACTATGTATTGTAAAAATTGTTTCCTCATCATAGATAATCTGAGAAGCACTGGATTGAATGGCTTCTAAGGCTATTTCCATCTCTAAAGATGTGCAATGCTATTTCCGTTTCTGATCCCAATTTGCTGAATGATGATCTTATAAAGCAGGTTTGATATCTCTGCGTTTTCTCATCTGTCAAGCCAACTCAGTAATAAAATCCTCTCTCATTTTTTTTTCTTTTACACTCAAAGACAATGTATAGAATAAAGAGGGTTATTCTTATTCCATGAGCTTCCCCAAAGACAGAATTCTTGATTCACATTGTGTTAAGTAAACATCTTACCTAAGATGAGTCTCAAGTCCAGCTCTGGTTTTGCTGCTAAGTTATTTCCCTCACTGATTTTTGGCATCCTTGGCAAAAAAAAAAAAAAAGAGGGCATTGAGGATAATAATAAGATATCTAAAGACTCAGCATTTATTTTCTTAGAGCTGCAGGTAGATTTGTGTACTAAGTGAAGAAATGTGCTGGATCTGTGCCTGGAGCACAGCGGGTATTAATAAACAGTTGTGGAATGACAGAAGAATGAATGAATGAATGAATGTGAGTAGGGCAGAGACACTTCCCATTGTAAGAAAAAACAAAGAAACCACCAATTCAATAAGAGTTCTTTGTGCTTCCTAAAAGTTGTGGAGGTTGTGTTAAGGCATGTGTTCAAGCATCCTGCACAAGACGAAGGTGGACAGTGAAAGCCAGGATTTGGGTGGTTCCTGCATGCTGAGCAGTGAGACATATAGTAAGTCCACAGCATCTGCTACATTGGTTGGTCTTTGTGTTCCAGGTCAACAAGACAATCAAAGGATGCAGAACATAAAAGCCATCATCCACCTGGAAAGATCCCATTCTCAGATCCTGTACAGGTAACTCACTCCAAGAAAGACAATTCTCTCTCTCTCTCTCTTTTTTTTTTTTTTTTTTTTAACAGTTTGTAAGGTATTTGTTATAGGTAATCAGGCATAGAACTAGGGTCTGTGATTCTAGAGATTTCATTATACATTGAACAATAACCACCTACCTATGTAATTCCAAGCTAATCACTTTTATTTCAAGTTTTTATTGTAAATTGAGTGAAGATTACAGAGCAGATCACCAGTTTTACATTCAACAAATCCTATACTTTGCTTCATTACATGGTTGCAGTCCCTTCCACGTACCAACAGTTTTACCTCCATTCCTTCCTGTGACTCCTGGTACCTTCATCTTTCCTCTGATAATCTCCTTGTTGTATATTGCCTGCCCTGTCACCCATGTTAACATGTGTCTACCCTGTAGTCCATGAATAATATTCCCTTCTCCCTCCTCTGCCCCCCTGTAACCTTCATAGATTATTTCTTTTATCAAGAAAATCTTTAAAAAAAAACTTTTCACAACATTGGTCTCATACAATATTTATCCTTTTGTGATTGACTAATTTCACTCAGCACCATGTCCTTTAGGTTCAACCATGTTGTGAGGTGTTTCACAGATTCATCAGTATTCTTCAGCATTTTGTAGTAATTCATTGGATGTAAGTACCCAAGTTTATTTAACCATTCTTTTGTTGATGGACATTTAAGCCAGCTCCATTTTTTTTTAATGTTTTATTGTGAATTATGTGATAGTTTACATGGGAGAACATCAGCCTTACATTCATTCTATCATATATCGTCTCATTGCCATGGTTATAATCCCCTCCATGCAATCCTTCCCCTGTACCCCCCAGGTCTTCAGCACACAGTCGCTCTCCCTCTCTGG
>NW_006408859.1:565458-567521 GCF_000296735.1 Chrysochloris asiatica | reverse complement strand
AATGCCTCCAGGTAGATGTGATCAGGAAATGGGCTTCCCTTTTCACTCTTCTTCCTGAGAAGTTTCAAGATACCACTGTTGGTCGTTTTGACGTAACTTAGGATTTAATTTTCAGCCTATTTCCTCTTTTGTCTGCTTGTCCCGCTCTACAACCCCCGTTCAGGTCTTTTTTTCTAGTTGTAAACAGTTCAGTACCAGCTGTGGCTGTTTGGTTTTAATTGGAAACTGTCTCGTTAAATTTCACGGAGATCTATGTGTATGCGTAGTAGAACCCTCTGAGGGTGGGGCTGGTGTGCCCACTAGCTCAGGCACCCCTGTAGTCACCAGAATGGAGGTACACAGATAGCAAGGGACCGATGAATAGATACCAAAAGAAAAGAATGTCCACACCTTTATCTGAGAGGTTCTGCCAGGTGTCTGTGGCCTCTCCAATCCTTCCCCGGCATGGTCTCATCCAAGATGGTGGCTCCTCAAGCAGCCAAACGTCGTGGACTAGAAAGCAATAGATTTCTTGCGTCTGCCACAAATTCCCCCAGCTGTGAGCCTTCCAACCTTCTAAATATTCCTTTATATGTGGTTCAGAGTTCTGGGACCATCCCCTGAGCCTGCTTGGTTGGGTATTCTGTGTTGTTGGTGATGGAGCTCCTTTACTGCACTTCCACCCAATCCGCCATCTTGTTTGTTCCAGAACATTAAATTTTAAAAGTATCTTAGAGCCTCCTGGTGCCCCTCTTTAATCGTCCCTGAGCCACTTCCAGAGGCAGCTATTCTGAGTTTGGTGTTAATTGTTCCCTTGGTTTTTACAGTCTCACTCTAACTTCTTGCCATTACTTGGTTATCAGACTCTTAAATTTTTGTCAATTTTTGTTGTTGTTAAGTACGATCAAGTCAGTTCCGACTTATAGTTACCCTCTATAGGGTTTCCAAGGAGTTGCTGATGGGTTTGAACTGCCAACCTTGTGGTTAATAGTATAGTGAGTCTAGTGCTTATCCTACAGTGCCACATCAGGACTTAATTTAGTGGGTGTGAAATAATAACTTCCTGTGGTCATAATTTTCATTTTATTATTAATGAAATTGAGCATGTTTTCATTTGCTCATCAAGACTTCTTAGTCTGTGATTTGATTTTTGATGTCTTTTATCTATTTTTCTATTAGACTGTATTTTTCTTATTAATTTGTGGAAATTCCTTAAGTATTCTGACCATCTCTCAGTTGTTAGTTATATATGAGAACAAAACCCTTTTCTAGTTTGTGGTTTGTCTTTTCACTCTGTCTTTTGGCGAATTTGTTGTTGTTAAGTGCCATTGAGTTGATTCCGACCCATAGCGACCCTGGAGAAGGCTTCCGAGGAGCAGCTGGTGAGCTTGAACCACCAACCTTGCAGTTCAAACGGCTTTGCAGTCTGGTGCATTAACCCATAGTGCCACACCAGGAACTCTTATTTTCAGTATAATCAGATTTTTCAGTCTTTTCCTTTATCCTGAGGTATCATCACTAAAGATAAGAAACCTATGCAATAATGATGACAAAATGTCCAAGATAAATGTATTATTTGATGAAAGAAAAGTGCAGAATAAAATGAAAATCCATCATTTGTGTGCAAAGGGGGTAAAGAAAGAGATACGTGTGTATGTTTTTATTTTATGCATATAAAATTTTCCTAAAATGACACACAAAACACCAATGACAGTTGTTGCCTTTGTAGATGGGAATTGAGAGAAGAGGAAGGTGGGAGAGAGACTTATGTTTCACTATAAACACTTTTGAATTATATCAAATACAAAATTCTGTATATTACCATTCAAAAATTAATTAAATTATCATCAAGTGAGAAGAACGAAGTGCGAGACCCTACCCAGAGAAGTAGTGATGCCAGAAATGGAGGCAGAGATGATGATGTGGAGAGATGGAGCTGCTGGGGACTCTGGACTCAGGGAGGGAGAGAAGCTGTGTGCTGACGGCTGGGGGGCAGGCTTACAGGGTATACCTTTGGTTCTTTGATGATGCATGGAGGGGATTGTTATCATTGCAATGAAGTGATATAGGATGAATGTAAAGCT
>NW_006408859.1:557649-565358 GCF_000296735.1 Chrysochloris asiatica | reverse complement strand
ACAGAAGTCTATTGAATGTTGTAGGGCTTAGCTCACCGCTTCATTGCTGTTTTTCCCTCACTTCCCCTTATCGGTGTCCAGCGTGGTCACCAATCACAGCATGTATTCCCACTGAGTCTTAGTCTTGGAAGGGGGGTTGCACTGAGGGGACCCGACCACTTGCCTTGATGTTTCTTGGGCAAGCAAGTTGCTTGTTCTTGTAGTAACAGTCGGTCTGCCTATGTTGTTTTGTATTTTTCCTGTAGGTCTTTCATTCAAGAAGTATCTTCTGTTCTTCTAGCCACTCCAGGTTGGTCTGCTTGCATCTCCATCTTTTTTGATGTGTCTCTTGTCGACAGTATATTGAAGGATCCTGTTTTCTTCTCCACTGAGCTCTTTATGTCTCTTGAGTAGTACATTTAGTCCATTTACATTCAGTGTAATTATCAATAGGTATAAATTGATTGCTGTCATTTTTCAGTGTGTGTGTTGTTGTATTGTTTGTTTCTATTTTTGTGGCACTGCTGGTTTCTTTGCTCCACATAATTTTCTATGCTGAGATCATTTTGTTTGTGGGTAAGAAAGATAATTCTTCTCAAGCATTTAATTAGGTATGAGTATAACAATCTCAGAGGACCTCAAGTTTATACTTTTAATCAAATATCATAATGAAATTATACATAAAAAAATTTGTGTGTTTGTTAAAGTGTGGTTTATTTCAAGTACCTACTAAGGGTTCTGGTGTGGCACTGTGGGTTAATGTGTTGAACTGCAAAGTTGTTTCAATTTGCAAGGTTGGTGGTTCAAGTTCACCAGTCGCTCCTTGGAAACCAGAGTCTCTATGGGTTGGAATGTACTGGATGGTACTTAACAACAACAAACAACATTGAAAACATTATAAGTCCTAGTGTGGCACTGAAGGATAAACACTGGACTGCTAAGCACAAAATCAGTGATTCAATCCCACCAGCCACTCCTTGGAAAACCTACAAAAGGTTATGAGTCAGAACCAACCAATGCCACAAATTTGCATTTGACAACAGCAACAACCATTAAGCTAGAAGAGCCAGGAGTGAAGTACTAGCTTTGGCCCTGGGATCCCTGCACTGTGAAGGTCCTGGATCCAGGGGAAGACTGACGTCAAGGTCTATGGAGATCTGGGCGTACAGGCGCTGAAAAGGAGACAAGGACCCTTCTCCAGAGCCAAAAAAGAGACAACCTTCCCCAAGGGCTGACACTCTGAATTCGAACTTCTAGCTTCCTAAACTGTAGGAGAAAACATTTCTGGTTGTTACAGCCATCCACTCATGGTATTTCAGTTATAGCAGCAGTAGAGAACTAAGACGATCATATATACACAGCAAAGCTGTCACTCAAATATGACAATGAAATTAGAACATTTTCAGATAAACAGAAATGAGAGGAATTTTCAATAACCAAACCAACTTCACAAAAATATACTAGAAGGTGTTTGTACTTGGACTAAAACCCAACAACAGCAGGCAACAACCTGAGATTAACATACATTACAACACCACCCAGAACTCAATTCAGGTATGTTGTTGTTAGGTACCATCGAGTTGGTACCAACTCATAACGACCCTATGCACAACAGAATGAAACACTACCCTGTTCTGGGTCAACCTCACAATCATTGCCACATTTGAGCCCATTGATACTGCCACTGTGCCAATCCGTCTCAGTGGGAGTCTTCCCCTCTTCTCTGATCCTCCACTTTACCAAACATGATATCCTTTTCCAGCAACTGGTCCCTCCTGACAGTATGTGTGAAGTATAAAAGACAAAGTCTGGCCATCCTGGCTTCCAAGGAGCACTCTGGCTGTACTTCTTCCAACATAGATCTATTTGTTATTTTGGCAGTCCATGGTACTTTCAATATTCTCCTCTAACACCACAACTCAAATGTATCCATTCTTCTACAGTCTTCCTTATTCACTAACCTTCACATGCATGTGAGGTTAGTGAAAATGCCATGGGTTGTGTCAGGTGCACCCTCGTTCCTGGGATAAATCTGACTCCTGGTCAGTGGCATCACTAGGGGTAGTGTGTTGGGGTGGCAGTGCATATTATACCTCCTGAAAATGTCATAGGGAATAACACCATAAGTTACCACATTTAGTAATGCCAACTTTAGTAACACCAGTGCTCATGGGACCCTGTATTTTCCTGAGTAGAACTGTACCCCATGCAGTAACACAAAACAAGTGTTTAATAAATATTGATGAGTAATCAAGGAAAGCTTTCTGGAGGAGGTGACCCTTCAACAAGATGGACTTTTGACACGTGGAAGAGGAATGAATCTGCCTTTAGGTAACAAAGGAATGAAGGAGATGAGTAGGAAGGGGTTTCAGTCATACAGACTGATGCCATAATCTATAAGAGATTCTATTTACATTCCTCTCCTAGAAAAAGACTGATTCTGAGGAGTGATGGAAACCACCTGCCTCCCAGGTCCCTTCCAATGGTGCCAGAGCTCATGTTGGCTCAGGTACTATGAGAGGGTGTGTCAGAGGCAGAGGAACAATCATGCTCTGGGAATGACAGGCCAACACCCATGTCACAATGATCCATGGAATGTGACCCAGGCAGCCTTCATCATGCAGATCTCAGACAAGTGTGGCAGTGGGTGCATCAAAGACCTGTCTGTGTGACTGTGGTATCTAGGGTTAGACGGACAGCAACATGGTGGTCCCTTGGCAAAAGGAAGGGTAGGACCTGTCTCCACTGAAGCTTATCTACCACACACAGCTCAAGGAGAGTAGCTGTCTGGCACAATAAAGAGGGAACACAAGGAACTGGGTGAGGTCTGGAACCCCTGCTGGGCCACATCCTACTAAAAAGAGTAGACTCAGAGCAGGGTTTCCCAGGGAGGAAATGGAGTGCCCATCAAGAACTCAGGGCTTTGTACATCTTGTGACAGAAGAGGCCACAGCTCAAACAGCATGCTGGGGCCTGGCCAGTAAAACACCTTCCTGGGGATTTAAGAATGGAGATTTGGAAGAAAGGCAGTGTTAGACCTGTTGTTTTTATTGTAAGCTTCCATCTGCCCCCGATTTATGGCAACTCCACACAAGCGGGTATTGGACCTATAAACTACTGATCAACTGGGGAATGCAAAACCTCACTGTGATCCCCACCTTTGATACTCTGGTCCCGAACCAGGGCACTTCTGATTCCTAGGCTTTAATCTCACTTCCTCCAGGCAGCTCAGAGCCCTAGTTCAGCAGGTCCTGTGTCTGGGCCAAAATGTACAGACTCCTGAGAACTCATTTTGTGCACATCTTTCCAATTCACCATCGGGGGGACATTATGTTGATAGCTTGAAATGGGTCATGAAGCATTTATGCCACAGGAATTGGCAGGCTCTATAAAACAGGGTTTATTTCCCCACCACCACCAAAATGGTTGGTAAACATTTACCAGCATACCGCTTGCCTCACTATCAGGTTGACCTCTACTAGCCAGGTAAATCTGATGTCCTAAAGACTACCAGAACCTTATTCCAGCGCCTTGTCCCAGGGCCTAGATGAGTAAGTAATGAGCAGGGCAGGAGCCTGGGGAGGTAAGGAAGAGTGGGTTAGGAGGACAGTGGCTCATGTCGTTGTCTGTAGCAGAAACAGAGCTAACCAGCTTGTCCATGTCTAGGTCTTCTGCCATGGCAGGTGGGACGTGTCCCAAACAGGTGAGTGTTGTGGGTTTCTGTCCTCTTGAACCATTTCAGGGTCAGGCAGCTCAGCAAGCAGCCACAGGGGTGGACAGGCTCTTTGATCATTCTTTTGCAATTATTATTATTGTCTTTACAATAAGCAGAGAGGGCTAAGTGTTTGCAATGTTCTGGGCTTCCTTTATTTCTTCTGCATGCTTTTATGAGACCCCCACACTATGCCAGGCATTGTGTTGGGCTTTGGAACTGCAGAGTTACTTAAAATAAGGTTCTGCTATCATGCACTTCATTAATGCAGTTCCAACAGACCACAATGAGTGCAGTAACGAAGCATAAAAGGTGCTAGGAAAGTTGTTGTTGTTAAGTATTATGGAGTCGGTTCCGACTCATAGTGACCCTGCACAGGGTTTCTGAGGCTGTAAATCTTTACGGGAGCAGAAAGCCTCATCTTTCTGCCACGGAACAGCTGGTAGTTTCAAACAGCCGACCTTGAGGTTAGCAGCCCAATTCGTACCCACTATGGTACCAGTACTGAGGGGAAAAGGTTTTATTCTTCAGGGATGGAGTGATGTTCTGGGGAAGTGACATTTTATTGTGGTCTTAAAACATACATAGGAGGTTGATAGTCAGTGTGGCATGCAACTAGCATTGTGAACAGAAGAGAAGATCAATGTATAAGGTATGTTTGAAGGGTAAATTGTTGTGGCTTGCTTACATAGCTAATAGTAGAGTACAGGAGAATGAGATGGGCAAAGGTGGGTAGAAGACAGATTATGAAGGGCTCAGAATGCCAGGCCCAAAGCTTGTCTTTGTCCTGACAAGATCTCTGCTTTGTTTCCTCCCTTGTCCTTCAGGGCCCCGTGGACTTAGACATATACCAAAGCTCCTACATGGTTGACTATAAGTCCTATGGGGAACACAAATACTCCAGCATTTCACCACAAGAGGTAAGGCCACTCCGCCTTGTCACCCATTCAGCTCCCCACTAAAATCATGTCTCTCTTCTTTTTATTATGAACATGGACATTGGGGTATTTATTTAGAATAACACCCAAGTCCTTGAAACCTGACTTAGGATTTGCATGAATAATTTTGTAAAGATCAACACAAGCCTGATTCTTATCAGTTGGAGGTTAAAGATATCCCAACTGTTCATGCTACAGGATCAGCACTGGACTGTGAGCCACAAGGTTGGCAGTTCAAACACACAAACTGCTCCTTGGAAACCCTATACAGGGTCTCTATGAGTCAGAACTGACTCAATGATACTTAACAACAACAACATACCCCTCAATAGTCCTTGATATCAATCACCACTCCTCCCTGTCCTCAAGTTCCAGGGTTCTGCAACATGCTGCAACGTCTCACAAAACTCACAATTATAAAAGAAATGACCCACACAATTGTAGAGGCTGTCAAGTCCCAAACCCATAGTTGAGAGATCCGTTGGGAGGACTCTTCTCATTCACATAGTCTTAGGAGTTGAGGAACCCAAAATGGCAGGTCAGACAACAGGCCGTTGACCCAGAGACTGAGGGATCTGATGAATCAGGTCCAGTGATGGGTTGTAAGTCCCATGAGCTGGAGGTCAGAGGTAATGAGCCAGATGCAAGATCCAGGGCAAGAGAGCAAGGTTTTCCAAAGCAGTCTTCTAGATTAGAGTCAGATCATGTCCTCAAGGGAATCTAAGGGGAGTGACTTGTGTCACATCCTCTACTAAGGTGGAAGCATTATAAATCCTTAGTTCCACTGTAATGTTTACTCCTTGGCCATCTTAACCTTTATATCTTAGCAACTCATTTCAAAATCGGCCCATAATCACAGGCATGGTGGTGGTGGTGTTGTGCCGAGGAGTCAGTTTCGACCCTGTATAGGATTTCCAAATCATTAAGAGAGCAGAAAGCCTCAGAGGCTAGGATTTACAATATGTCACAAAATGGAGAAATTTGACTAGAAGGACAATAATAAATAATTAGCTATCCTGCAGGTTTCTTTTATATACAAAGGAGTTTCAAAAAGTCCATGAAAAAAATTCCATTATTTTTAATTCCATTTTTCCATTTCACCCTTATTTTTGTGTTCATGTGTATATGCATAAGTGTGTATTTTTTTATTTTAATTATTTTTTTAATGTTTTATTGTGAATTATGTGATAGTTTACATGGGAGAACATTAGTTTTACATTCATCCTATTGTACATCGTTTCATTGCCATGGTTACAATTCCCTGCATCATCAACCAACCAAAGTCTGCCCCCCACCCTCCAGTCGTCAGCACACAGCCCCTCTCCCTCTATGGGTCTAAAGTCCCCAGCTGCTCCATCTGTCCACTTCATCATCTCTGCCTCCATCTCAGGCATCACTGTTTCTCTGGGTAGGGTACTGCTCTCCACTCTTCTCCCTTGATGGTCCCACGGACCTCCGTTCCTAGACTGAAAAGTTAATCACTCCCCTCCTTGCTACAAAACATCTACCTTTACATTTACAACCCTCACAATCAGTCCTGATAACAATTATTCACTATTGTATCACAAGAGACCTATCTACATTTTCTTTCATCAGCCCTGCCTAGACAGATTGGATACTACTCACTGGAGAGTCTACCTTCCTCCAGGCCCTCTGGATCTAGGTTCCCTCTTGCAAACTTGTAAGCCAGTCACTTCTTGCCTTTAAAGCCCCTGCATTTTGGGTAGCCAATGTCCATCCCTGTCTACTCTGTGTATGGAGGGGGTGGCAATGATCCTTGCTGTAAAGATTTGTTCCCTCTTTTGAGCTACTGAACCCATTGGTGTAGGTCAAGTTCATTGAATTTCATCAGAGTACTCTTTTTTTCCCTTCTTTTTCTTCTTCTAGTTGAGCTCTAATCATCCAGTCATTGAAGCCAGATCAAGTGGGTCTTATCTGCAAGTGTGGGTGCTCTTGTGCATATGTCCTCTCTTCTTATCAGCTGGACACTTCACTCTCCACTCTACATGTGTATTTTTTAAGTGCACATCAAATATGTCATGTATATGAAAGATCATAAATAATATATATTTACAATGGACTGGTAACTGCAGGGTTGGCTGTTCAAACACACCAGCTGCTCTCGGAAACTCCATACTGGGTTGCTAAGAGTCAGAACCAACGGAATGGCATACAATAATAACAGTTTAAGTAGCATTGATTAAACAAGTACCAATATGCCTATTATCAGTCAGCTGTCAAATAGAACATTAAATTTTTTTTTTTTTAGTTTAAGGTTTTTTATTGCGGATTGAGTAAAAGTTTACAGGGTACATCATCAGTTTCACATTCAACAATTCATATAATTTGTTTCATTACATTTATTATAATCCCCTCCATATACCATCAGTTACAGTATTTCTCTCTATCCACTTTAGCTTTTTAAAAAACACACAAACAAAAAAACCCACTCAGGCATATATAATAAATTACATCTCCAAAGGGCACATTCTGCAAGTCTGCTCCTGGCCACCAGTTCTTAGTCCTTCTCTTCTTAGTTGATGAATCTAGAGTCTTTCATGCCCCCATCTCTACCCCATCTCTGGTGCTGCTGCTTCTCTGGATAAGGTCCCACATTCTAGTTGTGCGTTCCTCTCTGGATGGTCCTAGGGTCCTCTGTTTCTGGACTGTAAGATTAAACACTCCCCTTTTTTGTTATAAAACTTCTACCTTTACAAGGGTGACAGTCACGATTAGTCATGATAACAGTTATTCACTATTGAATCTTATGAATCTTATCCCCAGCTCCTTTCACCAGACTCATCTAGACAAGATGTTAGCTATTCAGTGGGGACTCTTTCTTTCCCCCCACCCTCTTAAACTAAGCTCCCTCTGGAAACCTTGTAAGTTAGTCACTTCATGCCTTTATTGCCCCCTCATTTTAGATAGCCAGCATCTCAGTTGCCCGTCCCTATCTACCCTGTGCACATAGTGGATAGCATTGACACTTGATTTGAAGACTCTTTCCTTCTCTGTTGGTATTTAGAGTAACTACCGCTCTGAGTATAGGTCAGGTTCATCATGAAGATGTATCTTCTGTC
>NW_006408859.1:544901-557549 GCF_000296735.1 Chrysochloris asiatica | reverse complement strand
TGCCTTAGAAACTTTCAAGGGAAGCCACATTTGTTTTTCTTCTCATTCAGCTCTCCACTCATTCCTGATTTGGTTCCACAGCAGGTGAAGCTTGATGCTCAACTCCGGGCCAAAGAGTTTTACAGGGTCATCCCCAGCCCCAACCCCAAACTGGTGGATGGATACCCAGCCTTCAAAAGACGTCACATGACTGCCAAAGACTTGGGGCAACCCGGCTTCTTTCCGCCACCAGATGGTGCAGCCACGGCAGAGGACCAGAACAAGTTCACCAGTAGCTGCCATGCCAAGTACCCGACTTCCCAAGTTCTGCACCTGACCCAGGACCATCCTGACCTGGTTCACCAGAGTGCTGACTTACCATGCCTCTTGGAGTCTGAGCACCAACCTGCTGCAGAAGAAGACAAAGGCTACCTCCTATTGCCTGGCTGTTCTTGTCCTCATCACCACATGCCCAAGGTCCCTATCTTGTACCGATGGGGACCCTTGATGCCATTTTATCAGTAGGAAGTTGAACCCACCACCAAGGGCTCTGCGGGAACCCCACCCCCCACTGCTCCACCCTGTGAGTATCCAGACAAAAAGTAAAAATAAAACACCGGGAAGATGTTGTAGTTTCTATTCTGAGCTGTTCTTATCCTGCCTTCCTCCCTGGCCTCACAGCCTCCCTACAACAGAGAGGAAGGAAAGGAGGGAAAACCTTACTTGTGAAGGGCTGGTGCATGTCCCGTTGTGAAGATTCTTACTGTGTTAGGTGTTCATTTACAAGGTGGGAGCAATGTCTTTTCCACAGTCGTCTGGATGTTTGGTGAGATTGTAAAACTTGAGGTGCTGTTTGATAGCTTTTCCCCTCAAGAATCCTCTTTTAATTTATCCACTACTCCAGCCCTTGGAGGAATCTATGGAAACTGTTTAAAGGGCATCATCTCTTCTTTGTTGTAGTTACAGTCAATGGAAACATTGCCACTGAAATTTACAATTTAATTAAAAATTTTACAGTTTAAAATTTTAATAGCTGTTATTTCATACTTTTTCTCTTGCTCCTTGGAAGATATGTAAAGGATATGTCTGAGTCATTTAGGAACTAGGCTAAGCTGCTGACATAAAAAGAACCAACATACTGTGGCTTGGACAGCATGTTAGCTTTCTATCTGTCGAGATCTAGGAGGCTGAGGCATCCTTGCTGTGGCTTGTACCAACTCTGAGTACAAGGTGGCTGACATTTTGTTGTTGACATTTTTCATTCAGCAAACAGCAGGAAACAACCAGAGACAGAGGTGTATTCTCTTCAGGGGTACAATGCAGAAACAGTTTTCTTCACTTCTAGTCATATTTTCCTGGGATGAGTTTAGTCACATGGTCATACCAAACTGCAAAGAAGGCTGGGAAATACAGTTTCTCTTCAGAGTGGCCATGTGACCAAGTAAAAATGAGGGATTTATTAGTATGCAGCAGGTATGGGGAACCTGTTTTCTGCCAAGGGCCATTTGGATATTTATATATGATATTAAATATATTTGGATATTTATTTGTGGGCCTTACAAAATTATCAATTTAAAAATTAGCCTCCTGTATTTGTTAAAACATTTAATTAACTCAACAACAACAACAATGTGATGGCTGGAACAGCAGATATTTTGGCAGGGCTAGACCAGATCGTTTTGCAGGCCTTATGTGGCCCATGGGCCGGAAGTTCCCCACCCCTGGTATAGAAGGAGAAGGTGGATTTGGTAGATGGCTAGCCATCGTATAAGAGAAGGCTTTCCCTTTGGAACAACTCTATGCACCAGTGCTTCCACTGGGAACAATCTTGTGAAAATGCAGATTTTAGATTGGTTGGTCATGGATGGGATCAAGATGCTAGATTTCCAAGAAATTCACAGGTGCTGCTGCTGCTGCTGCTGAAGTCTGGACCATTTCCCTGTCCCTCATTTGTCTTCATAGTTATTATATACTCCTTTTCTGGTTGCTGTCTGTTTTAGTTTCTTTTTTCTCTTGACTATATTCTCTTTTCATTGTTGGCTCTCTGTTTATTCTATTTTGTAGTCTTTCTATATGTGTTTCCCATCCAGTGGAAAACAGCAACCTTGCACATATAACCCAGACACAACTGTACCCTCTTTAGCTCCAACTACAGGGTCAACTCTTAGACCACCCAACCAACAATAGACAGCAATCAACAGCAGCTAAACCCACCCTAAAAGAGGCACACGAACGGTGAAAGAGAACGGTGTACATGCTTCCATTCTCTACACCCACAGGAGACATTTGGTTTTAGGCTAAGAACACATCAATATACAATCATCAGTTAAATACAAATACCACAACCCTGCAATGCCACAGAGACAATGGACAATTTTACCTCACATGAAGAAATAAGAGAGAATGGCTCAAACAAATAACCAAGATACAGAGCCAGAAAACATTTCTGAGAAAAAAACAACAGGTAGTAGAGTAAAGTGAGAATGAATTCAAAGGAATATTTAAGTATCGTCAATGGATTGACAGAAAGATACAGGAAAGCAAGAACATAGTGAAAACAAACAAACAAGAAAACTTTAGAAGAATTCAGGAAAACATTACAAGAACAAATAGACCAAATAAATGCATATTTTGAAACAATACAAAACCTGCATTTAAAAATCCAGAAGATTAATGCTCAAATTTCAGTAATGGGTAATACATTGAAAGGACAAAGAAGTAGATTTGAAACAATGGAAGCCCAAATTAGTGAGCCTAAGGATTATGTGGGACACCATGAAAAGGAACAACTTACAGTTAATTGGAATTCCAGAACAGGAAGACACACACAAAAAAAAGTACAGAGAAAATTGTCAAAGAGTTGTTGGAAAAAAACTTCCCTAACAACATGAAAGATGAGAAGACAAGTATATAAGAAGCTAAAATACCCTCAAACAGGATAGATGCCAAAAGAAAATTGCCAAGACATATCATAATCAAACTTTCCAAAATCAAAGGCCAGGAAAGAATCTTGAGAATGGCTCAGGTTATAAAAAAAGTTACCTACAAAAGAGAAGCCAATAAGACTAACCTCTAATTTCTCAGCAGATACCATTCAGGCAAGAAGGCAAAGGGATGGCATAAACAAAACTGTGAAAGAAAAAAAAAAAAAATTGCCAACCAAGAATCATATACGCAGCAAAGCTATCCATAGTGAGATTAGGACATTTCCAGATAAACAGAAATTAAAGGAATGACCAAATCAACCTTACAAAAAAAAATACTCTAGTGTGTTCTTTGGACTGAGAACCAACAGCAGCAGAGAGCAATCGGAGATTACTACACATGACAACACCACTCAGAACTCTATTCTGACATAGAAGCATTTAAACTAAAACAAACCTAAAAGACTGAAAATAGGAAACCAGAGATAGCCAAGCATAATGAAGTCAACTACAAAGCAAAAAAAGGGAATAGTGTAGATACAGAACTCCCAAATAGCAAGGAAGTAAGGTAGCTTTCAAGATAAAATAGACTATATTAAAAGGGGAAATTTTAATAAATTATAAGACAACCTCAAAGAAAATTAATATACCTGCACATAATAAATAAAGGGTAAAATTAGAGTCAGTAAACATTAACAAAACAAATGAAAATAAAATCCACTAAGAACATCAACTCAATGCAGAAAACTATGTGAAACAAAGAACACCACACAAAAAACACATAGCAAAATGACAGCAATCAATTAATATTTATCAATAATTATACTGAATATAAATGGGTTAAATGCACCAGCCAAGAGACAGAGAGAGCCAAATGGATAAGAAAACAGGATCCTTCAATATGCTGACTGTAAGAGACATATCAAAAAGATGGAGACTACGTAAGTACCCATTAACAGAAGAATGGTTAAGCAAACTGGTACACACACGATGGAATACTATAAAATATTGAAGAATAATGATGAATCTGTGAAACACCTCACAACATGTCTGAACCTGGAGAACATTATGGTAAGTGAAATTAGTCAACCACAAAAGGACAAATATTGTATGAGACTGATGATGTAAAAAGTTAAGAAAAGGCTTTCTTGATAAAAGAAACATTTTATGAAAGTTACCAGACGTGTGGGGGAAGGAAAAATTATTCATGGGCTAGAAAGTTGTTATTGTTAAGTGCCATGGAGCCAATTCTGACCCACCGTGACCCTGTATAGGATTTCCAAAGATCCAAAGATCACTTGGTGGGTTTGAACCTCCAACCTTGGGGTTCAAACTGACCTTGCAGTCCAGCACATTATTCTGCAGCACCACACCATGACTCTGGCCTAGAGGGTTGCTGTTGTTGTTGTTAAAAGTGCCATTGAGTTGGTTCCAACACATAGCAACCCTGTATAGGGTTTCCAAGGAGTGGCTGGTGAGTTTGAACCATCGACCTTGTGGATCAGACTGACTTTGCATTTTAGAGCATTAACCCACAGCACCACACCAGGATTTGGGGCTAGAGGGCAGACATCTGCTAATATGGGTGACAGGACAGGCAATAAACAACAAGAAGGAGGCTCAGAGGAAAGATGACAGTAACAGGAGACACAGGGAGGACTACAGTAGTTAAACGAATAGAAGTAAATACTGTTAACTGTTGGTATGTGGAGGGATTGCAATCATTGTAACGAAGGAAAGTATATGATTTAATGCATGTAAAACTGATGATATGCTCTGCAAACTTTCACTCAACTCACAATAAAAATGTTTTTTAAAAAAATTAGTTGGATTCCTTTACACTAATAAAGAGAGAGCTCTAAAAAGAAATCTTGGTGTGGAGCTGTAGGATAAGTACTGGACTGCTATCAACAAATTTGGCAGTTCAAACCCACCAGCCACTCCCTGGAAACCCTATACAAGGTCAATAAGAGGTGTAACCAACATAACAGCACCTAACAATAACAAGATAAAGGAAATCAGAAAAACAAGACCATTTCCAATAGCCACTTAAATGATGAAATATTTGGGAATAAATCTAACCAGAGAAACAAAAGATCAACAAAGAAAACTACAAAACGTTATTACAGGAAACCAAACAAGACCTGCATAAATGGCACTTAACAAAACCAACAACAAATACCATGCTCATGGATAGACGACTTAATGTGAAAATGTCAATACTTGTGAAGCAATGTGCAGGTATAATTCAGTCCCAATCCATATTCCAACATCATTCTTTAAAGAGACGAAAACTAATCACTAACTTTATATGGAAAGGAAAGAGACCCTGGATAAGCAAAACATTATTTTAAAAAATGAAAACTAACTAGGAGGTGTCTCTCTCCCATCTCTCAATACTACACAGCCCCAGTACTCAAAACAACCTGGTACTGAGCCAACAAAAGACACACAGACCAACGGAAGGATTGAGAATCCAAAAGAACCCATCTATCTGTGTTCAGCTGATCTTCCACAAAGGACCAGCATGCATTAAATGGAGAAGTGATGCTGGCAAAACTGGAACTCCACTTACAGAAAATTGAAACGAGATTCATATTTCACATCATTTATAAAAATGAACTCAACATGCATTAAAAGTCTCAAGGTAAAGCCTAGAACTATAAAGATCATCAATGAAAAGAGAGGGACAAACTTAGGAATCTGATACATGGAACAAATACACTATCAACATAACTGAAAACACACAAAAAGAAAATAGATGACTAGGACCTCTGAAAAATTCTCCACTTATATGCATCAAAGGATTTTCCCAAAAGAGTAAAGTGGGAACTCACAAACTAGAAAAGACTGTTTGGCAATGGCTTATCAAAGGACTACTGTTTAAAATACATAGAACACGTCAATAGCTGAACAAGAAGATAAATAAATCCAGAGGACCTGAATAGACTACCAAAGACGACTTTCAGTCTGCCACCAAACACATGAAGGAATGCTCATGATCATTAGTCATTGTTGTTGTTGTTAAATGCCATCAAGTCGATTCCGATTCATAGCAACCCTGTACAGGCTTCCCAAGAAGTGGCTGGTGTGTTTGAGCACCCAACCTTGTGGTCCAGTGCATTATCCTATAGCACCACCCCAGGACTCCTTCATTAGCCATTGTTGTTGTTAAGTACCGTGGAGTCGGTTCCGACTCATAGTGACCCTGCACAGGGTTTCCAAGGCTGTAAATCTTTACGGGAGCAGAAAGCCTCATCTTTCTCCCAGGGAATGGCTGGTAGTTGTTGTTCTTGTTAAGTGCCGTTGAGTCGATTTTGACCCATAGCGACTCTGAATAGGGTTTCAGAGGAGTGACTGAGATGCAAATCAAAACAACAGCCAGATATTATCTTACCCTAGCATTAACAGCTAAGTTCAAAAAAACAGAAAACAACAAATGCTGGGGAGGGTGTGGAGACACTGGGACCCTCCTGCACTGCTCTTTGTTGTTGTTGTTAAGTGCCGTGGAGTCAGTTTCGACCCATAGCAACCCAATATAGGGTCTCCAAGAAGAGACTGATGAGTTTGAACTGCCGACTTTGTGATTCAAACCGTCCTTGCAGTCCTGCGCTTAGCCTACAGTACCACACCAAGACCCCAGGAGGATGAGTTGTTAAGTGCTGTCGAGTCAGTTCCGATCCATAAAGGCCCTGTATAGGGTTTCTGAGGAGCAGCTGGTGAGTTTGAACCACGGATCTTGCTGTTCAAACTGACTTTGCAGTCCAGTGCATTAACCCACAGCGCCACAACAGGAGATGAGTGTTGTTGCTGCTAAATGCCATCTAGTCGATTCTGACTCACAGTGAACCCTATATAAGGTTTACGAGGAGCAGCTGGTGGTGTGAACTGCTGACCTTGTGGCTTGCAGTCCAGTGCGGATGCACAGCGCCACATCGGAAGTCCCAGAAATGCCTTGACTTTCCACAGAGAGGGCCCAGAGTCTGATGAATCTGGGTTCTGTCTGAGAAACAGTCACAAATGTCACCAAGTCTTGAAATCTGCGTCAGAAGTTCCAGCCCTGGGGGCATAGTGGGTTACACATTGGACTGCTAACCACAATCCACCAACTGCTCTGAGGGAAAAAAGATGGAAGACTTTCTGCTCCCGTAAAGATTTACAGCCTCAAAATCCTAGGGAGCAGTTCTACTCTGCCCTACGGGGTCGGTCGCTAGGGGTTGGAACCGACTCCATGGAAGGACTTCATGGGGATGATTGGGAGAAGGGTTTTCCAAGGAAGGAAGTGGCCCCTAGGCCGTAAGCAGATATTGTCTGTAGCTGCTCTTCAGGCTCTTGTCTTTTAGCTGCATGTGACCTTCAGCCAACGAAGAGTTTACTTAGCACCTGGGCAACATTCCTGAGGATGGCCTCAAATTTTACCCATTATATCCTACCAGCTGGACAGAAACCCTGGCGGCACAATGATTAAGCACTTGGCTACTAACCAAAGTGTTAGTGATTGTAACTTCCCCAAACCCTGCTAGGGAGACAGTAGTCATGATACGTCATATGAACGAGTTCTACTCTGTCACATGATGTCACTATAAGTCGAAAACAAGGCAATGCATCCAACAGCAATGCCACCACCAAATGGATGTATGAAGAAAGCAGGATTGTGGAAACTTAAAATTGAGGCTGAGATCTCAATTGACGCCCCTTTGTCTTTGTAGTACCAAGCCCTGGCCTGACTAATAACTGCATTTAATCAATAGATCCTGGAGAAGCTGCTTTAATCAATAGACATTTTAATATTTTCAACATTTAACTGTATTGCTGTTTGGTGGTTTCCAGCACCATCCCGTCTGGCTTCAGTCTTCTAGTATTTTTAAGAGCCCCAGGAGGTACCTTAACAAATGGTGACAGTATGGAATCTGGAGGGGACACTGTGGAGGAGACCATGAGACCACCCTGACAAGTCAGCCTGGGCCAAGGACAACGCACACTGTATCTTCCTAAATGCTTACTACCTGAGCTTTTGGGGTAATTGAGCTGGTATCCCAGGAAACCAAGGGCTCAGGTGATTCAGATAAAAGCCACACAGGTGGGAACAGAGCTGGGATTCGAAAACTTGGTTTCTATTTCCCATGAAATGCTACTTTTCTGGTCTGTAAAATGAACTTAATGATACCCTTCTCACAACTACTAAGTAAGAAGATAAGTGAGGTACTTTCAAAAAATTCTTAAGAGTTAACAAAATGCTTTCTCCAATGATTAACATTGGAGAAAGCTGCAGTAGCTAGTCAATTCACCACCCTCCCTTACTGTGTTCCCACCCCCACCATTAGGTCAGTTTGTTGGATTGCTTTGTTTTTCCATTGCCTCGGGAGGATCCCTGCTGGTGAGGCTGCCGAAACTGGACTGGGAGGCTTGAAGGTAAAGGTAAGAACTTTACATGTGTATATCTCTCAGAGTTTACAAAACACAATCACAGATGCTATCTCCTGAAAGTCTCATTTCATCTCCTTGACATAGGAATTCTTATTCCATTTCACAGAGGGAACAAGTAACTTGGCCAGGGTCACAGGAGAAGGGGGTCTAGTGGGCATTCAGACCCCCAGGTGTCTCTTGCAGGGTGCTCTCTTCAAGCCTTCACTTCACACACTGTGGCTCCCAACACTGAGAGAGCTAGCAGGGACTGCAAACCAGGCCCTGTGTTCAGAGCATTGAAGAAGATGAGGCGTTCTGCTCTCATAAAGATGTACAGCCTCAGAAACCCTGTGCAGGGGAAGACCTTCTCTCATAATGACTGGTGCAGAGTAAACAGAATCACAAAGCCCCCGAGGGTCTGGGCAGGCAGTGTTAGTGCAGTGGAATGAGCTCAGAGGGGTCACAGGGTCCCTTGCAATAATTTAGGGACTGGAGAACTATTCACTGTGAAGGCTTTGATTCAGTTCAAGTGGGATGGAAAGTCACGAGCAAAGGGGTGATATCAATAAGATTTCTGGTTTACAAGGATTTCACCTGGCTTCCAGCAACCACAGTTAGGAATATACTGAGCATGGCTCCATGTGTGGTGCAAAGGGTTAATGTGCTTGGTTGCTAACTGAAAAGTTGGAGGTTTGAGATCACCCAGAGGCACCTTGGAAGAAAGTTCTGGTAATCTACGGGCACAGTTCATTTTGTGGTGCTGAATTGCGCTTCACAGATATTGTGGGGTTTTGTTGTTAGTGTTGTTTTTTAAACAAATGGAAGGTTTGTGGCAACCCTGTGTCGAACAAGTGTATTGGAATCATGTTTCCAACATGTGTGCACGTCGTGTCTCTGTGTCCTGTTTTGATAATTCTCCCAATTTGCAAATTTTTTCACAGTGCTATGGAGTCCCTGGTGTGGTGCTGTGGGTTAATGCGCCAGACTGCAAAGCCGTTTGAACTGCAAGGTTGATGGTTCAAGCTCACCAGCTGCTCCTTGGAAACCCTATACAGGGTCGCTATGGGTCGGAACTGACTCAATGGCACTTAACAACAACAACAACAACATTGTATACTTCATAGTCTACCACACCCACTGCCATCGAGTTGATTCTGACTTATAGCAAGCCTATATAAGGTTTCCAAGACTGTATAACTTTATGGGAGTGCAGTTGGTGGGCTTGAACTTCCAACCTTGGAGTTAGCAGTCCAATGCCACCAGGGTTCCTTACTAGGCTACTGTATAGTGTAAACATAACTGTTATATGTACCAGGAAACCAAAAAATTCACAAGACTGGCTTTATTGAGACGCCGTTATTGAGATACCAGCTGCATTGCAGTGGTCTGGAACTAAACCTGCAATATCTCCAAGTATGCCTGTGTTTAAAATCTGGAGACCTGGTGGGATCTTGAGGGAGTGACAAGGTGCTAAGACTGAGTGCTAGAGTAGTCCAAGGTTGAAGGAGCGGTGATGTGGAGGAAGTTTGGAACTGTGGTTTGGAAGAGGGTGTCAAGGAGGGCCAAATAATGGTTCAGGTGTTGCTGATGGGCCAGCAAGGATGAGGACTTATTACTTTCCACCACTGAGAAAAGGAGCTCTGGAAGCAAGCTCTGGTTATGAGTCGGGCTGAGAACCTCAAGGTCCACAGTTCAAGGTCAGCAATTCAAAACTACTAGCTGTTCCGTAGGAGAAAGATGAGGATTTCTGCTTCCATAAAGATTTACAGCCTCAGAAACCCTATGCGGGGTCACTATGAGTCTCCATGGTACAACACCACCACCCACCACTAAGAAAGTTATTGGTGAATTGGGAGGGAGCCTAGGGGCAAAAACCTGAACCAGGGAGAAGAGAGTACTCAACAGCGAATCAGACGGAAGACTCGGAAGCATTATCTATAGACATTACTAAGAAGTTTTGCGGTAGATGGGAACAGAGAAATGGGCAAAGATGTAGAACTTTCACAGAAAAAGAAATAAACATATGGAAAGCTGCTTAATGTCGTAATCACATAAACATGCAAACAACAAAGAGATGTTATTTTACTCCTATCAGATTAGGAGCCACTGGATAGCACGGGTTTGGGCTATACATTGGGAAGGGCACTGAAGCAAATTTTCAGCTGCTATTGTAGGACTTCAGATTAGTGCAGACTTTCTGGAGGTCAACTTGGCAAAAATGAACATATACTTCATCCCAGAGATTCCACTTGCAGTATTTTCCTGTTACAAATAATGCTGCTTCGAATATGCTTGAACATGGTGGCGCAATGGGTAAGAGCAAGGCTGTTAATGGGAAGGTTTGCACCCACCAGCTGCTCCGTGGAGACAAACCGTCTGTTTCTGTAAAGATAGTTGGTGGTGATGGTGCTAAGTTCTGTGGAGTTGGTTTCAACTCACTGTATAGGGTTTCCAAGGAGCAACTGGTGGGTTTGAACTGTTGATCTTGTGGTTCACAATCCAGTGCTGATTCCCAGCACCACACCCTATGGGGAAGCTCTATTCTGTTTTACAGGGTTGCTATAAGTTGGAAGACAATGAAAATCTTCACAATGAGACCAATAAATAACATCATGATAAATGGAGAAAAGATTGAAGTAGTCAGAGACTTCATTTTGCTTCACTGAATCCACAATCAACACTCATGGAAGCAGCAGTCATGAAATGAAACAATGTATTTCATTAGGCAAATCTGCTGCAATGAAGATTTATAGCGTTAAAGATAAAAGATGCTACTTTGAGGACTAAGATGCCCCATGCTCAAAGCCATGATATTTTCACCTCAGATGCATATGAAAGTTGGATAAAGAATAAGGAAGACCGGAGAAGAATCCAGGTATTTGAATTATTGTGTTGGAGAAGAATATTGAAAAGTACCATGACTCTCCAGAAGAACAAACAAATCAGTTGTGGAAGAAGTACAGCCAGAATGCTCCTTAGATGCCAGGATGGCCAGACTGTCTCGGATACTTCAGACATGTTATCAGGAGGGACCAGTCCCTGGAGAGGGGCTTAGTAAAGTGGCGGGTCAGCGAAAAAGAGACAGACCCTCAAGAAGATAGATTGACATAGTGGCAACAGCAGTGGGCTCAAAAATAGCGACACTATGAGGCTGGCGTAGGACCCCTCAGTGTTTTGTTGTGAATAGGGTTGTTACGAGTCAGAACTGGCCCCTAACAACAACACAACACGAGTCAGAATCAATTTAATGGCATGGGTTTGGTGCTTTGGTTTTTGTTTTGCTTTTTAATAGTTGCATAGGCCACGACTCATGCTCAAACATATTTAAAGCAGCATTATTTGTAACAGGAAAATACTGCAAGTAATCCCAGTGCCCACTGCCAGGACTGTGTTAGTAGCCTGATGCATTCAGAAAGGGGTGCTAGTCTGTACAAAAGTGCAAGAGGACAGGAAGAAAGCCAGGTGCAGAGAGGTGCACACCATATCCTCTCTGTGCTTAAAGGGAGACTTGCACACATGCCCGCACACTTCTGGAAGATTGCTGGGAGCATGCTCAAGAAATTGAAAACAGAGGTTGTCCTGGAAAGTAAAACTGGGATTCAAAGTTGGGAGAGACACATTTTATTTCATAGCTATTTAAAATTTAAGCCATGTACACATACAATCTGTCAGAATTTTTTTAAAAAAGAAAAAAATAATCAAATTTACAACAAAAACTTATACAGTCAGGCCATCTAATATAGAGTAGAAAGAGACTTTCTGGTCATCTAGCTGTTGAGTCAGTTCCAACTCAAAACGACCCTATGCACTACAGATCAAAGCACTGCCCGGTCCTCCGCCATCTCACAAGTGTTTGAGCCAATTTTTGCTGCTACTATGTCAGTCCATCTCTTTGGGGGGTTTTCTTTATTTTGCTGACCCTCCAACTTTACCAAGCATGATGTCTTCCTCCAAGGTTTGGTCCTTATTGACAATATGTCTAAAGTACGAGAGACTTTGGACATGCTCTCATGTCTCACTTAGTGGTTCCCAAACTCCAGTTCATGGCTGGGCTCCATCAGAATCTAGCCCGGGGGTCAGTGAAGACAGAGATTCCACTCCTAGAGCCCATCTGCATTCCAGCTCCTAAGGTTGCTCTGAGTTATAGACAGTAGTCACAGTACTCACCATAATGTGGTTCTCTACCTTGGCTGCACATTAGAATCGCCTGGAAATAATGTAACTGATAACACTAAATTGATACACCTGAAAAATGCTGAATTGGCAACTGTGTTACATATATATGCTGATAGCCTCTCTGCATAGGGTTGCAAGGCTGTAATCTTAATGAGAAGAGAAA
>NW_006408859.1:518084-519626 GCF_000296735.1 Chrysochloris asiatica | reverse complement strand
TCAAGCATCCCCTCCCCCCAGTCACCAGAATGGAGATGCGCAAACATTGGGTAGGGGGCCAATGAACAGATACAAAATAAATAAATAAGAAAATCAGAACAAAGCAAAACCAACTAAGTGTCCACCTTTGCTCTGAGGTTCCTGCTGCATTTTTTCCATAGTGTATCTGCTCCCCTGCTTTGTCTTGCTGTTTGGTTTTGCCCAAGTTGGTGGCTTGGGGCCTCCAAGCCTGGCAGATTCAAAAGTACATGATTTCTTACTTTTGCTACAAGTTCCACTAGCTATAAGCTTTCAAACCTTTTAAATATTCCTATCTCTGTGGTTCCAAGTTTTGGAGCTCTGCCCTGGATCTGCTTTGCCTGGTATTCTGGGGTATGGCTGACGGCGAGCTTCACTGCACCTCCACCCTAGCCACCATCAAGTCTTGGTTTCTAACAGGGAGCTTTTTAAGAAGTCCTGTGGCATAATGGGGTTTGCATTGGGCTGCTGACCAAAAGGTTAGCAGCTGAACTCCACCAACTGCTCTGAGAGAGTAAGATGAAGCTTTCTTTTCCAATAAAGATTAACAACCTAGGAAACACTATGGTGAATAGGTTGCTATTCACAGCGATCCTGTATAGAGTTTCTGAGGAACAGTTACTGGGTTTGAACTGCAGAACCTTGCTTGTCCAGTGCTGATCCTACAGCACCACAAACTATGGAAGGGCACACAGCCACCAACCACCAATCACCACCAGGGAGCTTTTAAAAATGTAGCTTTCAGGACTTCTATCCCTAAAGCTCTCAGTCTTTAAGATCTTGGAAAAGGTGCCAGGAAGAAACGTGCATTTCAGAAAGCACCTCCTAGAGAGTCCACCTCAGGTAAACAGCAAAGTTGGAAAAGTCAGCTGGTGGTGAAGATGCTTGAGCGTAGTGTTCGTAGTGAGGTGGAGCCCTTACCCCCATTTAGGAATGAGATAGAACTGGACAGAGAGAGGATCACACTTCTAGCAGCCCAGAAAATGTGGGTAAATCACTTTGAAAAGTAAACAACCCAACTTTTACTTGTTTGTCTTTCTCAGTAAGGTTAATGTACCTGTGCTGTACCTGTGTGACTATTTCTGTAGAATAAGATATAATACTAAAAGGGAAACTGTGGACCAGTGCTTAGGGTCAAAGTCCTGGAAGAAAGGAGAAATTCCGAGCATCAAACTCCACACATGGCATGCTACAAACCCCTCAGTCTAACAAAGGACACTTCTAGATTACTTTAAAAATATTTACATGAACATGTCATCCTAAGTTAATCAAGCATCAGCCTCTAGTCCTTGTCCATATGTATATTCAATGTCTACATTTTTGCAGGAGTGTTATAAAGTTTTATATTGTATATATTTGATTATGAATTATTTTCCTTATCTTCATTTTCTTTTGTTTCCCTCATCTTCACTCCTTGAGTGAATATTCTTTCCATACCTTTTAACTACTCATGTATGGAACGTAGTTGATTATGAACTGGGCTGCTAACTACAAGGTCAGTAGTTTGAATCTACCAGTTGCTAT
>NW_006408859.1:508287-516506 GCF_000296735.1 Chrysochloris asiatica | reverse complement strand
TATATATTGAAATTAATAACCTTCTCCCTGAGGCACGCTGTGTGGCGTTGTGTGGCTCCTTTCAAAGCTTTCTCTATGCTCCTGAGAATATTTCATTGAAACACACAGAAGAGCTGTTTTCTACAATTAGCATTTGTCGCTTTTTGCTTAATAAATTTTTTTAAAATAATTCCATTTATTCTGTTGACGTATTTGCTTTAATAGTTGCATACTAAGTACTATAGAATAAGCGCTGGACTGCAAGGTCAGTTTTAACCACAAGGTTGGCAGTTCAAGCGCACCAGCTGCTCCTTGGAAACCCTAAGAGTCGCTATGAGTCGGAATTGACTTGACTACACTTAACAATAACAACAAATCCACAGTAGGGTGACCTAGTTGGCACTGTAAGATAAACACTGCTAGGCAGTGGCTGGTAGGTTTCCTCTGCAACAAGAATCCATAGTAGGAATGGATCTTCATTTATCCTGCCAGGCTCCTGAGTACTTCTTGCTATGGTCATTTTGGAATGAAAACAGTCCCTTTCATTACCTTTCGCAATCACCCCCTTTCACTCCCTCTGGAAGTCTTTCTGGAAATTCTCTTAGGCTCCTGAGCTGCGTGCTACCAAACCCTGCTAGCGAAGGAGGAAGCAATGATCTCAACGTGACTGTCGTTGTGTCTCACCGTGTTCTCTGGCTGCTGTCTGAAAGCTATTGCCATTTTGGAAGACAGCAGGTTCTTCTCAAATAGGGACCCTCACACTGAACTACCCCTGAAAAAAATCCTTCAAAACTCAACACTAAAGGGCAGCAATCGAGGGTCCTCCTCTGGGTTGGTTAGAACACTGGACAAGGGGTGCCTTCCAAATCCCACTGACCTGGCTCAGGCCCTTTGATCTCTGACTGGATAGAGGCTGTAGCCTCAAGATTGGCTTCCTGTCTCCAACTCTTTCTACACTGTGGTCATTGCTCTTCATCAATTTCCATTCTCATCCTGGAGTACCTGATGATGTGCCTTACCTCGGGTCAGACATTTTCAATGGCTTCTCATTTTCCCCAGTATAAAACTCTTAACTTTTTGCCACAGAGTCCCCAGTCCTCATCATTTTCAAAAAGGAACACATGCCATTTCCTCTGTCTCGAAACCACTTTTTCTTTCTTCTTTTGGATTCTATTGAAGTTCTCAGGCCAGAAACTCAGGAGCTTGATTCTATAGTCAGTTAACTCTAGTGTCCTGACCCTGGCTCAGAAATAATTCTCAAATTGGTCCACTTTTCTCTACCTCCACATTGAGAGTTCTCTTTCTCACCTCTTCCCTCCCCAACAAATCTTCACGTGGGCTGTTCCCTCTGCTTTCTCCAACCTTCTCCTAATCCCCAGGAGCAGGAAGGAATCAGAATCAGTACAGGGCAGAAATGTTATGCTGGAGAGTCAAAGTCAGAAATAATGTTCCAACTTGGTTATAATATCAGGGATGCCAAGGGTTATCAGAAGTTCAGTCATAAAGTAGCCAGGGAACATTGCGCCTGTGTTTATTGCTTTAAGTCATCCTGATATGCTTGAATTTTTCAATCTCTTGTTTCTATAAATCAGTCAACTATATGTGTGTGGGGGTTCTGGGAGAGGGGATGGTGGTGGTGGTAGTGTGCCGTGGAGTCGGTTCCGACTCATAATGAACCTGTACAGGGTTTCCAAGACTGTAAATCTTTACGGGAGCAGAAAGCCTCATCTTTCTCCCGCCGAACAGCTGGTAGTTTCGAACTGCTGACCGTGAGATTAGCAGGCCGATTCGTAACCACTACGCTGTGGATGCTTATATGTAACATAAACTTTTATCTCAGTCAATTCTCTACTTCTTGCGCGGCGGACGTTGAAAAATGCGCCACCTGGTGGCACATACTGTAGTTGCAGAGATTAAATCTCCAGCAGGAAGTATCTGTAAGCAAACCTATGTCAGTGTCAAATCCTCGATTTGCCTTCCACTTGGGAACCTGGGCTGGATTCCTGGCCACTGTACCTCATGTGCAGCCACCACCTGTCTGTCAGTGGAGGCCCGTATGTTGTTATAATGCTGACTAGGTTCAACGGAGCTTCCAGACCAAGATGGATTATCAAGAAAGGCCTGGTGATTTTTGAAAATCAGCCAATAAAAACCCTATGAGTCACATCAGTCCAATACACAACAATTTAAGGGATGGTGTGGGACTAGGCAGAATTTATTTTTGTTATATTTGGAATGATCATGAGTTGGGGGCTGACTCAACTGCAGCTAACAATGGGGCTAGCAAGTGTCCCCATGTTGTTGTTAAGTCGGTTCTGACTCATAGTAACCCTGCATAGGGTTTCCAAGGCTGTAAATTTTTGCAGAAACACATAGCCTCATTTTTCTCCCATGGAGTGGCTCATGGGCTTGAACTGCTAACCTTATGGTTCACAGTCCAGTGTTTAACTTACAGAGCCACTGTGCTCCCAATGTCTCCATGATGTTGTTGTCATTCAGTTGGTTGTGATGCATAGTGACCCTGTATAGAGTTTCCAAGGAACACCTGGTGAGTTTGAACTGCCAATCTTGCAGTTTGTAACCCAGTGCTTATCCTACAGCACCATGCCGGGATTCCATAGGTGGTCCAAAAAAAAATCTAAAGTTGCTGCTTAGTCTTTGATTTCTCTAGGAATGAGACTGAGTGTGGTACTGTTGGATAGCATTGAACTATATTAAACATAAAGTTAGTGGTTCAAATCTACCAGGTGCTCCTTGGAAACCCTGTACAGGGTCACTGTGAGTCGGAACCAACTCTCTGGCACTTTACAAATTAACAACAAAGACTGAGTGGCAACTTGTCTCTACTTCCTCGGAAAAATCAATGCCATAGAAATTGGTTTTGTTACAAATTTATCCAGAAAAGTGTCAGCGAGAAACAATATGAAAAATCCCCTCTGTGCTGGACTGCAGTGTTGGTTTGAACTGCAAGGTGGCAGGATAAACCTACCAGTTCCTCCTTGACAAACCTATACAGGGGTACTATGGGTTGGAACCAGGAGTCCTGGTGTGGCGCTGTGGGTTCATGTGCCAGACTGCAAAGTCATTTGAACTGCAAGGTTGGCAGTTCAAGCTCACCAGTTGCACCTCGGATACCCTATACAGGGTCACTATGGGTCGGAATCGACTCGACGGCACTTAACAACAAGCATCCTAGTAGTTCATGTCTGCTAGTAGGAGGCAAAGGGAGAGTAAACTCCCCAAACCCACTGCCCCTGAGTCCATTCCAACTCATGGTGACCCTATAGGTAATTAGAACTGACCGCATGATGTCTCCAAGGCTATAAATCTTCACACAGTAAGACTACAACTTCTTTCTCCTGAGGAGTGGCTAGTGGGTTTGAACCACTACCCTCCTTCTGGTTAGCAGCAAGAGCTTTGATTATTGTGCCACCAGGTCTCCTTTAAAGACAGTGTTTTGTTGTTGTGCATTGGGTTGCTATGAGTTGGTACCGACTCGATGGCACCTAACAATGACAACAAGGGCATTTAACAACAACCAGTCTCCCAGCCCATTTCTCTTCTCATTTAAATTACAGCATAATGTCCATTTCCTTCAGAAAATTCCAGAATTTGAAACTTACCTGTTATTAGCATCAGGATTGTTAAACCATCTTTTCAGAACATTTATTACAGTGACTGGCTTTTTTTCCCCCTCCTCATTTTCCTATAGCTGCAGCTATTTCCAGGGTATACATTTCCCAAGTTTAATTCCTCTAATATTTAATCAAGTATCAGATTTTCTGGTAGATGTGCCTGGGATTGCAAGCAGCAGTTTCTCTGGTAAGTTAGACAAGGCTGAGGGCGTTGCCCTGTGGACTTGCTGATTTGCTGACTTCTGTGGCCTCACAATGATGTGACTTACAAAGAGCTCAAAGCAGAGACGAGGGAGGAGGCTTGGAAAGAAGCCAGAACAGCAACACTGTTTGATGGGCAGGTGGGAATTGTAGTCACTGAACAGTGCTCTGGGTGAAGTACACAAGACTCCATTCTGGTTATTGGTACAGACTTGCTGGGTGGGTGCTGCTGGCCTAGCCACCTAACGCCCCATGCAATGACATGTCGTTGTTAGGTGCTATTGAGGTTGATGGTTTGAGCCCACCAGTGACTTTGTGAGTCAAAGACTTGGCATTCTGCTTCCTCAAAGATCATTGCCATGGAACCCCTATGGGGCAGCTCTACTCTGTCACTTAGGGTTGGGATGAGCAATGATATACCCAGAAATGAAAGAATGCCTGAAAGTGCTGGGGTAGTGCTGCAGGACCACAAGCACTTGATCACAAGGTCGGTGGTTCAAACCTACTAGCTCCTCCTCAGAAACCTTATACAGGGTCACTGTGACTCAGAACTGACTTGATAACAAGAAGATTTTATCAATTCTTAAGCAGCTTGGTATAAGCGAGTAGAAAAACACTGACTTGGAATCAAAATACCTGAAGCTTTGGTTCTATTTCTGCTACTTGCTGACTTTGTGATCCCCAGCAAGCCACAGTACCACTTGGACCTTACTTTCATCCAAAAGAGAGAGCAGTAATAATACCATCTGCCAGGGCTACCTCCCAGGGTGTTGTGAGGGCCAAAATCTCTTCAGCTAGGCCAGACTAGGGTGGAAGCTGGGAAGAAATCGATAGCATAAGCCTGAAGAGGAAGTCAGGGGTAGCAATTGAAGCAGGCAGACTAATGGACAAAGGAGATAGGGATGAATGGTCAGGAGCCAAGTGCAACTTGGGAAGTCGGACACGACTCAGCAAAACTGAGAGTTTGGATACAGTGTACGAATACTTATGAAGTGTTTATCTTCATGGGGCAGGTCAAAGGGGTACATTTGTCTCTATAATAAAAATAAACACACATTTCAGCACAGGATGTGTCTAGCCAGTGTGTGCCTGTTGTTGTTGTTATGTGCTGTGGAGTCGCTTCCGACTCATAGTGACCCTGCATAGGGTTTCCCAGGCTGTAAATCTTTACGGGAGCAGAAAGCCTCAGCTTTCTCCCGCGTAACAGCTGTAGTTTTGAATTGCTGACCTTGTGGCTTGCAACCCGATTCGTAACCACTACGCTACCAGAGCTCCTTAGTATGTGCCTAGGCAGCCTGACATACCACATGCTTCCCCACAGTGCATCTCAGATGGACCGTACAGAAGTAGGTAGGCCTGGGAGACCAGCACAGCTCGCATGGCCATACCCTGTCTCTTTGTAAGCTCTTCCTTAGTGCAGCGTCCTCTTTCTGTTGCTAGTCCCTGGCACAGAGCAGGCACCAAGAAAATGTCTCTTGGCTAGTTTTTCATAAGACATGGTTCTGTCAAGTCTCTGGGAAATAAGAGAGAAGCCACCTGTCTGGAAAAGGTTAGGGATATATTTTCTTAAGAGTAGGATTACAGTCCTTCCCTAGACCCGTGACAGCCATCTGAAAAATGTGAAAATGTACCATTTTGGGGCTAAGTTCACAAAACAAGAGTCAACCAGCATAATTTAAAAAAGTTTTATTAAATCATTTAGACTTGAAAGAAGTCACAATAGTTAACACACTTGAAGTGTATTCTGTACACCACCAACCCAAATGGATTGATTTCAGGATTTTTATAAATAAAAAATACACATATGTACAGAGAAAAATGAAAACATGGTAGGTAGTCAAGTTAGATGATTACACTGCTATCTAGAATCAGTTCGGGGGAAGTGCCAACCTAGAAGATTACATATAAGACATTTAAGATTTCATTAGGTTTAAAAAGTCCATAAAGGAAGAAGTTAGTTAAAATATGGATTAATTTCTTACTACGGCTTTTTTTCCTCCCCAAACGAGAACTTTTGACCATTTACATTAAAAAGTTTCAGTTTTCCTTTATTGGACGTAAAAGTACAAAAAGCTCTGAAACTTTCCCTAGAACCGTCTAAGGAATAAAGCTATTTAATGCTACAAATATCACTATAAAACTAGCTATACACATAACCCGTTATGTAATTTGTGCTATTTGTCTTCCAAAATAGTGCAGATTACTAATTTACCCAGCAGGAACAAAATGGAGTCAAGGCTTTTGAGAATCAGTTTCAAAATCATCGTCCTATTTCTAGGAAGCGTATTTCTAACGTAATATATTAGCAGCTATGGGGACTGCTGTTCTTTTGTACTATAAAAATATTTCCATTTTAATTCTCTCCATATATTTTAGGGATTGAGTCAACCTCCCTAGGCAAAAGGCGAGGGCTAGTGAGTTTGGCCAGCCAATTTCAAGAGACCAGTGAAGAAAAAGGACTGCACATGAAAAGTCTAGTGACAGTCTTCTGCTGGAATGCAGCAAAAATCAAGAGTTGGCTCAAATTAGGCTATGCCCCAAAATCCAGTTTAAATTTGACTTAGAAAAGGTAGTCCAAAAAATAAGATTGAGCAAAGATCCAAATTTTCAAGTCCTCAATTTTGGAAAGCCATATTCCAGAGAGGTGGGCTATCTATTACCTGCTAGGGTCACCAGCACAATTTAAGACGAATTGCTTGGCAAAGGACTGTTGGAGGTGCTTGGGTGTCTTGAGTGCTTTGTTCCGGATGAGCTCAAGGAGCGAGACCTCTGTCTGAGCACTGTTTTTCCTGGAAGTTCCAAGTCTTCAAATACCGCATTTTCAATGATGTCTGTAGCTTCAGGCCGTTCCACCGGGGATGGTGAGAGCATGTGCTGAACCATCGCGTACTGAAATATCAAAACAGTTCTGTGATAACAGTAATAGGTCTAGACCACGAAACAGTCCTCTAAACTTTTTCTGTACATGTTTTAGGTTTTGTAAGCCATGCCATCTCTGTCATAATGATTCAATTCTGCCACTGTACCATCAAAGCAGTCATAGGCAATGCACAAATATATGGACCTGGCTACGTTTTAGTAAAACTTCATTTACAAAAATAAGCAGCAGGCTGGATTAGGTCCAGGATCAAAATAAACATGGACCATTTTTGCATAATTGGTTGTTTCCTAATGTAATATTCTAAATATCAGATTTATGGTGGTGGTAATGGTGTGCCGTGGAGTTGGTACCGACTCATAGTGATCCTGCATTGGGTTTCTGAGGCTGTAAATCTTTACGGAAGCAGAAAGCCTCATCTTTCTCTCATGGAATGGCTGGTAGTGTTGACCTGCTGACCTGGAGGTTACCAGCCTGATTCATAACTACGCTACCAGAGCTCCTGATCAGATTTATAAAAGACATTTAATATTTTGCAGTTACTTTAATATAACAAAGTATGTATACAAAATACAGAATAATCTTATATATGGTATATAATTTAGGGATCCTGGTATGGTGCTATAGGATAGATAAGTACTGGATTGCTAACTACAAGGTTGGTAGTTCAAATCTACCAGCCACTCTGAGTCATAACCAACTTGATGAAACTTAACAACATAAATACAATTCATTATTATTATTTTTAAATGTTTTATTGTGAATTGTGTGAATTCATGGGAGAACATTAGTTTTACATTCATTCTATCATACATCGTTTCAGTGCCATAGTTACCATACCGTCCATGCGTCATTACCCAACCTGCAAGCCTGCCTGCCCTACTCCTGACAGTCCTCCGCACACAGCCGCTTTCCCTCTCTGGATCTCAAGTCCCCGGCCACTCCATCTATTTACATCATCTTCTATGCCTCCATCTCAGGCCTCACTGCTTCTCTGGTTAAGGTCCTGCTCTCTGCTCTTCTCCATTGATGGTCCCAAGGCCCTCAGCTCCTAGACTGAAAAGTTAATCACTCCCTTCCTTGCTATAAAACGTCCACCTTTACATTTCCAACCCTCACAATCAGTCCTGATAACAATTAATCACTATTGCATCACAAGAGACCCATCTGCATTTCATTTCATCAGCCTTTCCTGGACAGACTGGATACTATCCACTGGAGACTTTACCTTCCTCCACACCCTCTGGATCTAGGTTCTCTCTTGAAAGCTTGTAAGCCAGTCACTTCTTACCTTTGTATCCCTCCCCCCATTTTTGGGTAGCCAATGTCCAAGTTGCCCTTCCCTGTCTACTCTTTGTGTGGAGGGGGTGGGAATAATTCTTGCAGTAGGGATTTGTTTCCTCTTTTGAGCTACTGCATTTATAGGTGTAGGTCAAGTTTATCAAATTGTATCAGATGACACTTTTTTCCTCTTCTTTCTTCTTCGGTTGAGCTCTGTTCATGCAGTTATTGAAGCCAGGTCGAGT
>NW_006408859.1:507125-508157 GCF_000296735.1 Chrysochloris asiatica | reverse complement strand
AGTCCACAGATCTTTCTTGCCTTGCTGCTGGCCGACCAGGTCTCCACCCGGGTTCACAGTAGTCTGCTGAACAATGTAGGGTTTAGCTCGCCGCTTCATTGATATTCTTCGGTCACTTCCTTTTATGGGTGACGTGCGTGGTTGCCAGTCAGAACATGTATTTCCAATGCGTCTTAGTCTTGGAAGAGAATTTGCACTGAGGGGATCCGACCACTTGCTATGATATCTCCTGGGCAAGCAATTTGCTTGTTCTTGTGGTAACAGTCAGACTGCCCTTATTATTTTGTATTTTTCCTGTAGGTCTTTCTTTCAAGAAGTATCTATCTTCTGTTCTTCTAGCTGCTCCAGGCTGGTTTGCTCGTCCTTTCAAGTGGAAGATTCTCATCTCTGAAGCTTTGGATGTAGTTCAAGCTTCCACTTATAGTCTTATGTAATGCAGAGGCTCCTCTGGAAACCTCTTTCACTGGACATGTTGTAGCCCCATTTTAGGTATTCCAATCAGTTACAGGCAGAAGACGGACTTACAAGCTTTCTATGGTAATATTTCTGGCTATTCCTTTCTCTCCCCCTCTAGTGTCTGTTTTATAATATAATGCAAGGAAACCCAAGATTCAAAAGACAGCCAAGCATCTTAATATTATTCCCCCCTTTACTCCATTCCAACTATGTCTCAATCTCTGTATCCCAGAGCCCTGTTGTTCTAAGGCTATGTCTAAATGTCCCATTTAGTCCATTCATACCTAATTGTTCTCCTGTCTGCTTTGTTCTTCCATTCCCCTCTCCCTACTTGTATATCGGCCCCCTCCCCAACACCCAAACTATACTGTGTCTATTCCCTGCCCTGTACTCCACCTTCCCCTCCCATCCCTAAGCCTACCCCTATGTCCTAGCAACCTTTAGTATAATTTCTTTTTCTTAGTCTTTTACAGTAGTGGTCCCATGCAGTATTTCTCTTTTTGTGACTGACTAATTTCACTCAACATAATGCCCTCAAGGTTCATCCATGTTATGCAGTGGCTTGCAGCTTCCTTG
>NW_006408859.1:501654-503939 GCF_000296735.1 Chrysochloris asiatica | reverse complement strand
AGTTTGTCACTCTTTCTTCCTAGTCTGTCTTTGTTTTGTAGCTCATCTGAAACCTGTCCACCATGGGTGACCCTGCTGGTTATTTAAAACACCAGTGGCATAGCCCTCAGAATCATAGCAACTCAAACCACCACAGCACGACAGACAGACGTGAGGGATATTGGTCTATAATTTTCCTTCTTAGAGATGTCCTTCCCTGGTTTTGGCATGAGGGTTGTGCTTGCTTCATAAAAAGTATTAGGGAGTTTTCCATCCTCTTCTATGTTCTGGAATAATAATTTGAGTAGAACTGGTGACAGTTTTTCTCTGAATGTTTGGTAGAACTCACCCGTGCTGCCATCTGGGCTTGGGCTTTTGTTGGTCGGGAGTTTCTTGATGTTCTGGCCAATTTCTTCTTTTGTTATGGGTTTGTTCAAATTTTCTACTTTAGTCTGAGTAAGTTTAGGTAGGTCATGCTTTTCTAGAAATGTCTAATACATCTTGTCCAAATTTTCGAATTTGTTGGAGTGCAGCTCTTTGTAGTATTCTGTTACTGTCTTTTTGATTTCGTTTTTGTTGTGACTTCTAATGTGTGATTAATTTGTGTCCTCTCCCTCTTGTCTTTAGTTAGTTTTGCCAATGGTTTGTCAATTTTATTAATCCTTTCAAAGAACCAGCTTCTTGTTCTGTTTATTATTCTTTCTATGGTTTTTCGGTTTTCCATCTCATTTATTTCTGCTCTTATCTTTATTATTTCCCTTCTTTTGGTGACAGTAGGTTCCCTCTGCTGGTCTGCTTATAGTTGTTGAAGGTGCTGTGTTGATGTGTGTATTTATCGCAATAAATTGTCCTCTCAGGACTGCTTTCGCTGTGTCCCAAAGAAATTGGTATGTTGTGTTTTCATTCTCATTTGTTTCTAGGAACTTTGTGAATTGACCTTTAATTTCTTCTTTTACCCAGTCGCTTTTCAGCAGGGTGTTGTTCATTTTCCATGTATTCGACTTTACTGTTTTGGCCTTCTTATTGTTGATTTCTAGTTTTATAGCGTTGCGGTCTAAGAAGATGCTCTGTAGAATTTTGATGGTTGTGAATATATGGAGGCTTGCTTTGTGGCCTAACACATGGTCAATTCTGGAGAATGTTCCATGCGCACTGGATAAGAATGTGTATTGTGCCGTTGTTGGACAGAATGCTCTGCATACATCCATGAGGTCAAGTTGGTTGATTGTGTTGTTAAGTTCCTCTGTAGCACTGTCGAGTTTCTTTCTGGTTGTTCTATCCCTTTTCGAGAGTGGTGTGTTGAAATCTCGTACTATAATTGTGGCTTTTTCGATTCCTTTCTAAAATTCTATTAAAGTTTGCTTCATGTATCTTGGTGCTCTTTCGTTGGGAGCGTATATATTTATTATGGTTATGTCATCTTAATTGACTCTTTGATCATGAGATAGTGTCCTTTTTTTGTCTCTTATGCTGGTTTTTATTTTAAAGTCTACTTTGTTGGAGATTAGTATTGCCCCTCCTGCTTGTTTTTTGCTGCTGTTGGCTTGGTAAATTTTTTTTCCATCCTTTGACTCTTTTAGTCTGTTTCTGTCTTTGTGTGTAAGGTGTGTCTCTTGCAGGTATCATATTGATGGATCTTGTTTTCTTATCCATTCTGCCATTCTTTGTCTCTTCACTGGTGCATTCAATCCATTGATATTCAATGTAATTATCAATAAGTATGCATTGATTACTGTCATTATGTTACTTTTTTGGCGGTGTTGTTCCTTCTTTGGTTCTGCTTTCCTTCTTGTATTGGGGTTTGTGTTTTTTGAGTTGTTTCCAGTCGGTTTCTTCCTAGTTGTTCTGCTTAGGAATTCGCTATTATGATATATTGTGGATTGTTAACTTTCTTTAGGGTTACCTTGTAGTCTACTATCTCTGCAGTTAGGATACTCCATTGTAACCTGTAATTTAACTGACATCCCACTTCCTGGGATTCTGTTGCTGTGTTTGTCCCTTCTTTGACAATGATATGTTTATGTCCTTCAGTTGATCTCTGGGCTCCCTTGAGTTTGCTGTTGTAGTCTCGTTCTGTTCTGGACTCTGCTCTCTGTTGGCTGTGTTCCAGGTGGTGTTGCCATACCTGTCAATCTTTGTTTGTCATCTGTTCTTGTTGGTTCTCTATCCCCAGAACTCCCTTTAGGATGTTTTGAAGTGCTGGGTTGGTTTTGATATAATCTTTAAGATTCTGTTTATACTGGAATGTTTTGATCGCACCATCGTATTTGATTGATAGTTTTGCTAGATAGACGATTCTTGGTTGA
>NW_006408859.1:498132-501167 GCF_000296735.1 Chrysochloris asiatica | reverse complement strand
CTGACATCTTTTTGCAGGTTTTGAATTGTTTCCAATGATCTGTCAATCCTATTTGATTGTTCTTGCAGAACTTTCCTTACTTCTTCCTTATTTTCCTCGACCCCTTTTCAGAGTATTTGAATTTGTTTCCAAATCATTCTTCTGAATTCCCTCTCAGGCATATCCAGAACCTGCTCCTCCTGCTCTATAAAGACTTTGTCTGTCTCCAGCTCATTTGCATCTGCTGTTCTCTTCTGCTTTTGGACGTGGTTTGATAATGTCAATGGTTGGGCATGACTATTTTTATTTTATTATAATTATTATTAATATGATCAGGAGTTAGGCGTCCCTTATTGTCTGTAATGCGTAGTAGGTGTGGTTAGGTGCCGGCGGGGTGGTGGCTGCACGAGCCAGCCGGTGCCGCCTGTGTCTGATAATGTCAGAAAGTCGCCGTACCTCTCCCTCTCTCTGTGCCGTGGGTAAACTGACTTGCTTGCCTGATATCCGCGTTGAGATCCCATGCTAGGGCAGGGAGATTTTTTTGTGGGAGGTATGTCGGCTCTTGCGGCTTTGTTTGTTTATGATTCTCCTTTACTGGAAGCGCCACTTTTGAACAGGCTGGCTCCAGCCCCGCCCTCCAAGCTGTACAGGTGGTGGGGGCAGTCGCTGGTACAGGAGCTGCGCGCAGTAGCAGGCGAAAGTTTAAAATGCCAGTAATTCCTCAGTAGTGTGATTTTTTAAAAAAGCGAATTCAGGAGGTTGAAGCACTAGGTCTTATGATAGTACGAAGGCTGTGGGTCTGCTACAGGAAGGTTTCCTTCATGAGATTCCTGCTCTTTTCTCCCCGAAGCTTCTCCTACCTGCATCGTCTGGCTTCAGTCCAGAAAAAATTCATTACTTTTTATTTAATCTTTTTATAATATTGATGTATATGTAAAATAAGGAATGTGATTAACATCCTTGAAACAGTGAAAAAATATGACTTTAAAAACAATTTCATCCTACAACTGCATGAGAGTCTACAATTATCTCAATGAAAATTTCTATTAAAAAAAAAATTGATGCCAGAGATCAGCATTTTACATCCTTTCATGGCACTTTCTTTCATCTTAAGCCTCTTTTAATGTAACATATACTCTTGTGAGCCACACTGGAAATCAATCAACTTTGCAAAATTATATGATAACATAATGACTTTTAGTGAAACACTTCATTTCAGAGGAATGTATTTGTAAATATATCATTATATATCTCATTTTTGATGCAATCCTTGATTATAATGTTGAAAGAAATTTTGACTTATTCCAACTTGATAACTGATGCACATAATTTACTTCAATTTAATTATTTTAGCTCACTCATGACTAAGCAATATACTTAAAAATGACATGTCTATGGACCAAACATACTGTGAAATAAAAATAACCATGAGCTAAAGGGAGAAAAAAACCTTCAATTAATCATCAAAATTAGCTTCCTTTTTCCCTCTTAGCTCTTCCAAACTATTCAACTATGTCACTTGAGTGCTGTAACGCCAACAAACATGAGCAATGGAAATGGATGTGTTTTGGTTCTTTCTGTCTGTTCCCCCTCCATACCACCCCCTGGCTCCCAAATTTCATTTGAAAACTAAGCCCAAGGTGAGTGGCAGCATGCTAAGACAGCTCATTTCCCATGAGGGTGCACTTTCTAGGTGTTTAGTCTTATTTCAGAGCCTTAAGCAAAAGGAACCTTGGTGGCACTGTGGGTTAGGCACTGGGCTGCTAATGTAAGGCCAGTTGTACAAACTGCTCCATGAGAGAAAAGATGAAGCTGTCTGCTCCCGTAAAGATTTACCATCTCTCAGACTCTATAGAGGGTCACGGAGTTAGAATCGACTCAATGGCAATGAGTCCTTTAAGAAAATGTTACTGAAAAGTCAAGCCCAGGCAGCCAGGTAGCATGGAGCAATGTGGCCTGAAGAAGCTAGGGCTCAAATGCCAGTTTGACTTGAACACGTTGTGTGTTCTCGGGGGCAGCTGTCTTTCCTCTCTAGACCTTTGATTTCCTTATGGGTAAAATGGGAAAACCAACAAGTTGACTGTTAAGGACCTCATACATTTTAAAGCTGATCCTACAAGCAACCAAAGTTGAGAATTATACGTACCTCACGAGGGTATTTCTGAGTAAACAGTGCTGGAAATTTGAGATTTCTCACATCACTTAAGGTCTAAAGAGAAAGAAAAGTGTTACTTGTTTTAAAATTTATTTTGATATGTAGAGTTAATTTAAACAAATATATTTTCTGACACTAACAGAATAATTAAGAAGAAAGGTTAGATATTAAAAGGGTGTGAAATTTATCAGTAGCTTTTGCTAACTTGCAGTTTTATATATAATTGCTTCCTGAACCCAGAGTCGTAAGATAACACTATCAAATAAACAAAATCTAGAAATGAGTTCAGATACAAAAATAGTATATTAACAACAGGAAGACAGACTAGGAAGAAAGAGTGACGAACTACTTCTGAATATCTAGTCACTGAAAACCTTATGAATAGCAGAGAAACACTATAGATATAGTGCCGGAAAATGAGCCCCTCAGGTTGGAAGGCACTCAAAATGTGACTGCAGAAGATCAGCCTCATCAAAGTAGAGCTGACCATGATGATGCGAATGGAGTAAAACCTGTGAGAGTAAAGTCTGCGGAACCTTCATATGCTGATGGGGCACAACTCACAATGAAGAGGGACAGCTGTAAACATCCACTGAAAATTGGAACATGGAATGTACGAAGTATGAATCTGAGTAAATTGGAAGTTGTCAAAAATGAAATGGAATGCATAAACCTCGATATCTTAAGGCATTAGTGAGCTGAAATGGACTGGCACTGGCCACTCTGAATCTGATGACCACATGGTTTACTATGACAGGAGTGACAAACTGAAGAGGAATGGTGTTTAATTCATCGTCAAAAAGAACATATCCAGATCAGTCATGAGGTACAAGGCTGTTTGCGATAGGATGCTATCTATCTGCCTACAGGGAAACCCAGTTAATACCACTATTATTCAAAT
>NW_006408859.1:491328-495795 GCF_000296735.1 Chrysochloris asiatica | reverse complement strand
TGCTGACCTTGAGGTTAGCAGCCTGATTCGTAACCCCTACGCTACCATAGCTCCTTGGTAAGGTGAAGGGTCTGAGAAAAAGAGGAAGACCCCCAATGAGATGGATTAGCCAAGTGGCAGCATCAACGGACTCAAGTGTGGCAACAGTGGTGAGGTTGACCCAGGATCAACAGTGTTTTGTTCTGCTGTGCAAAAGAAGGTTGCTATGGGTCGGTACCGACTCGAAGGTACAAAACAACAACAACAACATATTGACAACATAGTTTGCTTTCTAGTGGACAAATAAGCTTTTGTACTACCTTCTAATCTCTGTGTATATGATATGGAAAGAGTATATTCTTTGTTAGTAAAGAAAACCAAGTCAATTGTGTTAAAATACAGTATAAAAATACACTTTTGAAAGTTCAGTAGGAAATATTCACATAAGTCATTACTCCATTAAATTGGATTATCAAATAAAAAAGTCAGTAGGAAATCTGCAATATCAAGTTGAGGAAATCTTGCAGAAAATAGTACAAAAGAGATGGAAAATGGAAGAAGAAAATTAAGGCATTACAGGATTAAGTCAAGAGTGCCAGGAAAAAGAAAAATTAGAGAAGAATTTATCAAAGAAGTAAGAATATTTGCTACAACCAAAGGCTTCACATCGTCAAATTGAAAGGACTTATTATTGAAGTGTTAAGGGTGAAAAAGCCCAATCAATGAAAGGGTTAAATTTCAGAATACCAAGCAAAGCCCTAAAGTTTCCAGGAAGGAAAATCAAACAGGTCAAACAGGTCCCATATAATGGCATCAGCTTTTCAACAGCAACACTAGAAGTTAGACGGACATGAGACAACACTGTCCATTTCAAAATGATTTTCAATCTTGACTTCTACATTCAGCTAAAACTATGCTGGCGCTGTACCATCAGCACAAGGTTGGTGGTTCAAACCCACCAATTGCTCCTTGGGAATTCTGTACATGGTCTCTTCTCTATAAGTCATAACCAACTTGATTGCACTTAACAACAACAACAAAGACTCTACAAATTTAACTTTCACACGTAACTTATAAGGAGTCAACTCAGAGTAGGGAAGCATATTTTGAATGATCATTTATAGAAAGCTCAGAGAGTAACCAGTTCAGATTTGAGAAAAACTTGAGGAAGAAAGCGAGAGGACAGCTGTAGTTGAATATAGAGAAAATATTGTCTGACACGTGACATCAGCTAAAAGTTAACAACAATGGTTCCAAAACTAAGCAATTGAGAAAAGGCACTTTTGGGGTTGGGGGGTGGGAAGGATTGTATAAGAAAGAAAAGAAATCAGAGTATATTATCTAACATTCCATAGAACAATATTCACAGGCTCATCCTATGAAGCAAGATTCACTAACATAAAATCTACCATTTTAAAGCAGGCAACTCAGTGATTTTAGAGTGGTCATAATGTTCTGTAAGCCCCACCACTGTCTGATTCTGTCTGATTCCAGAACATTATCACCACCAAGAGGAACCCTGACTTTATTAAGCAGTCACTTTCTAAACTTCTACTTCTTAATCTCTGGCAACCACTAATTGACTGTTGGTCATAAAACATGTGTCTTTTGAGTCTGGCTTCTGTTACTTTGCATGATATCTTCAAGGTTAAAAAATGTTTCAGTACTTTATTCCTTTGCACTGATTGGCTGGGTACGCTACATTGTGTTTGTCCATTCATAGATGTACATAAAGGCTTTTCCCACTGTAGGGTTGTTATGAATGATGCTGCTTTGATTTAAATATTTTCTTCTATTCTGTGGGTTACCTTTCCATTTTCTAGCTAGTGTCTTTTAATATGCTTATAACTACATTCATTTTGATGGCATTCTAATTCCTAATCTTTTATATATAGTGGACTTGTCTTATTTTCCTTTCTGAATACTTTTATATTCTGGTATTCTGAAATTTATCTATTTTTGTTTTTTCCTGTTTAATGAACAAAACACTTGGTAGGCCCTTTTGATGACAAGCTATGATGACCAAAGATACTTTGGTTCTATGGGATAATTAAACCCTGTTCTACCATGGACAGAAGTCAACAGACAACATCTAAAATGGACACATTAAGAAATGGTGAAAAGGCCAGAGATGGGGTAGAGATGAAGACATGGAGAGACAGAGCAGCTGAGGACTCTAGACTCACGGAAAGAGAAAGGCTGTGTGATGGTGGCCAGAAGGCAGACTTGTAGAATGTGCCGTTTGGTTGCTGAAATGATTATATATTCCTGAGTGTTTTAGTGTACATCACCCCCCCCCCCCCAAAAAAAAAACCCACAGAAGAAATAGAAGCAAATACTGTTGAATGATGATGCATGGAGGCAATAGTAATCATTGCAATGAAGCAATGAGTGTAAAGTCGATATTCTCCCATGTAAACTACCACTCACTGCACAATAAAAACTTAAAAAAAGAAATGGTGAAAGGGGCATAAGATTTGGAAGTATGAAGGAAAATACCAGGGACAACATGGAATAGAATTGACAGTGACCATGAATGGAGGATAAGGAGCTCTGGTAGCGAAGTGGTTACGAATTGGGCTGCGTAACTTAAGGTTAGCAGTTCGAAACTACCAGCCGCTCTGCGGGAGAAAGATGAGGCTTTCTGCTCCCGTAAAGATTTACAGCCTCGGAAACCCTGTACGGGGTCGCTGTGGGTCGGAACCAACTCTATGGCACTTAACAACAACAACAACAACATAAATAGAGGATGGGGAAGAATGTGACTACTTTTAAAAGACTGTTAGTATTATCTGTCTTAAAAGATACGGCTATAGTTGATTTTGAAAGGAAAAAGAAAAGCTAGTTATGTTTAATTTGGCAGCTTTGACATGGATGTGTGTGTGGTAGCTTGTCCTCTGGAAAATTCTTCTCAGATGGGGCTGCCCCGCCTCTGCCACATCACTGTCTCATTTCCTACCCCCATGTTATCTATGTTTCCCCTCGTTTTGCATTCATCCAAGTTTATTGAGTACAGGACTTTTGCGACAACAAGAAACAATTCCATTAAACAAATTTTTAAAGATCTAAGCTTTAAATGGAAGCCAAGAGTCTTCAAATTCTCCCTGTCTTGTTCACAAGACCTCTTTCACTTCTGGTTAATGAGACTGCTGGTATTTAAGAATAACTTAAACTTCTTTTAAACATCATTCTTTTGTAAGTTCTAGGCTCCTCCATTTTTCAAAAAAACATTTTGGGGTGGGGAGGCAGGCCGATGGTACTTACTCTGACTCTCTCCATCTGAGTGCTGAATGGGTACAGCAATTCAAACATAATCAGTCCTAAAGAGAAGATGTCCACTTTGTGAGAGTAGTTGTTTCCATGAATCTGAAATCCCAAACAAAACAGAACAGATGAATAGATGGTAGGCTTAATTCTATGCTATTTGTATAATAATAACCAAGGTTTATCTAGCCACTTTATTTAAATGTAATGGTCTTAGTAAAAATGTTAGTAAAGAGTTAATAAAGCTACCAGTAGCTTTTCTTCAATTCACCACACCAAGAGTAATTAAACTACTCAGCATTACAGAAGGGAAGCCTGGGTATAGCTCAGAGATATGCATCAGTGAAATAGGCCCACAGAAAGCTGGAGCCTTGCAATGCTAAAAACGTTTGTGGGAGCCAGTAAAAGCTGCTCATCTGCCCCTAAGGTGAAGTTTTTCAAAGCAAGCACTATCTGAAGCAAATCTCTCATTTCTAATCATCTTAGTTCTCACCCATTTTTATGAGAAAATCTCCATTACTCCAAACTACTAATCAACTGTGCTTAGCCCTCATTATGGCACTTAATTATGGACTGCTTTGCATTCTTACTTTTATTTTTCATGTGTATATTCCTTATTCTTCACATCTAGCTTGTAAAGTCCGGGAGGGAAAGCAACGAATTCTTTTGTATTCCTATCATCCAGGGGCCTAAGTATAGAGAAGGCCCTCAATAAATGGCCAAATGAACAAATGAATTACAGCTGAACTGCTCTATTAAACAAAGCCTTATTCAAATGAAAAGTGATCTCCTGGGACTCAGAAAAACTCTTTTATTTGTGAATGCTACTTTCAGGCACATAACTTGTCATTTGGCAAATTGTCAAAGAAAGGTGTCCCTTTGGAAATGCCCAACACAAGTATTTCTTAAGTGGGGGGTTGTTAGAACGGGTTTTGACAAGGTTCACGATGCCCTTCACAAACTCCTTTCTAAACTTTCCTTGGTATCTGTCCCTCTCGGCTGAGTAGCTTTTTCTGCTTACTTCTATACTTTTACAACATCTGACAGAAAGTTTTAGTGGATGTCTTAGCTGGACTACTCTCCTCCCTTCCATGTCTCATCCCTAGGACTTGGGAAATATTCAAAGGCAGTGTGTTCAAAAGCCAAGCTGAGAGGGACAGAAGAATATACACTGACACAGATTCATGAAAAGTAACTTGACAATTATATATATATTATATATAA
>NW_006408859.1:485927-490945 GCF_000296735.1 Chrysochloris asiatica | reverse complement strand
GCACTTAACAACAACATATATATATATGGCACACATTCATCTACTTAAGCAGGTACATGGAACTATGGCGAGATACTTGTGTACAGATACAGCTATCCGTGTGATATTACCAACAGCAAAATTTACAAGTAACTGGCGGCACTGTGGGATGTTGGACTACTAACCACAAAGTTGGTAGTTCAAATCCATCAACCGGTCCATGGGAGGAGAAAGATGAGAGGCTGTCTGCTCCCGTACAGATTTTTTTTTCCCTCTGGTCATTGCAGTGTGAGTGAAGACTGCATTTAGAATGACTGAAGATGGAGCAGTTCCATCATTCCTTTTGGCTCTTCCATCAGCAAATCAGCTGTCTAGAAGGACCTCCATCCACACTGACTGCTCTTGCATTATTTACTCATGGTTTCCCAACTTGTGTAAACTTCTTTTTGCTGTGAGTGTTTGCTGTGAGTGTTGAGAATATCCCGTAAAGATTTACAGCCTCAGAAATCCTCCTATAGGGCTGCTATGCATCAGAAGGAGTCCTGGTGTGGCACTGTGGGTTAATGCGCCAGACTGCAAAGCCGTTTGAACTGCAGGGTTGGTGGTTCAAGCTCACCAGCTGCTCCTCGGAAACCCTATACAGGGTCACTATGGGTGGGAACCGATTCGAGGGCATTAACAACAACAAAAACAATGGGTCAAAATTTTCTCGATGGCAGTTTCATTTTTGTTTGAACAAGAAGTCAAAAGAAATGTTTAATAAATTGCTTAACAGAGGGAAACTACTGAAGCCCAAAATATTTTCTAAGAACATTTAATAACACGGGAAATGCTTATATATTTTAATACTGTACACAAAATTTTGAAAAGTAGAATTTAAATGGTCATTTTCAAAATAAAGTATGTATAAATATATGTTATAAGATAAATATGGACTCCTGGTGTGGCGCTGTAGGATCAGCACTGTAAGGTTAGCAGTTGAAAGCCATCAGTTGCTTTTCGGAAATGCTATACAGGGTCACTATGAGTCCGAGTCAACTTGAAGGTTAGCAACCACCACAAAGATAAATATAAAATAGAAATAAAAAGCTAACTACTATTAATGTTTTAGGATAATTTAGTAAATTATTTTTATGTTTTCATTATACTTTCCTATATTTTCCATATTCCCTAAACAGAGGACAAGTTAATATGAGAAAAAAGTATTATTTAAAAAAATACAGCTTCACGAATACATGAAAAGCAAACTTTACAAAATAATTCAAAACTAATGAATCAAGCACAAAATCCAAAGGAGGGAGGGAATGGATATATGTTTTAGAAGTTGACATTGATTGTTTGCTCACTGTGTCCTACCTGCCTATATTGCTTGGAATTACAGTCAAAATCAAAGTAACTGTGGGATGGTTATTCTAAAAAACATAGAAGGTCATGTACTCCAAGAAAGATCAGAAAATTAAACAATGTCTTAATACAACTTCTAAGACTTGGGTAAAACAATTTAGATCAGTTCTGACACATACTTCAGAAAATGAGAAAATACAGATGAAAAATCATTTAAGTTCCATCACCCAGATACAATGATTGTGAATATTTTATGGCTCTTCCATCCAGTCATTTTCCTATGGATATAAATATGGCATTTTGACCACTTGTATACAATGTTAATTTTTTTCTTTTACCAAGTCTTGCCACATCACTGGACTGGATAATTCAATAATATGGGCCAACAGATTTCTTATTCTACTTGAGCCATATGGTTATACTGTTGTTGAGTGGGTTCTGACCCACAGCAAACCTGTATAGGGTTTCTGAGGAGCAGCTGGTGAGCTTGAACCCCCAACATTGTGGTTCAAACCGACTTTGTAGTCAAGTGCAATACAATAACCCACAGTGTCTGACCCAGACTCCTTGGTTATACTAGGGTAACACATAATCAACTGTGTAAAATGAATAGTCTCTTAGCAATTACAATCTCTATTATACCCTTTCCAATTTCTAAGTTCACCTTTTTTTCCCTTAAGTAGATGTGCTAGAGAGAATTATGTTTTATTTAAACCTTTAAAAATCAACTGTAAGAGAACAAAACAATTTTTGATAAAGGAAAAAATTGCTATAATTTTATGAACTTGACCTATACTCATGGAGGAAGTAACTCTAAATTCCAACAGAGAGGAAAGGCATCTTCACATCAAATATCAATGCTATCTCCTCTGTACACAGGGTAGATAGAGATGGGCAACTTAGACATTGGCTACCTAAAATGAGGGGGCGATAAAGGCACAAAGTGACTGGCTTACAAGGTTTCAAGGAGGAGCTTAGTTTAATAGTGTGTGGAGGAAGACAAAGTCCCCACTGAATAGTTTTCATCTTGTCTAGATGGGTATGGTGAAAAGAGATGGGGATAAGCTTCTTATGATTCAATAGTGAGTAATAGTTATCATGACTAATTGCGACTGCCACAACTGTAAAGGTAGAAGATTTGTAACAAAATGGGGGAGTAGTTAATCTTACAGTCCAGAAACAAAGGATTCTAGGACTATGAAGGGAGAAGAGCACAAGCAGAATACAGGACCTTATCCAGAGAAGCAGCAAAACCAGAGATGGGTGCAGAGATGAGGACATGGATGGAGAGAGGGAGTAGCTGAGGACTCTAGATTCCTGGAAAGAGAAGGACTAAGATAACGGCCAGGAAGCAGACTTGCAGAAGGTGCCCTTTGGTGGTTTAAACTATTACATATGCCTAAGTGTTTTTTAAAAAGCGCTAAAGTGAAGAGAGAAAAATACTGTTATCTGATGGTACATGTAGGGGATTGTAATTATTGTAATGAAACAAGATGTGTGATTTGTTGAATGCAAGTGGCCAGAAGGCAGACTTGCAGAATGTGCCCTTTGGTGGTGTAAATTATTATATATATGCCTGAGTGTTGAAAAAAAAAAAGGAGCTAAAGTGAATAGAGAGAAATATTGGGGATTGTAATCACTGTAATGAAATAAGGTATATGATTTGTTGAATGTAAAACTGATGCTATGCCTGTAAACTTTCACTCACTCCACAACAAAAACTTAAAAAAAAAACAACAGTATTTAAAAAAAAAAACCCCAAACAAACCATAGTTTTATCACTATCATTTCTTTCCTTATTTTTTCCATTTTCTTAATGGTCTTCCCCGTCCACAGGGTATTAAGGAGAATATTAAATCACTTATGTCATAACATGCTTTTGCAATGAAGGCCTTTAAATAACTTTCTCTTTAAATACAACTTCGGTAGCTTCCGAAAAATGTCAATGTTTTCATTACTTGATTTTTTTTTTTTTTCAATCCTTTGGATGTGTATTTTTACTTCATTATTGTCAGGGGGGTTTGAAAATTTTCAGCTAACCAACAAAAGTAAAAAGAAAATTTTTAAAGTACTTTCTATGTTTTCAAATACACATGTTTCCTTGTGGTCTAAAACTTTGAAATAAAATATATCGTATTTTAAATGTTTTCATCAATAAGTGTTCAAATGACTACTATAAATAAGCCCTAGTACTACTTTTTTTTCAGCCCTGATGAGGCACTAGAGTGCTAACAGAAAAGTTGGCAGTTCAAACCCACCAGCTGCTCTTGGAAACACTATATAGGGTTCACTGTTAGAACCTACTCAAAGGCACACAACACCGACAACAATGGACTTTCTTTATACCTCTTTCATTTATAACCTTTCTTTTGTGCTGGGGAAGAAAAAAAAAGGTTAGCCAAATCTAAAATGTTCTTTTCATGGTTAAATCTAAATATATTTCTTTATTATCACAGCTAATATTTGGCTTTAGTATATCACTTTACACGAAGTTTTGCTCTGTGCTTGGTGTTTCCATAGGCTCTCCTTTTGCTGTATCTCCTGCAGTGCACAGAAGGTAGAAGTAATGTTCTCATTTCTGCTAGCTGAATTTACACCAAATGCAAATCACTAATCCTAGCTTTGCTTTCTCTTCCTACCCTCTTCTCCTTCTAGATCGTTCTGAACTTAATATGGTACTGCCAGACCTATTTTATTATGATGACTAGATATAAAATTATATGCTGCTTATTAAGAACACATTTTGCATTTAAATTAAAATTTTGAAAGTATAAAGTTCTCATCCTACCCTGCCCTCATCTTCCCAGGCCCAGTGCCACCTCCGCTTTGCCCACTGTCTCTTTAAACATTCCTGAATTTCTTTATGTAAATATAAACAAACACATATTTATCCTTTTCTCTCTTACACAAAAGGTAGTCCACTATTCATATATTTCTATGCCTTCCTTTTTTCACTGACGAGGTTTTTATACTACTACTCTTATTTATCTAAAACGGAGCCCTGGCTACACAGTTGAGTGTTGGGCTGCTAACTGCAAGGTCAGGGGTTCAAATCCACCAATTGCTCAGAGGCAGAAAGATGAGACAGTCTGCTCCCATAAAATTTTAGGAATCTGAATGAACAGTTCTACTCTGTCCTAGAGGGTTTCTAGGAGTCAGAACAGCAGCGAGTTGATTGGCTGATTCTTTGTGCATGAATTATCTCATGGGTCTCAGCATTTTTCTTCAGAACTATACCTATTGCTTTATGATCTTTCAGTATTGTTGCTAAATGCGATCGAATCGGGCCAAATCATAGCGACTGTGTATAGGGGTTCCAAAGCTGTATATCTTTTTTGTTTGTTTCATAACTTTTTATTAAGATTTAAGTGTGCAGACAAGATCATAAGATTTATACTTAACAAATTACTTCATTTCATCTCAGTGCAACAACAGTTGTCGCGCTTCCTCCCTGTGGTATAACTTCCGTCTTACCCACCTTCCCTTCCCATCACCTTTCAACTTTGTCCTGAGGTAAATGTTGCCCTTTTCATTGTCATTGACTGACTGCTCTACGGTAAGCACACTTTACTAGTGTTGTTGGTCCCCTATATACCTACCTACTACTTGGCTGAAAATTGGGCCTTTCAAGACTGAAGGGTGGTTGAGGGCCAGTCTCAGGATCCTCCTGTCTTTTTCTGACCAGTAAGCCTGAT
>NW_006408859.1:475340-482872 GCF_000296735.1 Chrysochloris asiatica | reverse complement strand
ACTTGCCAGGAGCAGACTTGCAGAATGTACCCTTTGGAGATGTAATTTATTATGTATGCCTGAGTGGGTTTTTTTGTTTGTGTGTTTTTTAAAAAAAAGCTAAAGTGGATAGAGAGAAATACTTTTAACTGATGGTATATGGAGGGGATTATAATCAATGTAATGAAACAAGTTAATGAATTGTTTAATGTGAAACTGATGATGTGCCCTGTAAACTTTCACTCAATCCACAACAAAAACCTTAAATAAATAAATAAGTAATTTTGAGTTTTGTTCTGTAGTTTCTCCCACTGTACCTGGGACCTTCTAATGTGATCCCTTCCAGAGTCACTGATAGTGTTAAGGGCTGTAAATCTTTACTGGAACAGAAAGCCTCCTTTTTCTCTTGTGGATCTATCTGGTCGTGGGTTTGAACCATCTACCTTGTGATTTGCAATCCAGTGCTCATCCTACAGTGCCACCACTGCTCCACTTTCTAATATACTGTGTGAATGTCTCATGAAAAAAGTACAATGTCATTGACTTATATACTGCTGCCCTGAGCCATCCTCACAACTGTTTTGTTTGAGGCCCCTGTTGCACATTGTGTCGATCGAGGCATGCATGCATATCTATACAAGCTTATGAATATCACCAGCCTAACTGTGCAGAGCCCATGTCTCCGAAGCTCCCAGGGTACACTGCTCCTCCCTCTCCTCTGGTTCCTGCCCTGCTTACAGTGCATTTCTTCAGAGACGAAGTATCTCAGGAGGTAACATTTCCAGGTCTATCAAACTCTGTTTTCTGCCATGGGATATGCTGGAGATTGCCTGCAAATTACTGCAGAGGGCAGTTCAGGGCAGTCCTCTGGCTCTAGCTGGCTCAGAAACACTTTCTGCATAGGTTACACAAGGTCTCCTATGACCTGGAGTTAAGTTTGGAAGGAGAAGGGCAAAATCTCTTTAAATTTCTGGTTGCTGTCTGGTTCTAGATCAGAGGGTGAGGTGTTTTGAATGTATTGTATTTTTCTTAATTCACCCTCAATTCAGGTGGTAGAAATTATACCCTAGCTGTGTTGACTGTGGTATACTACAGTCAGTTTTTATATTTTATATTACTGGGTATTTTAACGAGAGTGTGGGAGGAGATTCCTCAGGTACAACTAGCTTACTGCCATCCTAATTAAAAGTCTGTTTTTTCTTTAAAAGGAAAACAAAACAAAACAAAGCTTACCTGCTCTGGGCTCATATAGAGTTTGGTCCCGACTTGTCCTGTGTGTCTGGCATAAGCTGGCATCGGGGTCAGAACCATCTGCTCTTCCTCATCCTGGTCCATTGCAGTCACCAGCCCAAAGTCTCCAACCTTTACCACGTCATCCATCGTAAAGAATATGTTGGACGGCTGGAAAAACAAAGCAGAAAAATGTGTAATGGGTCTGTGCTGAGACAGAAAGTATAGAGAATGAATTTAATTACTTTTAAATGACTAAATAAAACAAAACAAAAAACTAGATATTCTGAAGCATGTTTGTTTTTAAAATGGGCTAATAAAAAATAAAAACTCTTTGATGCCAGCTAAGTCCTGTACACAAAGAAAAGGGAAGGATGGTAAAAGATACTAGCATTTGTTGTTGTTGTTGTTGTTAAGTGCTGTTGAGTGAGTCAATTCTGACCCATAGTGACCCTGTATAGGATTTCGAGGAGCAGCTTTTGAGCTCGAACCGCCGACCTTGCAATTCAAACAGCTTTGCAGTCTGGCGCATTAACTCACAGCACCACACCAGGATTTACTGAACATCTATTTAAGAGAGACCCATATTACAGGGTATCTACTTTCCTTGGATACACTTCTCTACATATATGAATTAAGCCATAATGATTATAATGATAATAGTAGTACTAATAGCAAATGCATATAGAATCTGCATTGTGTCAGACACTAAGCAGTTTATTATTATTAATTCCTTCACTACTCACTGGTGTGGTGCTGTGGGATACTCACTGGACTGCAAGGCTAGTCTAAACTGCAAGGTTGGTTTGAACTGCTGACAGTTCAAACTCACCAGCCGCTCCTCAGCAATCCTAACCAGGGTTGCAATGAGTTGTAAACAACTTGATGGCACCTAAGAACACTTCTAAAAGTCCTGATGTGGCACTGTATGATAAGCACTGGACTGCTAACCACAAGGCTGGTGGCTCAAACCCACCAACCACTCCTCAGAAACCCTATACAGGGTTCCTATGGGTTGGAACTGACGTGATGGCACTTAACAATAATAACAACTCTAAAATACTCAAATATTTCAGATGTAGGAACTGAGGTCTGGAGAAATTTGGTAAATGGCCCAAGGTTACCTATCCAAAAAACGGTGGAGTAGAAATTCAAATCATTGAAAAACCCAGCAGGCTGGCTCCATGAGAAAAGGACTCGGCCTTATGATATTCTGCCCCCTGGCCAGCACTCAGCACAGTTCCTGCCTGGTGGTAGTGAGTCACTAATATCTGATGAACAAATTAAGTAGACAGACTCTCTGATGTGTGTCTGAGAGGACACTGTAGATTATTAAGGGAAATAAGAGCTCTTAAATATTCCCTATGCTCCCAAGTCTACACCAATCCCCAGACCTCTGGGCTGAGTTCCAAATGCTCATACGCAGCTGTTTATAACATATGTTGTTGTTGTTGTGAAGTGCCGTCGAGTCAGTTCCAACCCATAGTGACCCTGTATAGGGTTTCTGAAGAGCAGATGGCGAGCTTGAACCACCGACCTTGCAGTTCAAATGACTGTGCAGTTGGCGCATTAACCCACAGTGCCACACCAGGACTCTTTATAACATATGAGCAGCCTTCAAAAAGTCTGTGGAAAAATTGCATTACCTTTTAATTCCATGTTTCCACAAACTTTTTAAAGTCCCCTTCTATATCTAATCTTAAACTCAAAGTGTCAAGTATGAAATAAATGATCTTTTCTTCTTCTCTGAGATAACATAACCATTATTCATAGCCCTTGAAATAAGGAAACAACAGGCCTGTGAAACTGAATACCATCTGGGTTCAAATACTGCCAGACAAAAGTAACATTTTACTCCTGAATTCTAAAATACCATCATACAATTTTTACTTTGAATCTATGAAGTTATTGTATATAAGTAAAATCTATGGTAAGTACCTGCTGCTCCCCATGAATAACCTATGTACCAGAGCTAATAATAGAATGCAGTGCCTTGAATCTCTTAAGGTGTTCAGTAAATAACAACTGACCTCAGAAAATGGGCAAGGGTTTCCTCCTATCCCTATAGCATCATGAGAATGATGAAAGAGAAATACCAGGTTCTAAGGTACCTGGATGGTACAAATAGTTTGTGATCACTCACTAACCTAAACGTTGGCAGTTCAAACTGACTCGGTCTGCTTCTATAAAGATTAGAGCTAAGAAGCACTATGGAACATTTATACTCTGTCACATGGGGTAGCCATGAGTTGGAATTGACAGCATACACCATTTCCATTCTCTAACTACAACCACAGAGATGGTTGGTGAGAACCTAGGAACACATCAAAATACAGTCATCCACAAAATACAAATATGACAACACCATAATGTTCCATAGACAACAAACAAATCTACCTCTCACAAAGAAACAAGAGAAAATGGCTCAAACAAATGACCAAGATGCAGAGCCAGAAAATGTTTCTGAGGAAGAAAAAGTAATGGAACTACCTGAAAAAGAGTTCAAAAGAATGATATTTAGGTACCTTCAAAAGACTGACAAAAAGATTCAGGAAGGCAAGGAGAACACAGAAACAACTGTAGAAGAATCCAGGAAAACACTACAAGAACAAACAGGAAAAAAATGCTAATTTTGAAATAATACAAAACCTGCAATTAGAAATCCAGACAATTAATACTAAAATGTCAGAAATTGGCAATACTTTGAAAGGGCAAAGGAGTAGATTCAAAACAATGGAAGCTCAAATTAGTGCGCTTGAAGATAGTATGCTGGAAGAACAAGTAGAAAAAAGAATGAAAAAAATCCAAAGAAGGCCTAAGAGTTATGTGGGACACCATAAGGCAGAACAATTTACGGGTAATCAGAACCTTAGAATAGGAAGAGACATTAAAGATCACAGAGAAAAGTCTCTAAGAGTTGTTGAAAGAAAACAATCGTGACTTCATGAAAGATAAGAAGACAAACATAAAAGAAGCATATCTAACCCCAAACAGGATAGATTCTAAAAGAAAATCATCAAGACAAATCATAATCAAACTTCCTAAAACCAAAGACAAGGAGAGAATCCTGAGAGCAGCTAGGGAAATACAAAAAGTTAACTACAAAGGAGAACCAGTTAGATTAAGCTCTAATTTCTCAGTAGAAACCATGCAGGCAAGAAGACAATGAGATGATATATACAAAACTCTGAATGAAAAAAAACAAATGTCAACCAAGAATCATATGCCCAGCAAAGCTATCCCCTCAAATACGACAGATAAATGTGGCTATTTTCAGATCAGCAGAAATGAAAGGTATTTGCAATAATCAGACCAACTTACAAAAAATACAGTTCTTTATACAGAAACCTGAGATTAACATACATGAAAATACCACCCCAGAACGCAATCCAGTTATTGTTATTGTTGAAGTATTTTAAGTAAAACAAACCTACAAGACTGAAAATAGGGAACCAAAGATATCAACTTATACTGAATTCAACTATAAAGCAAAAGGAATGAATAATATAGGCTTCTGGTTCTGGGCTGTAACCAGAATACTCAGGTAGGAAAAGCTCCGGTGAGAAGGGAGGAGTGGGGGGGTCTCACCAAGGAAACTTTCATATAGCAAACCCCACAGCCTTCAAACTATCATAAGACCCAGTGCTTCAATCTCCCAAAATTGCTTTTTTGCAAAATCACACTACTGAGGAATTACTGGCATCTTAAAATGTTCGCCGGTGGGCCGGGTGGGAACACCTGCGACTGCCCCCACCCCCTGCAGAACTTGGAGGGCGGGGCTGAAGCCAGCCCATTCAGAAAGCAGCGTTTCCAGTAAAGAGGAAACATAAACAAAGCCGCAGGACCAGACATAACCCACCCCCCCCCAAAAAAATCTCCCTGCCCTAGCGTGGGATCTCAGCGCCGATATCAGGCAAGTCAGTTTACCCACAGCACACAGAGAGGGAAAGGTACGGCAGCTTTTTGACGTAATCAGCTGCCGCTGCCATCGCAGAACGTGGAGGGCAGGGCTGGAGCCAGCCAGTTCATAAAGCGGCGTTTCCAGTAAAGAGGAAACATAAACAAACAAAGTGACAGGACCAGACATAACCTCCTTCCCCTCCCCCCAAAAAAATCTCCCTGCCCCAGCGTGGGATCTCAGCGTGGCTATTAGGAAAGTCAGTTTACCCACAGCACAGAGAGAGGGAGAGGTACAACTTTTTGACATCAACAGCCGCCACTTCCGCCACAAATATGAAGCCTTCCTGCCCTACTCACAGATAGCAGCCTAGATCTTCCAGCTAATGCTCTGGTGGGACATGAAACTTCTCTCCCAGGGAACAAAATAAAAACCCCCAGCTAACAATCTAGCAACCTGCCAATGGGCGGTGGCCTGAGTTCACTGGGCAGGCCAAACTCAAGGCAATCTATAAAAAACCAACAAAACAGGTCTCAACCATCCCAAGAACGGTGTTGGACACAGGCAGAAAACTGACAATCACAGACAAAAATAGTGGTCAATCAATCTCCCCTCGACTCTCCGATATATATCTGCCCACCTATATGGCAGTGGCTAGAGGAGAGGCCTGAAAGAGGGGTCACCCACACCCCTGCTGGAGGCTTCTATTTGCACACACACTGCTGGTGTAGCGTGGAAAAGTTGACCAAAGCCTCATCTCTGCTCCAAAGTGGTGATTTCTGTCTATGCATTTATATTACTTCTGCTTTTGGTACTTTTGATCTCACATCTTTCCTGGAGGTGGGAGCTTTTCCTTCCTACCTCACCTAAGAAGTAGTAGCAATCGTGGCCATATAGCCAAGCTGTAAACATACACAAAGATACACCACCACGTAGACAAGACCTAACAACACCTACTACGCATTACAGACAATAAGGGAAGCCTATCTCCTGATCATATTAATAATAATTAAATATAATAAAATAAGAATAATCATGCCCAACAAGAAACAATTAACACCATTGAAACATGTCCAAAAGCAGAAGAGAGCAGCTGATGCAAATGAGCTGGAGACAGACAAAGGCTTTATAGAGGAGGAGGAGTGGGTTCTGGATATGCCTGAGAGGAAATTCAGAAGAATGGTATGGAAACAAATTCAAATACTCCGAAAAGGGGTTGAGGAAAATAAGGAAGAAGTAAGGAAAGTACTGCAGGAACAATCTAATACAACTGACACAGCATTGGAAATAATTCAAAACCTGCAAAAAGATGTACAGGTGATCAAGAATAAGATATCAGAAACAGACAATAGGCTGAAAGGGGAAAGGAGGAGACTAGAATAGATGGAAGCCAGAACTAGTGAACTGGAAGACAAATCTCTCAATACAACCAAGATAGAAGAGCAAACAGCTAAAAGGAAAAAACAATCTGAAGAGAGTCTAAGATTCATGCTAGATAACAAGAAGAGGAATAATGTAAGAATTTTTGGCATTCCGGACAAGAAGAATCAAAGAAGTCCAGAGAGGAGATAGTTGAAGAGATTTTGGAACTAAACTTCCCTAACATCTTGAAAGGTGAGAAGATAAACATTCAAGAAGCCCAATGTACCCCAGGAAAGACAGACACCAAAAGAAAGTCTCCAAGACATATAATCAAGCTCTCCAAAATCAAAGATAAGGAAAGAATACTAAAAGCAGCCAGGGAGAAGAGAAATATAACTTATAAAGGCAAGCAAATTAGATTAAGCGCTGACTATTCCGAACAAACCATGCAGGCAAGAAGGCAATGGGGAAACATACACAAAACCCTGCAAGAAAAAAACTGTCAACCAAGAATCGTCTATCCAGTAAAACTATCAATCAAATATGACAGTACAATCAAAACATTTCAGGATAAACAGAATCTGGGGGATTTTATTAAAACCAACCCAGCACTTCAAAACATCCTAAAGGGAGTCCTGGGGCCGGAGAACCAACAAGAACAGACGACAAACAGAGATTGACAGGTATGGCAACATCACCTGGAATATAGCCAACAGAGAGCAGAGCCCAGAACAGAACGAGACTACAATAAAAATTCAAGGGAGCCAAGAGATCAACAAAAGGACATAAACATAACAATGTCAAAGAAGGGACAAACGCAGCAACAGAAGCGAAGGTGGTGGGATGCCAGGTATATTACAGGTTACAATGGAGTATCCAAATGCAGAGCAAAGTTGGTAGACTATAAGGTAACCCCAAAGAAAGTCAACACTCCACAACCTATCATAAAAACGAATTCCCAAACAGAAAAAGCGAACAGAGAAACTAGGAAAAACCGAACAGAATCAACTCAAAAAACACAAACCCAATACAAGAAGGAAAGCAGAACCAAAGAACGAACAAC
>NW_006408859.1:429348-449181 GCF_000296735.1 Chrysochloris asiatica | reverse complement strand
AGGACCATCAAGGGAGAAGAGCAGAGAGCGGGACCCTACCCAGAGAAGCAGTGATGCCTGAAATGGAGCCAGAGATGATGACATAGAGCGATGGAACAGCTTGAGACTTTAGATCAAGAGAGGGTGAGCGACTGTGTGCTGAAGATCTGGGGGGTACGGGGGAAAGGACTGCATGGAGGGGATTGTAACCATGGCAATGAGAGACACTATTACGATAGAATGAATGTAAAACTAATGTTCTCCCATGACCATGTCAACTATCACATAATTCACAATAAAACATTAAAAAAAAAAAAAAAAAACCCACGGGGTGGGGGGGGGAATATATATATATATAATTGAGAAACAATTAAGTTGGAAAACAGGAATTAGTTCTAATTCATAGTGTTACTATCCCAAATTCTTAAACTATATTAAAGGATTTTAAAACCTGCTGACTTAGAAGAAAATAACTTTGGCTCAAACGGCAAGCTTGATGCCAGAAACAGAGTCTGCAGTTACAAAAAACAAAATGGAAAATACTTATAATGGGTCCAAATCTATCATGAATTTAAGCTACTTCATTCAAAAAATTATTTATATATTCACTATACACTACTGATCACAGCTATGAATATATGGAACATAGCAGAATTTAGTTAAAAATTTAATATATATGCATACCTCGGAGAGAGTGAGGCTTGGGTCCAGACCACTACAATATAGTGATGATCATAATAAAGTGGGAGCCCTGGTGTAGGATAAGCACTGGACTGCTAATTACAAGGTCAGCAGTTCAAACTTACCAGCCAATCCTTGGAAACCCTGTACAGGGTAGCTATGAGTCGGAACCGACTTGACAGCAAGCAATAATAAAGTGAGTCACACAATTACTTTGGTTTTTATCAAAGTCATCTTTACACTAGACTGTAGTCTATTAAATGTTCAGTAGCATTATTAATAGTTTAAAATACTGAGACACCAAGATAGGAAGCAAGCGCAGCCTGTTGGAAAAATGGCACCAATAGACTGGCTATGAGGCAGGGTTCCCGTAAACCTTCAATTTTTAAAAAACAAAAAAGAAAAACTGTGAATTATCTATGAAGCATAATAAAGCAAAGCAAGCCAGTGCTTATTTTCAAAAACATATAGTAAGGAAATGCTGCATGTTTTAATAAGGAACTCACATAACTTATCATACTCTATTATGACACTATTTGATAGTGTAGAGTCCAGGTGTGGCGCTGTGGGTTACTGCGTCAGACTGCAAAGCCATTTGAACTGCAAGGTCGGCGGTTCAAGCTCACCAGCTGCTCCTTGGAAACCCTATACAGGGTCGCTATGGGTCAGGATCGACTCAACAGCACTTCACAACAACAACATACTAAAAATAGAATCAAAGATTTAGAACTGCAAACCATCACTCTAAGCATTGCTACCTTTCCCCATCTGTCTTTCCACCCTTCCTCCAAGACCCGAACAGTTCAGAAAGAGGGGGAAAGCAAGGAGATGATGTTCAATGATCTGCCACAGTTTAAAGCTGGCTAGATAAGGAACCCCCATCTCGCCCTCCACAGGGGCTCTTTGCCCCTGCTACTTCAGGGCCTTGGGGGCATTTGTGTCAGAGTAACTAAAAGTCACAGAAAAAAATGAGGTAGCTGAGGGGGCTTCAATAACTTCATGGAAAAATATAACTGTAAGATAATGTAATTTTTTCATAAACTTTTTCAATTTGGCTTTGTATTTACTAATGGCAAATTGTACATATTCTTTTTTTTTTTCTTCTGTTTTTAAGAGGGGACACGAAATGCTCTTTACAGTAAAATGGACCTAAACACATTACAAAGCAAAATGCATGATTTGCCTTAAAATTTTTCAAAGCATGAAACTTCTCCTTGCAGCAGACTGGACCCTTACGCTTACTTTCCCAGATCTCTGTTCCCTGATGTCTTGACTCTTCCGTTCTTAAAGGTCGTTCAGTTCAAAACTGACCAGTACTGCAACTGCTATTCTGAATCACACCATGTCAGACTGAACCCCATGGGCACATGATATGCCACAATACAAACCTTAAGGTCCCTGTGCATGAGTCCTTTACTGTGCAAGAATTCCACAGCCTCAGCTATCTGCAGAAAGATGTGCAGACACATGGTCCTCTCCCTTTCCTCAATGGTACATCGCCTGTTCATCCAGTCTTTGAGGTTTTCCTTCCGGCACAGCTGCATCTGAATGTAAAGATACACCTTGGGTGAACTGGGCTGGAGTTTTTCTGCAGTGGTTTTTGTGAGATCTAAGCTTAAAGTGGTTGGTCTCGGAGGAGAAACAGACAAAGTCGGTTCAGAAGAAGACTTGCTACTGGAATGCTTGAACCCAGTTAGCTTATTAGCATAATGGTTGCCAACATACAGTCGGTTCATTTTGATCTCTTCTTTGCTGGAGGCATTATCACAGCCCGAATCTTCAAACACTATAGAAGAGGAGGTTCTCTCCCTCGACCTTACATAAGAGGCCTCAGAAGGGCAGAGTTCAAAGGAGTGCCCCTCATCATTGCCATCCATCGTGCCATCTTGCACCTCGCCGTCTGTAAGGCAACTGTCCTGGAGGTTGTATACTGGGTCCACAGACCCACTGACGTCTCCATGGTCAATTCCCGAGAATTCCAGCGGAGAGAACTGGCTCTCAGATGAACTTGTCTGGCCACAAGAAATCCCTACTGAAAAAGATCTACTTCTGTGTGAAGGAGCTATGATTTCAATATGTTCTTTTGTAGAGAAGGGATCCATTCTGCGGATTTTCACTGATGGTGCATCCATTGGGCTTGGTGAACTGAGTGGCCAATCCGTGCTAGAAAGGGGAGGAATACAGAAGTAAGGGAGTGAGTATATATTGATTAGATTATTTGTGTTCTGTGTTCTCTGTCTAAAAAGAATCAACTACAATTAAACCAATTTTCAAATGGCCAACAACATAAAGATTATATAAAAATACGCTGTACGAGACCAAAAAAAATCACATTCCATCTATTCCTTCTAAAAATTTGAATTTGAAAATTTTACTGTACACTGGAAACAATTAGCTGGGGCCATCATGCCAGAGCAGACAAGACCTTTTGTGCAAAATACAAAGTCCTGGAGTAAGTAAAGGACCGGACTCCTCGGTGGCCTGAATTCTGAAGCTTCAGTCCAAATTAAGACAGCAGCTCACAGTTAGCTACATGCCAGCTTCCATGGGTTAGTAGGGACCACAACTGCAAGTGCTTCTGTAATAATGTCCCTGGCATGAATCTACTCCTGCGTTAAATACTCTAGGCAGGCACATTTTATCTCTGTTGTTTTTTAAGTCATCAGCTTCCTTTTTGTTCTCATTTAGAACTTTTTAAACACCTTCCTTCTTATGGCATATCATATTATCTGGGCTCAGATGGAAAATGTCTTTGGGTTACCTAAGTTTGTTGTTGTTGTTCAGTGCTGACAAGGTGGTCCCAACTCATATGGACCTTACGTAGGGTTTCTGAGGCTGTAAATCTTTGCAGGAGTAGAAAGCCTCATCTTTCTCTTGTAGTGTGGCTGGCCTGCTTGAACTGTCTACCTGTGGCTGACAGTCCAGCATTTATTCTACAGAAAGCCACCATGCTTCCCTAAGTTTACATATTTTTAAATGCAAACAGATTAAATCTATTTTTAAAGGAGTTGGAACTTGTTAATTGCTATGAGAAAAAAAAAATTTAAGACAAAAATATACAATACCTCATATTAGAAAATTCACTGTAAATCTCTCATAGAGCTCTGTCTGATATTAATTTTAAAAATTCATATTTTGAAAAACTAAATTAACTAACAAGTGGATCAAGCACTTTCTAAAACATGGTAACAGAGAAAAGAAATCTGCAGTCCTTTCTCTTTAAAAATGAAGAAAACACACTAAAGTTACAGAAATGATATTCAACTCACAGAAGCAAAAGCTAAACTAAAGATGAATATTTTTAAGACTATATTTAACAAAGACGTTACCTTTCATCTTTCAGCCAGATTTCATCCATCTTTTCTTGCCATTTCTCTGGTGGTGTTTCTAACCAGGCATTAAAATATCTGACAATTCCTGGATGTTCAAGCTTGGCTAATGCTTTAACTTCACGCATTACCTTTTCCCGAGCCAGTTCCCTGAAATAGAGAAAAAAGAAGACACTGAAGGCTGTTCACATCTGCAGAAGTTATCATATTCAACAGTGAAAACACATAGGGAATAAGAGTCTCCCTTGAATCTAAAATGAGAAATAGATGAGCTGACTTAGCGCTACTGATAAAATTCTAAGAAGGCATATAATAAATCCTGTGTTTTTAAAAAAAAACAAACATATCACAATAGGTTACAGTATATTTTAACCTACTGGTTTTTTTTCTTCTGAAAATAAGTATATCTATTGGCTCATTTAAGTAAAAATTTCTTGACTAAATAAAAATAAATCACTATAGACTTAATAAAGAGAAATAGGCAAAAGTGAGTGAAGTACTCAGAAAGATGGAGAAGAACCACTATAAAAAGGATGCATATTACAATACAAAAAGCAAGTACTATCGCATCTGTTGGTTTATAACAAGCCTCAACTAAAAAAATATCACAGGCAGTGATGTGTTTAACTAGAAAAACATCAATTTTTTTCTTCAGGTTGACAGCGATTCTAACACCATTTATTCTGAGATTTCACCTTACACAACATAAACACAAATTATAACATTTTCTCCTCCCCAGAACAAAGTCAGGTGACTGTGACTTTTTCCTCAGTGTTTTCTTGTTACTGATGTCTCCCACTCTCCCAGTCTGAGAATCCCAGTACATTTTTTAACTCTCTGACTTTGAGGTCTCTATTCCTTCTTTTCAATTCCTTCATCCATTTTATTCTCATTGGTCCCTACTGCTGTAACAATCATGTTATATATTTAAAGATTAAATGCTGCAAGAAAATCTCCAGGCCAATGTTCCTGTCGTCAATCCTTTTCCCATGTAAGCCATCTACACACCATCACCAGAGCCAAATTCCACTCTGATCACGGCATTCTTCTACTCCAAAATCCAAATGCCTAAGGAATAAAATCCAAACTCCTTCACACCGTGCGCACAGTGTGGCAGCTGATCTCTTCCACCCCGTCTCCTATGTGCCCTCGGTTGTACCTCTGCTCCCCCCATCTGGAAATACTCACCATACTCGGTACCATTTCAGGGTGCTTGTCTAGAGCCTCTGCTCATGCCAGCCATGCACCTCGCTGCCCTGCCCTTACAGAGCCTCTTATAAGGGACAGGCTCTTCTGGAATATGCAGTGCAAATGTCACCACCTTACAGAACTTGGCTTCCTCGACTGCCTTTCAGTGACATTTGCTCTTTCTTCATGAGAAGGTATTTACTAAGATAAGGCATGAGTTATGATCTTCCTTGCACTTGTAATTTATGTAAGTATATGTACAAAAGTCCCATATAATTATAGGTTTCTCGAAAGCAGAAGCCTTAATTTTTATATCCCATGTGGAACTTCATATATATGAGTATTTAAACTACTCAAATGTACTATACCAAAAGAAAATAATTCATTCCATAATACCTAAATCATCAACATCCCTTATCTGCAGTCAAAATGGTGACGCTACCAGCTAGCAGGACAGGACAGCAATTAGTGCACATTTAATCACCAATTAATAAGAGCCTTATACAGAGATGGAAAAGAGTCCTGGTGTGGTGTTTGAACCGCAAGGTCGATGGTCCATCCCCAACAGTCACTCTTCGGAAACCCTATACCGAGTCACTATGGGTCAGAACCAACTTGATGGCACTTAACAATAACAGCAATATAGTTGGAGAAGGAGCTCTGGTAGCATAGTGGTTACAAGTCAGGCCAAAGGTCAGCAGTTTGAAACTACCAGCCATTCTGCAGGAGAAAGAGTGGGCTTTCTGCTCCCATAAAGATTTACAGCCTCGGAAACTCTATGCAGGATCAGTATGAGTCAGAACCGACTCCATGGCACACCACCACCACCACCACCATATAGATGGACAGCCCATTATCTGAAGCATAACATTGTTCTAAGCCAGTAATTCCATTTTGAGAAATTGATCCAAAGAAAGCAACAGAAGCCAGAAACGTATTGTGTAGTACTGGTAACTATACAACCAATTACATAAATGAATGCCCAGAAGACTGGCTGTTCAAACCCACCAGCTGCTCCTTGGAAGCCCTATAAAGGGCTGCTATGAAGCGGAACAGATTCTCCACAGCACATAACAACCATAACAAAAATGCCCAGGAAAAAAGTAATGAAACAAAATATGAGGGGTCTTCAAAAAGTTTGTGGAAAATACAATGAAAAGATAATGGAATTTTCCCACAAACTTTGAAGCCCTTTCATATTCTAGAATGTAAATAGTGGTTATTACTGGGTTATTGGTGTGAAGTGCCTTCCAGTTGGTTGCAACTCACAGTAACCCTGTATAGGGTTTCTGAAGAGCGGCTGGTGAGCTTGAACTGCCAACTCTGTGGTTTAAAGCGACCTTACAGTCCAGCACATTAACCCTCAGAGTCATACCAGGGCTTATTACTGGGTGGCGGTGGTGGTAGCGGTGGTGGTGGTTGTGGTGGTGGTGGTGGTGTGTCATAGTTCTGACTCATAGCGACCCTGCCTAGGGTTTCTGGGGCTGTAAATCTTTATGGGATCAGAAAGCTTCCTGTTTCTCCCACAGAACAGCTGGTAGTTTCAAACTGCTGACCTTGTGATTAGCAGCCCAATGTGTATCCACTATGCTACCAGAGCTCCTTATTACTGGGTAGGAGGGATAAAAATAGTTTTTATTATTTCCCACAATACAGAATATTTTTTAAATAGTGCTATTTGTTAAAGTGTGTAGGAATTATGGGAGCACAGTGGCTCCACAGGATAAGTACTGGATTGCTTAATACAAAGTTGGCAGTTCAAGCCCACTAGCCACTCTGTAGGAGAAGATGAGGCTTTCTGCTCTTGTAAAGATTTATCCTTTGAAACCCTATATAGGGTTATTATGAGTTGGAAACAACTTGATGATACTTAACAACAATAATGTTGTTGTCAGTTGGACTTATAGTTCGAGTCAGTTGGACTTATAGCAACCCTGTACAGGGTTTCCAAGGAGCATCTGGTGGGTTTGAGACACCAACATTGTGGTTCAAACTGACCTTGTGGTCCAATGCATTATTCTGCAGCACCACACCAGGATGCTAATGACAATAATGTTATTGTTGTTGTTATGTGCAGTGGAGTCGGTTCCGACTCATAGTGACCCTGTATAGGGTTTCCAAGGCTGTAAATCTTTACGGGAGCAGAAAAATGACAATAATAGGTATCATAAAAGATGGGCTGTTCTTGTAAAGATCTGAAGTCTTGGAAACCCTATATAAGGTTGCTATTAGTTGAAATTGACTCAGTGGAAGTGGGTCTTTCTGATTTATTGTTGTTGTTAAGTGCTGTCAAGTCGGGTTCTGACCCATAGTGACCCTGCATCGGGTTTCTGAGGAGCGGCTGAGAAATGGGATATTATTCAGACAAATGAAGACAAATGAAGTTCTGATCTATGCTATGACATGAATGAACCGTGAAAACACTATTCTGAATGAAATAATTCACACACACAAAAAGAAATATTGTACAATCCAAATTAAATGAAATAACAAGAATAGGCAAATGAATAGAAACATAAAACTTCCTAGGGATGGCTGGGTGGGGAAATAGGGAGTTAATGCTAAAGGGTTACTGAAGGTCTATTAGGAGTGAATTCAGCAGGGCAAATGTTATTAATGTCATGGAATTATATACTTGAATTGGTTTAAATGGTATATTTTCAATGTATGTCTTACTACAATAAAATGAAAACACACCCAAAAAACAAGGGTGGACTTTATAAGTAGATGCAAAATAATATAAATAGATCACACCTTTGGTTATCTGGTAGAACTAAGAACCTTAGATTCTGAAGGTCGGAAACCGTGTTTTCTATAGGCTCTAGAGAACATAGATTCTCAGTAAATAAAGATAATTAAAGGTGGAGAAGCCTTAATTAGGAGTCCTGGTGTGGCACTGTGGATTAATGCACTGGACTGCAAGATTGGTTTGAACCACAAAGTTTGTGGATCAAGCTCATCAGTCACTCCTTGGAAACTTTATACAGGATTGCTGTGAGTTGGAATAGAATCAATGGCACTTAGCAACAGTCTCAATTAAGGAATCTTGGTGTGGTGCTGGGGAATAAGCACTGGACTCACTGGACTGCTAACTGCAAGACCAGCAGTTCAAACCTCCTCAGACACTGTATACAAGGATACTAAGAGCCAGAATCGATTCAAGGGCACTTAACAACAACGTCTCAATTAAAGGGAACGTGGTGGCATAGTGGGTCATGTGTTGAGCCTGCTAACTGTACGATCAACATTTCGAATTCACCAGCTGCTCCTCAGGAGAAAGACGAGGTTTTCTGTTCCTGTAAATGTCCATAGCCTCAGAAACTCTAAACAGGGCCACCGTGAGTTGGAGCTGACTCGATGGTACACAACCACCAGCAGCAGAAGCCTCAATTCAGAAGGCCATACTGTCTATCAGAACATCTGGTAATAATTCCAAGTTTACAAAAAGTAGCATCCATTACCTGTTGGGGAGGCGGATCCTTTTAATTGCATAGTTGCAGTCATCTACTTTATTTCTAGCTTCAAAGACAACTCCAAACCCTCCACGACCCATGCACTGAATTGGTTCAAAATCTGTTAGATATCTAAGGGGGAGGGGGGAAGAAAAAGTTTACAAATGACAAAAGTTTACAAATCATTTTCAATGTTGTAGTAATTATCAATTCAATATATTTTATGATACATAAGAATATCTATTTAATAAGTCTCGTAGAAATTATTACTAAAAATTGTAATTTGAATTCTACTGATAGCTTTCTTTGTTCTTTTTCTGGTATAAATTAGAACACATTCTAATTTTCTCCCCTAGGGAATTTATAAATAATACAAAGGCTTCAGTTTAATTGGGAATCACTTGGTCTTAGAGCAATAGTACACTCTCCCTCCTACTTAATACTGTCTGCCCAGCACTTACCAAAACAGATTGCTAATTCTCTAAAAATTTACCTCATCTAAGCACTTTGGACTTTTAATTAGAAAATGTAATTTAATTTTATATCACTGCCTGTACATTTCCTGTGAAAATGCAGTCACTCATATCATATATAAGTATTTTTAGTCAGAAATCTTTCTAAGAACAAAATCTGTCTGGCATTAACTAGTGGCCTCGAGTCAGTAACGCTCATTACCAAAGGTATTCACACCCAAGCAAAGCTACACGCCATCATCATCTGTGGCTTACAGATGGACAGCTACACTGCAGTCTGCTTCTCCTTCAATGCATGACCTCCCTGATCTGCACTGGATACTATAACTTGCACCTCACTCTCTCACAACTTCGGGGGTTTTGCTTCTGCTGTTTGCGCTACTGTTGTTGCTGTTAAGTGCCGTTGAGTCGATTCTGACCCATAGCGACCCTGTATAGGGTTTCTGAAGCGCAGCTGGTGAGCTTGAACCACCAACCTTGCAGTTCAAATGGCTTCGCAGTCTGGCGCATTAGCCCACAGCGCCACACCAGGACTCCATTTGCTCTATTAGGACAGCCTTTTCTCTTTGTTCTTAATGAACCCCTAGTCTTCAGATGACAATAGCGCGGGACTGGGCAGTGTTTCTGTTGTGCACAGGGTTGCAATGAGTCGGAATGGACTTGACGGCGCCTAACAACAACAACAACAGTTCTTCTTGCATTCTGATAATTTCACTATGACTATACAGCATTCCTAGAACCATATTTTAGTTCTCTTTGTATTTCCAGAGCCTGGGCACTACCTGGCAAATAGATCTAACACATGTCTATTGAGTGTAAATGTATGCATGCTGTGGATATGTGCTCCTCCAGCCATATGGGGAGAACTACAGTATCTTTGGTGTCTCTTATAAGGTTATTACTTTCATTTTAATATAGAAGTAGTTGGCTCAGCTGCCTAGAACATGAAGTTAAGGAAGAGAAGCAACAGATCCCAACTCTCCAAGGGCCAATTATCTTTGCAGAGAATGAAGAGTACAACTTGTATCCCTAAAAATAGCTAGTCAAGGTACCTCAGCACAAAACCACCTCCCCAACTATAAAAATCTATGAAGTTTACATCCTACTCCTGGAGGGACAACTGAACGATCCTCCTATATTAAGAAAAACACCCGTGAAAACTGATATATCTTCTGAAAGGTTATATATATATATATATACACATACATACATACACACTACGAGAGCTCCATATATATGTTGTTGTGAAGTGCCGTCAAGTTGGTGCCGACCCATAGCGACCCTGTATAGGGTTTCCTAGGAGCAGCTGGTGAGCTTGAACCGCCAGCCTTGCAGTTCAAACGGCTTTGCAGTCTGGCGCATTAATCCACAGTGCCACACCAGGACTCCTCTCTCTCTCTCTGGTAGCATAGTGGTTACGAATCAGGTTGCTAATCCCAAGGTCGGCAGTTTGAAACTGCCAGCTGTTACACGGGAGAAAGAGGAGGCTTTCTGCTCCCGTAAAGATTTACAGCCTCAGAAACCCTGTGTAGGGTCACTATGTGTCAGAACCGGCTGCATGGTACTTAACAACAACAACATATATATAAATACATACATATATACACATTATACACACACACACACACATAATAGGAGTGCAGTACTCCATTAAGATAAGCACTGGACTGTGAACCAAAAGATCTGTGGTTCAAGCCCTCCAGATGTTCCTCAGGAGAAAGATGAGGCTTTCTGCTCCTAAGAAGATTTAAAGTTTCAGAAACCCTATACAGAGTCTCTGTGTGTCAGAACCAACTTTATGGCACTTAACAACATATATATAATGACTTTATATATGTTGTTAAGTATTTTAAGTTTGTTCTGTATTATAGCATCTCTGTAAAGGATTTCCAAGGATCGAATGGTAAGCTTGAACTGCTGACCTTGTAGTTCAAACTTACTTTGCAGTACAGCACATTAACCTGCAACAGCACAGCAGAATTCATTACATACTTATATATACACATATATTGTTGTTGGAGTCCTGGTGTGGTTTGCTGGGCTACAAACTCAGTTTGAACACAAGGTGAGCAGTTCAAACCCCCAGGGCGCTCTTTGGAAACCCTATACAGGGTCACTATGGGTCGGAACTGAATCAACAGCACTTAACAAGAGTTACAGTATTTAATATTTATTGAATGCTTACAGTGCCTGAGTCACTATTAAGAGTGTGAGCTCTGGAGTCAGTAGTGAGTTCAAATCCCAGGTGTGTCAGCATTTATCATCTGGGAGCATAGACAAGATGATGCTTACGCTTATGATACTTACGATATTGTTATTAAGTGCCTTCAGGCCAGTTCTGACCCATAGCGACCCTGTATAGAGTTTCTGAGGAACGGCTGGGGGTTTGAACTGCCAATCTTTCAGTTAATAGCCCAGTGCTTAGTCTACACAGAACTCCATGTATATATATAATGATCTACAGACTTCTGGTGGCACAGTGAATTAAGCACTGGGCTGCTAACTCCTGGTAGGTAGTCTGAACCCACCAATTGCCCCACGGAGGAAGATGAGTCTGTCTGCATTCATTAATATTTGCACTCTCAGAAACCCTATGGAGTGGATGTACTCTGTCCTACATGAATTGTAGATGGCAGTGAGCTTCTGTTTTTGTCTGCAACAATGACTATCTATGTAATGAAAGTCCCCTAGGTCTAAGCATCATCTTGTCTACAATCCCAGATGATAAATGCTGACACACCTGGGATTTGAACTCACTACTGAATCCAGAGTTCACACTCTTAATAGTGACTCAAGCACAGTAAGCACTCCATAAATATCAAGTACTATTATTATAATCACAAAGCCCCTTTATTAAAGGGACAAAGCAACTGCAGTCTTCACACTGCATACAGTTAGAGGAAAGTTGATTAGTTTCATTCAATGTCAGATTCTCTTGACAACAGCCACACACACACTCACCACTGCCCATTCCTCCCCTAGTCTTACTTAAACACGACCTAAAGTTCACTTCAAACATGACCTCAGTTATGATGCCCTCCTGAGCCATCACAAAGAGTTAGTGACTTTTCTCAGCATTCACACCCACTGAGGACTCTTTCTATTTACCCTGAAACACTGTCTTGCATATAGGACCATAAGTTCCAAACAATGGTGAAGGTACCATGGATGACTTCATCAGTGATGACTCCCTTGTTCCCCCTGCCTCTCACTGGAGTATGAGGGGGCTTCAAAAATTTCATGGACAAATTCCATTATCTCTGAAGTCTATCTTTCTACCAATTTTTTTAAGCCTCCTTGTGTTACTCAGCTTCTTCATTAGCAAGAGTATTAAGGTAGCCTTTATCATTTGCTAGGCAACTAGTAAATTTTGCTTTAAGAAACTAAAGCAAAAAACCAATCCTCAACTTTTGATAGTATGAATGGAACTTACATAATAAGGAGCTCTGGTACCATAGCAGTTAAGAGTTGTGCTGTTAACCTCAAGATTAGGCTTTCTGCTCCCGTAAAGATTTACAGCCTTGGAAACCCTATGCAGGGTCACAATGAGTCAGAATCTACTCAACAGCACTTAACAACAACTAGTACAGCCAAGCCCTGTACATGGTAGACTCTCAGTCACTAAGTTCTCTAAATAAAAATCTGATTTGGCAGTTGAAATTATAAACTTCTGTAACACTATTTCTATCCTGCTTTTGGTAAGAAACACTTTGAATGCATTGCAAGTACCAGTGAATTACGTCTATGCTTTATTTAACCAAATATTCACACACACACACACACACACACACACACAAAAAGGGTCAAGCAAGGTCTTAGTTTAAAGAAATCATTTCTTCTTTGATTGAGATTGTGACCATAAGAAGCTATAACACACCTATTTTCCTATGAGACTTTTATTGTGACACATCCATATCCTTATGGGACTCTTACCGTGATACATATCCGGAACTTTTTATGTCATTCCAGCTGCTGTCACTGGAGTCCCCATTTATAGAATCATACTTGCTTTCAGTTTGACATTGGGTTTCAGATTCTTTCCTTTGCTAGTAAAATGGAAATAAACAGCAGTCACCACCAGTACAAAGCTGAATAGAAGATAGCTAACAACCAGGTTATAATGTTGAAAAATAAGTAAGACTAAGAAAAACATAAACATTATAAAACTACAATATACAGTGTTTCCACTTTTATGTTACAGAAAAAGTGTATCTTCCCCACCACCATCACTCTAGTGTTTCTTTATAATGTGGGTGTATCATACAGACATGGAGTTCTGGTGTGGCACTGTAGGATAAGCACTAGACCGCAAGGTTGGTGGTTCAAACCCACCAGCTGCTCCTTGAAAACCCTAAAAAGGGTCACCATGAGTCAGAACTGACTCAGTGGCACTTAACAGCAACATATGTGCAGTATACCATGTAACTAGGAATACAGAAAAAGACTGTGTACATATGTAAGTAGGAGTGCAAACGTCTTTCTTTCCCAACCAATCTTGTGTTGTTGTTAAGCGTGGTTGAGTCAGTTTTGACTCACAGCAACTGTGTATAGGGTTTCCAAGGAGTGGTTGGTGGGTTTGAACTGCCCACTTGAGGTTAACAGTCCAGCGCTTATCCTACAGTGTCACACAAGGACTCCACCAATCTTGTAAGTGCTTTAAAAATGATTCCACAAATCCTTACAGCAAGAATCATCCCCACCCCCTCCACACACAGAGTAGACAGGGATGGGCAACTTGGACATTGGCTACCCAAAATGGGGGAGGGGGGCTACAAAGGCAAGAAGTGACTGGCTTACAAGCTTTCAAGAGGGAACCTAGATCCAGAGGGCCTGGAGGAAGGTAGAATCTCCAGTGAGTAGTATTCAATCTGACTAGGCGGGGCTGATGAAATGAAATGCGGATGGGTCTCTTGTGATACAGTAGTGAATAATTGTTATCAGGACTGATTGTGAGGGTTGGAAATGTAAAGGCAGACGTTTTATAGCAAGGAGGGGAGTGATTAACTTTGCAGTCTACGAGTGGAGGTCTCTAGGACCATCAATGGAGAAGAGCAGAGAGCAGGACCCTACCCAGAGAAGCAGTGATGCCTGAGATGGAGGCAGAGATGATGACGTGGAGAGAAAGAGAAACTGGGGACTTTAGATCCAGAGAGGGAGAGCGACTGTGTGCTGAAGACCTGGGGGTCACGGGGGGAAGGATTGCAGGGTATATCCTTTGGTTGGCTGATGATGCATGGAGGGGATTGTAACCATGGCAATGAAATGATATACGATAGAGTTAATGTAAAACTAATGTTCTCCCCTGTAAACTATCACATAATTCACAATAAAACATTAAAAAAAAAAAAATTATTCCAACAATAGAAAATGGAATCTGACATCTCATTTACAGTGCCTCTTCACCAACATCTCCTAAAAGATTTCCAGAGGATGTCAACATTGATTATGGTTGGAAGGGAATAATGCAGCGTATTTGTTTAGCCAATGATTCTTTCAACAAATATTTATACTAGTCTACGTGCCAGGCACCATCTAAGAGGTTGGGAGACAGTGGTAAACACCATAGGCCTGGTCCTGGGACTAAGACTGCACAGGGCAGTGGCTGGGAATTTACCTATTGAGCACTTTAGTAAGGGGAGTAAGGTTATTCTAAGACAAAGGAAGGGAATCTAACTCAGAATTAGAGGTTAAGAAAGACTTCCCATAGGACATGACAACTAGTTTCAAGCCAAATGATGTCCAGGACTTAACAGTGGGAGGAGGCAGGGAGTAAATAAGGTGCAGAGACAAGGTCAGAGGGACTGAGAGAAGTAGTCCAGCAACATGGCAGAGCATGGACGAGAGGGGAGAAAATGTTAGGGCAATGGTGACATGGAATAATGAACCAACCCCACAAAAATCCCAAACCAAATCCACTGCTACCAAGTCGATTCCGACTCAGAGTCCGTACGTACGTCAGGTTTCCGAGACTATGAATCTTTATGGGAGTAGACAGCCACCTCTTTCTCCTGGGAGCAGCTGGTTTGTATTTGCAGTTCAGTATTTATCCTATGGCACCACCAGGGCTGTTATTGTAGTTAAGTACTGACTAGTCCATTTCAACAAGACCCTGTGTAAGGTTTCTAAGGAGCGGCTGGTGCATTTGAATCACTGACCTTCTGGTTAGCAGTCTAGTGTTTATTCTACAGTGCCACACCAGGACTCTTAAGTAATGAGCTGTTTTTGTTAAGTGCTGTCGAGTCGGCTCCGACCTACAGTGAGTCTGTATAGGATTTTTGGGGAACAACTGACGGGCTTAAACCTCCGACCTTGTGGTTCAAACTGACGGTGCAGTCCAGCTTATTAACCCACAGAGCCACACCCATGTTCCGATTAATGAGTTGTTGTTACGTGCCGTCAAGTCAGTTCTGACCCATAGTGACCAAGGAGCAGCTGGTGAGCCTGAACCACTGACCTTGCAGTTCAAACGACTTTGTAGTCGCCACATTAATGCACAATGCCACACCAGGACTTTGATTAATGAGTTGTTGTTGTTAAGTGCCGTCGAGTCGGTTCCGACCCATAGCGATCCTGTACAGGGTTTCCGAGGGTGTAAATCCTTACGGGAGTAGAAAGCCTCATCTTTCTCCCGCGGAGCGGCTGGTAGTTTCGAACCGCTGACCTTAAGGTTCGCAGCCCGATTCGTAACCACTACGATTAATGAGTAGGCAGATACAAATCATTCAGAACCATGTATATTCTAACAACACAGACTTCATCCTAAGATCAATGGGGACTGTAGCTATTAAAGTAAAGGTTCTTTAAGCTAGGACATGTAGACAGGGTTGGGTGTATGGAGAATGAGTTTGAGATAGGGTGAGAACTAAAAGCCTGGGGACTTATTAATGGCCATTTTAATAATTCAGGAGATGCTTGATGGTATTTCTGTTAGGAAGATGGAAGTTGGGATAAAAAAAGTAGACTGAAGATATTTAGGAGGAAGAATTTGATAGAAGTTGGTAAAAATTAGGAGGGAGAGAAGAAAGATTTCTGGCTTTGGTAACTGAGTTGTTGTTGTTATGTGCCATAGAGTCGGTTCCTACTCATAGAAACCCTGTACAGGGTTTCCAAGGCTGTAAATCTTTATGGACGCAGAAAGCCTCATCTTTTCCCAAGGAATAGCTGGTAGTTTTGAACTGCTGACCTGAAGTCTCGCAGCCCGATTCGTAACCACTACGCTACTAGATGGCAGCACATTTCATTGAGAGAGAAACATACCAAGGGAAGAGTTTGGGGCTGGGAATGGAAATGGGTATAGTCTGAGAGCTATGTCCCATTTAATGTATCTGTGTAGACCTACTAGGCAGTTGGTCCAGAGAAATAGTTTCTAAAACTATGACTACGTAAGATAATTGGAGCAGAGAAAGTGAGTGAGATCATTCAAGAAGAGTTTGGGGAATGAACAGGGAAAGGAAAGCGTTGCACAAAAAATACCGAAATAAACTGCCGAGTCCGAGCAATACAAGGTACTAAGGGTTTTCAACACATAAGCTGAAATGGGCCCATCTTTGTTAAAAATTAGACAAGACCTGAAAAATATCCACTAAAGTTAAGAGAGAGAAGAGCATTCACAGCTTTGACAAAAGCAACCTCAGTGGAGCGGTAGTGGTGGAAATCAGACTGCAGTGAGTTGAGGTGTGAACAGCAGGTAATGAAATGGGGCAGAGAGGATAGCAACAATTATTTTATGTACTGGTGTGGCACTGTAGGATGAGCCCTAGACAGCTAAGAAAAGATTTGGTGGTTCAAACCCATCAGCCGCTTCTCAGAAACCCCGTACAGGGGTGCTATCAGTTGGAACTAACTCAGTGTCATACAACAACGAAGTTTAAATACATTTAAGACTAACTTCCCCACCCCACTCCACCCCAAACACACACACAATTAGGTTTCCTATCCACCCAACAATCCTTTGAAATAAATTAGATTCTAAGAAAGCGTCTTACTCTGTGAGGGTGAGGATGGAAAAGTCTGCGCACGATAAAGGTTGTGGCAATGATGCAGAACAGAATGGTTCCAATTATTTCTTTCCACCAGTGTAAGAGGAGGACAGGATCCTTTTTGCGGACATTCTTGTTATAATTCAGGTTGTCCAGAAATCTAACTGTGATTTGTGTGCTCCGCTTGCTTCTTTCCCTCTTGTAGTATGGTAGATAATAACCGTTATCTTCAAAGACAAACAGTAAAAAGACAAACGGCCCAGCTTTGTGAAAAATTAGCACTTTTCCTTTGATTTACAGATTGGACAGCAACTAAAATAAGGCTAATTATTCCTTTCTTGCATTGTTTCACCTCTTTTCTTTAATACTTCAAACAGTTTCATTTATCCTACTTTTTACTTTTTGTGGAATAAATATGCTTTCCTTTATTCCATTAGTATCTGAAATTTTCTTTATATTGAAATGTAACACTATAAAAAAGAGTTAAGGGATACCTTATTCATTAACTCATTAATAATTCAACCCATTACATAAAAGAATTATGCAGTACTCAGTCTTCCATCAGGATATTCTAAGCTTGCCTTTCACTTGATATCAATAAAATACCCAATTTTAGGAAAATATCATGCTTTTGGTTCATTTCAGGCCATTAAAAATGAGTTTGTCCCAGAAAGCAACCTGTCTTTGTATATCTTCTATTTTGCGTTATTTAGACAGATTACACAATTTCTCTTACTTTTCTTTTGATCACTATCGGATAAAGGCTGTTGTTTCCAGTTCTGAGTCTTCTGGTTTTTTTCTTTTTTTTTTAGTCAACTTTTTGTTGTTGGGGCCATCGAGTCAGTTCCAACTCACAGCGACCCTGTATAGTATTTCTGCTAAGCAGCCAGTGGGTCTAAACCACTAATCTTGCCATTAGCAGTCCAGAGCTTACCCTACAGTGCCAAAGGTGCCATGAAGTCAGTACTGACCCCATGTGACAGAACTGCCCCACGGGTTTTCTAGGCTGTAATCTTAACAGAAGCAGATTATCAAATGATTCTCCCTGGAGTCACAGCATGGGTTCCAACTGCCAACTTTCTGTTAGCAACTGAGTGCTTAATCATTGTGCCACCAGGGCTCTTGAGTTATCAACTTAAATTATACCATAACCTCCCAGTTCTTGAATCTAGAGAATTCTTTCTTACATTTAAAAGAACTGAATTATTTCTGATAGGACTCTTAAGTCTTGTTGATAATATTTATTTCAGCATAAAAAAAGTCTATATGCTTTTTTCTAATACAGATTTAACGTATTTATTTAACTAACTGTTCAAAAGATTTTTACATCTAAATATGTCCTAACTTTATAGAACGGATACTTACCACACAGTAATATAATTAATATCAAAATTTACCTGTTCTTAACTTTTATATCAATTTCTCTTACCTGAGAGCAAAATTAAAAAACTCTAATTTTTTACAGCATTTTCACATAGCTTGAAGGGAAACACCTCTTTTCTTCAGTACATAGACTATAGTATACAGATGTGTAAGTAAACTAAAGAACTAATGACAAGAATTAATAATGTTTATTGGGAGTCCTGGTGTGGCACCACAGGATAAGCACTGGATTACTAACCACAAGGTTGGTGGTTCAAACCTACCAGCCATGCATTCGGAACTCTTTGTGGGTGGCTGAGACATAATCAACTCGACAGCACTTAACAATCTGGTGGCACGAATGGTTAAGCACTTGATTCCGAATTGAAAGGCTGGCCACTGGAACTCATGCAGAGGCATCTCAAAAAACAACTCTGGACAGCTGCTTCTGAGAAGACACAGACTTGAAAACCCTTCTATTCAGATACACAGGGGATGGACTGCAACTAACAACACTTATGGAACAGTATGTGCCAGGTACAGTGCTAACTAAGACTGGATATGTATATTCTCATAACGACCCAATGGACAGACATCATGATTAGTCTCCTCATCTCATAGATGAAAGAACTAAGACATAGGCCAGTTAAGTGTGCCCAACTGAGAACATGGTATAACTGGGATATGACTTTAGAGCTTATACACTTAGCCAACAATCACAATATAACCTCCCAGACATTTTTATTTCATGGAACTGTGGGTTAATGTACTGGACCACAAGGTCAGTTTAAATTGAAAGGTCGGTGGTTCAAGCTCACCAGCTGCTCCTCGGAAACCCTATACATGTTCACTATGAATCATAACCAACTCGATGGCACTTTACAACAACAACAACACTCCAATCAACTACTTTTCACTTGAATTCTACTAATTAATTTCAAGTTAATATGTAAAATAAATTTAAATAGATAAATCTTAGTATTTTCAATCAAGTAGTAATCACACTTACCATAGGGATATTGCAATATTGAAAGTGCACCATTACTGTATTCTTCATGAGAAAACTTATCATTACTAAGACATTTGTCAAATTCATCAGACCCCACCAACACAGGAGTTCTGGAAGGAGAGTCTAAAAGAAAAATGGTAAAATTTTAGCTATTATGAGTAATGAGAACACAAGTACCTAGCTCATAAAGATCACGTTTTATATCCTAATGTGGACAGTACCGTCTGGAGTTTAAAAAGCTTGCAAGTGACCATTTAAGATACAACTACTGGAAGAACAAACAAGGTGGCGGATCGAGTGGAACTGCAGTAAGGAGCTCTGCTGGCAACAACACAGAATACCTGACCAAGCAGGCTCAGGGGATGGTCCCAGAACTCTGAA
>NW_006408859.1:401362-426418 GCF_000296735.1 Chrysochloris asiatica | reverse complement strand
TAATCAATGTAATGAAACAAGTTATATGAATGGTTGAATGTGAAACTGATGATGTGCCCTGTAAACTTTCACTCAATCCACAATAAAAACCTTAAAAACAACAAAGCAAAACAAAAGACTAATAGACTGTAGGAGTCTATTAGGTAACTTGAGACCCGAGGAACTAGATGGTGCCCAGCTATCACTACCATCTGTGGTGACATTGAACACAATAGATGGTCCCAAACACAATGGAACAAAAATGTATTAAGAACTCAAATTCTTAATAAAGGCCAGACTAACTGGATTGATAGAGACTAGAGGAATTCCCGAGACTATCGCTTTGGAATACCCTTTAAACTGGGACCTCAAACCACTCCCAGAAATCACTCTCGGCCAAAAAGACAGAGTGGCTCATAAAGTCAATAATATCACTCATGGGTACTGTGTGTCTCCCAACAATTGTCTAAATGAGAGCAAATGGTCAACATTTACTCTAGGTCAAACAAGAGATGGTAAGACAAATAGAAACAGAATAACCAGAATGCTAATAATGAGAATGCTAATGTAGTGTCAAAGTTAAACAACGTCACTGTATGTATGTTGTTGTTAAGTGCCGTCAAGTTGGTTCCTACCCACAGTGTCCCTATATAGGGTGATAACCTAATTTGCCATATAAATTTTCTCAAAAGAAAACACCACAATAGAATACTAAAAAAAAGAAAAGAAAATGCATGAGCCTCATTCATTAATAGCTATTCAACTACGGTTCAGTCTGAACATGTAAGCCAAACAAATGGCCCAAGGATCTTGGTCTTTCAAAGCACAAGGTCTAGTAATTAAAATATGGTGTGACTCATGCACACACACACACCCACAATACATACATATATATATATATATATTAATACACAAGATACAGAAAGAAAGCTGTTAGGAAGTAGGTAGACCAATATTTGAATTAATTTAACTGTGAAACAATGCTAGATAAGTTTCACTTTCATATTCTTAGTAAAAATATTAAGAATTAAATGGTACTTTGGGGTGGTCAGCAAACAGTTAAGAGTTTTTCTAAGTTGTATAAAGAAATATTTATTAATATTAATATCTATAGAAGCAAATGCTGCTTCACAGAAATAATACCTTGAATGATAATTAAAATTTATGAGTAACAACTGAAATATCTTTCTTGCTTATCAGTAAAATATAATAGTTCTAATTTCTATAATATTCAAAACTAGACAAAGATAATCATGATTAGACCTCTGAGTACTTCAATAACATTTGTAAAACTTGAAAAACCACTTACGAATTAAGGGCTTCCATTTGATTGTTGGCAAAGGAACAATTGCATTTTCATTATTGACAGATTCCAAGGCCTTAGGACCGGTAGGAAACTTTTCTGAAATTCTGACAGATGACTGCAGATACAGCTGGCCTCGGTACATTCCTAAATTGATCAAAACATTACCAATTATGTTTTGAATCCTTGGTCAGGCACCAATGATCTTGTCTGTTTTCAAAACAGTTTCGTTTTGATTGAACAAAATTAGATTAATTCCCATAAGTCATTCATGTGCTACACAAATCTTTATAGTGAAGAATTTTGGCTGCAACACTCAGATTTGAGTCTTGGGCTAATATATAAGGGGGATAATATATAAGGGGGAAAAGATCCCTATAATATTTCTCACAGAGTTAACAGCACATTTTCTATCATTACAGGAAAAATCTGCCTAAAGAAATTTTCAACAGCCAATGTACCCTTATGAGGCTAATAAAAGGGGACTTCAAAACGTTTGCAGAAAGAGAATGAAAAGATAATGGAGTTTTTCCCATGAACTTTCTTCTTGTTGTTAATTGCCATCAAGTCGGTTCCAACTCATAGTGACCCTGTGTAGGGTTTCCAAGGAGTGGCTGGTGAGTTTGAACTGCCAAGTTTGTGGTTCCAACTGACCTTGCAATACAGTGCTTTATCCCACAGCACCACACCAGGACTCCGAACTTCTAAGGGAAGTAAACTGATACAGATGCAAATGCAAACCCAAGCGTAGCAACTTGTACTCTGAAAATATATGAGCAGCTTATAATCATGGTATGCAGTGAGAACATTCCAAGTGTTTCTAATACAGGTCTGTGAGAAAAACAATATGAAAGGAATCCTGGTGTGGCGCTGTGGGATACAGCACTGAACCACAAGGTCGGTTTGAATCATAAGGTTGGCAGTTCAAACTCACCAGCCACTCCTTGAGACCCTATAGAGGGTCACTATGAGTCAGAACTGACACAACGGCACTTAACAAAACAACACAGTACTTAAAGATTAAAAAAAAAAAAAAAAAGATTTAAAACCTCAGAACCCCAATACAGGGTTGCTATGGGTCAGAACTGACTCCAGAGCACTTAAACAACAACAACATAGTACTTAAAAGTTTCAGAATTGAACAAATGGATAAAATAGCCGGTAAGGTAATTAACATAGAAATCTTAAGAGCAATCTACACCGGAGAATATAGTCGGGATTTAAAACTGCCATAAACAATCTGTTGCTGTTGTTGCACCATGGAGTCAGTTCCAACTCATACTGACCCTGCATAGGGTTTCCAAGGCTGCAAATCTTTACAGGAGCAGAACTCCTCATCTTTCTCCTGTGGAATAGCTAGCAGTTTCGAACTGTCAACCTTGAGGTTAGCAGCTCAATTCGTAACCACTACACTACCAGAGCTCCTGTAGGAAGGAACAATGTAGGTATATTATCTAGATGACAACACGTACCATCAATGGATAAGAGCCCTCTACTCACCCAAGTAAACACTGTTCTCTGTGGCTCCTCGCGCAGCTTCTACAATGTCTTCTTCATCTTCTAAAACTTCATTGTTAGATATGTAACTAGTATCATCAAAAAGGCTGATTGGAATGACTTTGTCATCCTTAACCAACCAGGCAGAAGCAATCGGAGTGCAAAACTACAGAAAGAAAACAGAAAAGAGATTCTAAAGCAGTATTTTATGTAGGAGTCATTAGGAGGCAAAAGAGCTCAGATGCTAACCTGGTTTGAATGCATCCAAAGGCACGTCAGAAGAAAGGCCTGGTGGTTGACTTTGAAAAATAAGCGACTGAAACCCTATGGAGCATGAGTTACAGTGGATTCCACGATAGCTACTTTCTGCTTTCATGTAATCTCAATTTGTAAAATATAATTTTAAATCACAAATTGCTTAAAGCATAGAAAACACATCAAGAATCCAAAATGGCAGTGACTTCCTTGTACCCAATGAGTCTGGGGAAACTGGAAGAGGAAAAAACATAGCATTTTAGGTACCTGATATTCCCATTCCAGATGTCCTCCTTTCTTATTAAATGCCATGACCTTCCAATCAGCAACAGAAACTTTTATGACTGTGTCGAGCATGGTAGCTTCTTGTTCTTCCACATCTGAAATAATTTTAGACTGCTCTTTGTTGCTGGGTTTAATGGTGCTTTCAATAAATCCAGCTCTAGTTTCCATGTCTGGAATATACCGAAGTTCAAAGTGGCCAACACTGAAATTCCACCTGAAATTTACAAAGGTGCATTTTAGAAAAGACTATGAAATGAAGGAAACAAATAATACAGAACTCTTCTATAATAAAGAAATATAGACTAAAATTTTGTGAGGAGAAAAAGGGCACCTCAACACAACCTTCTAGAAAGGAGTGCACTGATGATTTAAGCCACAAGAGGGCCCTTGAGCATTTTGTCCTGACCTTTTAGGACCAATGATTCTGTGTGGACTGACAACAGCTGAAGAACATAAGGCTTTCTCAAATATAAACAAATCCTCTAAATCAGAGTGTTTTTCTCAAAACACATCAGAGTCACATTAAAATGAGGTGCCAAGCAGTCTGTCTTACCTCTAAATTAAAGTCTGGGCACATTTCATTCAAGTGCTGAGAAATTAATGTATGCCAATAAACCTGGTGTGGCGCTGTGGGTTAATGTGCCAGACTGCAAAGCCATTTGAACTGCAAGGTTGGTGGTTCAAGCTCACCAGCTGCTCCTTGGAAACCCTGTACAGGGTCACTATGGGTCAGAATCGACTAGACAGCACTTGACAACAATAATAACAATAAACCAACATATAGGGCAAGATGAATGCATCAACTTTAGATTTATGTGAAAACACAGCCTCAAAGAGGCAATGTGATCCAGTATAATAATCTCCCATATGTTGATACCTGTGGTTCAAATCTCCTTGGAAACCCTACTCAATGGCATTTAGCAACAACAACCTTTCCTGATTCTCAGTATCCTTTCCCATAAAGTTGTTGTTGTTATTGTTAAGTGCCAGTGAGTCAGCTTCTACTCAGAGTAACCCAGTGTAAGTTTTCCAAGGAGCAGCTGGTGGGTTTGAACTGCCTACCTTGTGGTTCACAATCCAGTGTTGATCCTAAAGCACCATCCACAAAGTAGCAGTAATAAAGTTTCCCTTCAACTAGTAAATAGAAAAATCACTTTGCTATGAACAGTATTCAACTCCTGGTGTGGTGATGTAGGATCAGCACTGGACTGTGAACCAGAGACTGGCAGTTCAAACCCACCAGTTGCTCCTTGGAAATCCTATATAGGCTGCTATGAGTTGGATTTGACTCAACGGCACTTAACAACAACAACATGGATAGTGTTGTATCACTTAGATATGAAATGTTCTCACTCACTAAGAATTCCTAAAGAGGATGGGCCTTAGATTACAGATTCTTCCTATTCTGGTAACTCAAAATTCTGTTGAATGAAACCAGTAAGTACTGAGACATATAAGGAAACAAAATCCCTTCAGCATAAAGAAAGCCAGGTTGTCAGCCGATGCAAAACTCAATCCATAGTCCAGGGAAAGTACAAAGAAAACATTCTTAACTACATTTGAAAAAAGCTTTCAAGATAGAAAACAGAATTAAATTGAATGAGATTAGACGAAACCTGAAAGTCTAACTCATTTTCAAAAGATAACAATCTAAAAACATTTTTATTACACAGGTAGTTTAAAATTTAAGTATTCAAGCATATAGTTTAGATCCAGCATTTTAATTGAGATGACTTACCTTTTAAATCTCACATTTAAATGTAACAAATTACATAAGGAATTCATTAATTCATAAAAGGATTTGATATTTTAACACTCAGAAAATAAACTCAAAATATCATTTTAAATTTTGGATAGTGAGGGAAACTATGAAACAACTTACTAGACAGAACTACAGCATTAAATAGGCAAAGGCTGGATTCAGTCTTAATAACTTTTTCTGCATTCAAAGAACTTTGATTTGCGAAGTAGTCACTAAAAATATTGTTAATGTAAGACTAGACTAACATATAGTCATTGTAAGGGACTCTTTTTGGTTACAATTGAAACACATGGTGAGAAGGTTAGTTCAGAATTTGTTAACCAGGAGGCCATGATTCATTTAGGATCTATAACGTTATTTTATGCAAAGAGTATACACATTGCACGGTGTGTTTTTGTTTTTTTTTGAAACCACTGCAACCTCCTCATGCTAGTTTCCTATGCACTGTACATGTTATAGAGTCCTGGTGTGGTGCTGTGGGTTAATGAGCCAGACTGCAAAGGCATTTGAACTGCAAGGTTGGTGGTTCAAGCTCACCAGCTGCTCCTCGGAAACCCTATACAGGGTCGCTATGGGTTGGAACTGACTTGACGGCACTTAACAACAACAACATATATGTTATAGAGTCCTGGTTGTTATTATGGGTTAATGCACTGGACTGCAAAGTCGGTTTGAATTGCAATGTTGGCGGTTCAAGTTCACCAGCCACTCCTCGGAAACCCTATCTGGGGTCGCTATAGGTCGGAATGATTCGACAGCACTTAACAACAGAAACATGCATGTTATATGCATGTGTGTATTATTTGCATGGACACATCATATGGCAAAAATAAAGTATTCCTCTTGAAAAACTAGCACTGCTTGTAAGGCAACAAAATAATTCAGAAAAGTCTTCACAGAGAAAAGCACGATGACTTTTGGTGTTACATATACATTTAAGTAGTACTGAATAGCAACAGTCTCTGGATACACACTTCTCATTGCCACTACGCGGTCCGACAGCCCTGACAGTTTTCTGGGTGCGCTGCAGAAGCAGGATGTCTTCTTGCTCCATGTCATCACCATCCCAGCGGCGGCAACCCAAAGCTGAACAGATATACCTCACCTGAAAACAAAGGCATACGATCAGTATAGCATACAAGTTACAGGAGAGCAGAGATAGTCAAAGAGACTCCCTAAAAAGTAAAAGAAAACTGAGGAAATGTGTGAGAAGTAACCAAGGAACAAGGAACAGCAGTTAGCTTACTAACTCCTAATGTGTGCGTGATCTAGAACCGCGAAAGTAGCAGTGAACATTTATGTCTGGGAATGACTTGAAGAATTCGATAATTTTAGTCTTGGTTGGGAGAATAATCACTAAGAGATTGATAACCAAGTTACCCTACTGTAGCAATAACGTCATTAATCAAATTCCAGGTGAATTTTTAAGAACTCAAACTCAGAGTTTCTGTATAGCAGATAGACTTGGTACAAGAATGTTTTAAACCATTTGAAACAGCTTTCGTATTTCAAAGTGTCTCCTTCAAATTTTTACCTAAAAAAAAAGTGTCTCATTATGACCTTAACTAAAAGCCTCACACACAAAAAAGCGTACCTGTTAGAATACCACAACAAACCAAAACCAGATGATCAGATTCAATCTTGCTGTTTTGTAGATGAGAATACTGAAGAGAAACAGAGACTGACATGCTTGCTCAAAAAAACGGCTAGACAGGATTGCTTGGTTTCCTCAACACAGTGCAGATGCTGGTGGGTTACGAAGGTAGAAACATGTCTACAAGAGCAAAACAGTGCTTTGGGCATAATTATCAGATGGATATTAGTGCCCAAATCCTATTATCTAATTTAATGACCCACTAATAATGGACCGATTCTCCTCAGAGAAATGACTGGGGCAGGGTAGGTACAAGATGAACTGTCATCATCTGATTGTTCCAGAAGGTAAAAGACCTGCTCAGAATAGGAAGGCATGTCACAGGGCTAGGCAGCTTAAGGAGTTCACAGTTTTTAAAAAGTTAAGGGTAAGAAGAGCATTTTCTCATTCTTTCCTATTATATTTTATAGTTTATATGTAAATGTTCACACATCACGATGTTCATGACACCAGGCAGCATTTCATTCTGTTATATGTGAGTCAGAGTTGACATGATAGCATGTACCAACAACCACAAAAGGTTAAGAAAGTATTTGGACCCTTTTAAAGAAAATTCTTATACAGGCATACTTCAGAGAGATATATTGCAGATTCTATTCTAGATTGCCGCAATAAAGCAAATATCACAATAAAGTAAGTCGCACAAGTTTTTTGTTTCCCAGTGCATAAAAATTATTTTCACATTATATTGTTTTTGTTGTTAAGTACCATCAAGTCAGTTCTGACTCATAGCGACCCTGTATAGGATTTCCAAGGAGAGGCTAGTGAGTTTGAACTGCTGGCCTTGTAGTTCAAACCGACCTTATGGTATACGGCGTACTATCCTACAGTACCACACAGGACTCCACACTATACTGTTGTCGTGCTATAAAATAAGCACTGGACTGCTTATCACAAGATCAGTGGCGTGAATCCACCAATTGCTCCACAGGAGAAGGATGAGTCTTTTTGCTCCCAGAAAGATTTATCCTCGGAAACCCTACACAAGGTTGCTAGGACTCGAAAGTAACTCGATGGCAGTTTTTTTGTTTTGTTTTGGTAGTCTATTAAGTATGCAATGAAGTTAAGATAAGCACTGCTAATCACGAGATCAGCAGTTCAAACTCACCAGCTGCTCCTTGGAAACTCTACACTGGGTCGCCACGAGTCAGAACTGACTTGATGGCACTTAACCACAATAACAATATTAAATATGTAGCAGCACAGAGAAAAGGTTTGAAATATGGTGAGAATTACAGAGACATGGAGTAAGCACATGCTGTTGGAAAAATGGTGCCACAGACTTGCTAGATGCAGGGTTGCCACAATCCTACAATTTGTATAAAAAAAAGCACTATCTGCAAAGTGCAATAAAACGAGGCATGGCTGTATTTATTTTAGAGTTAAGCAATACTCTTGTTTACAAATGCATGTTAGTGGGAGAAGCAGAAAGAAAACATTTTCAGTGAATATTCAACCAGAATGAGCAGGTACAGGTCTTATGATTGACATCACTTACTTTTAAACATTTTGTTGTGGGTCAGGTGAAAGTTTACACAGCAATTAGCTTCCCATTCAACAACTTACATGTGACTTGTTCCATGACACTAGGTGCTATCCTGCAATGGGTCAGCACTCTTCCCATTTCCACTCTGTCTGCCCATTTCTATGTGTCTCTTCCCTGGCCTTCCTTGCCTTCTCACCTTTGCTTTTGACCAAATGATGCCCTTTTGGTCTCTTGTAGCTGCTTCTTCAAAGGAGCACATTCCTATTATCTTATAGGCCAATCTATTATTGGGCTGAGAGGTGACCTCCGGAAGTGGATTTTGTACTTGGTTAAAGCAGAGTCTTAGAACAATAGTTTTGGGGATTACTTCTACTCATTCTAAAAAAGGTATTTCTAGTTAGTAACTTCCAATAATGAATTTCTATTATAAGACTCAAGGAGCTCTGGTAGCGTAGTGGTTACGAAATAGGGCTGTGAACTGCAAGGTCAGTAGTTTGAAACTACCAGCTGTTACATGGGAGAAAGATGAGGCTTTCTGCTCCCGTAAAGATTTACAGCCTCGGAAACCCTGTACAGAGTCGCTATGAGTTGGAACTGACTCCACGGCACGGAACAACAAAAACAATTATAAGACTCAACCTTAGTAGCAAATTATCTTATGATTAAATTACAAGAGATCATGCTGGAAAAAGTTTAGGTTTAGACTTTAACAGCACAATCAAAGTCAAATCTGACCTTGAAACTTTCTTAACCTTTTAAAGTCTCTGTTTTCTCAGTTTGTAAAATTATTACAAACTTTCTTCTTGGGTTTTTATAAGATCAAGCTAGATAAATAAAAGACTAAAAGCAACTATTCTTACTGTCATGATTCTTATTACCCTTTGGAGGACTCTTCATCTGTCAAAATGGGAAAAAATATGTACCATTAAGACATACTGTGAGGTTTACAAGCAATATGAAAAAGACAGCTGAAACACAAAATTATAAGCCATACTTTTTACAGCAAAAAAGGTCCTCTCAGGGAAAAATGATAGTAAACCTCAAAGAATAATGTTGTAGTTTACAGAAGTATTTCTTCTACCCTTATTTATTCTGATTTGCTCCAAAATAAAATTAACATTTCCACTCACCTTCCCACTATATGCACTGAGTCCATAAGTAGTGAAAGACTTCCCTCCAGCCAAGACAACATCATCTCCGTATTTATAAGAAGATTCAAGAAGTGACTCCACAGTGAACGGAACCGTTTCCATGCTCTCACGGTCTCGATCCCACTGGAAGAGGTCTCCATCCAGGGAAGGAATGATCATCTTATTCCCAAATACCTACAACAAAAACTGGCTTTTAAAAGGGTTTCAAGTTTAAATTAAGAGTGGCAACTGAGAGCAGCAGTTTGGGCCCTGCTATACTCCAGCTTCCTTCTGAGTAGCAAATGAAGCAGCGCACTTCATCAACCAACAGTAACTTCAGAGAGCTGCCAATCACTTCCAGCACCCACACAGAAGACTCTTGTATGGTTTTCCCCCAACGAAACCAAAAGGCTAAGCTCACTGCCTTCGGTTGGATTCAGATTCTTCCAAGGCTGTAAGTCTTTATAGAAGCAAATTGTGAAACCTTGCCCCCAGGGAACAGCTGGTGGGTTCAAACCACTAACCTTTTGGTTAACCACAGAGTGCTTTAACCACTGCACCACCAGGAATCCTTCATGGGACAAAAAAAAAAGAGCCCCCCATAACCACCACCCCCCCAAAAACAAAAACAAAAAACAAGCCCACAGAAACAGTGCCATTACTCATAGCAACCCCATACAGAGCTTCCAAGACTGTAAATCTTTACAGGAGCAGACAACTTCATCTTTCTTTCAAGAAGCAGTGATGGGTTTGTACTGGCGACCTTGACATTATCAATCCAGTACTTCTACAACGCCGCCAGAACTCCCTTCATGGGGCAGTTATTGCTGTTGTTGTTGAGTGCCATGGAGTTGGTTCCGACTCATAGTGACCCTGCACAGGGTTTCCGAGGCTGCAAATCTTTACGGGAGCAGAAAGCCTCATCTTTCTGCCGTGGAACAGCTGGTAGTTTCGAACTGCCGACCTTGAGGTTAGCGGCATGATTTGTAACCACTATAGTAGTGTTCCATAATAGTAGGTGAGCTACCAAAAGAATTCTGTGATCAAGTAAATTCAAGAGTTACTGCAGGATTGCCTATAATCATTAATGTACTAATATATACTATGATTTTCCAGTACAGCAACAGCATACTTAGTATTACCCAGGCCAATTACTATCAGAGCCTTGGATACTAGTACCCACGGAACACAGGTTTGGAAATGTTAATTTAAGCAGTATCCCTTCTTTTTATTTGTTTTTCAGCACTGAGCCTGAAAACTAAGCTTATTGGTTTTAGGTCCTCAGTTTTCTTTCCTTCTCTTAACAATACAGAGTGAAGGCCTACTGTGTGCCAGCCGCTATGCTGGTACTTGAGTTAGATTGATAAGGAACACAAACAGAAATCACTACTACCCTTGTGGAGCTTAAACTCTGGTGATTGGAGACAAACAACATAATATGTAGTATTTGTTGCTGTAAAGTGCTGTTGAGTTGATTCTGACCCATAGCAACCCTGTATAGGGTTTCCGAGGAACAGCTGGTGAGTTTGAATTGCCAACCTTGCAGTTCAAACAGCTTTGCAGTCTGGCGTATTAACCCACAGTGCCACACCAGGACTCGTAAAATATAGTATGTTAGGTGACAAATGAAGTCTAGGTGTGGCACTGCAGAATAATGTACAGGACCGCAAGGTTGATTTGAACCATAAGGTCATTGCTTGGAAACTCACCAGCCACTCCTTGGAAACCCTATGGGGTCATTATGAGTCAGAACCAACTCGATGGCACTTAACCACAATAACAACATTAAGTATGGAGTAGCATAACGAAAAGGTTAGAAATTTTTGAGAATTACCAAAATGTCACAGAGACATGAAGGGAGCACAGGCTGTTGGAAAAACAACAACAACAGGTAACAAATGTCAAAGGGAAGAAGAAGATTACGAGACACTGGGAACCGTGTGTGTGGCTGTTTAAAGGAGCTCAGAGTAGGTCCAATTGAGAAAGTAACATTTGAGCAACAATCTAAAGATGAGAGAGTTAATCATGCTGATACCAGAGGATCTTCCCTTGCAAAGACTCTGAGAGGGAAGAGTACCTGTCATGCCTGAGGAACAAGGCAATTGAACTGACAGTAGGAACAAAGGTGGAGACTTGGAGAGTAAGCAAAAGAGGTAACGGTGGGCTGACAGCATGAAGGTGGTAAAGGTGGTGGGATACGAGCTATCACTGGAAAGTAAAGCCAATAGGATTTCACAGGGGGGCTGCTGTAGAGCGTAAGCAAAAGGAAGGCGTTCAGATGACCACACCAAGATTTCTGGCCAAGAATGGCTTGTTTCATGAGTAAGATGTTTTAGTACATGGCTCTGTGACATTGACTTTAGACATTAACAAAACAAAACAAAACAACAAAAACATACAAACAAAAGGCCTTCAAAAAGTTTATGGAAGAATGGAATGAAAAGATAATGGAAATGTTCACAAACTTTTTGAAGCCCCTTGCATATACAATTTGACTTCTTTCAGTTACTGACACTATTTGCCTGGCCATCCAGGCTCTAAACTTTGGGAAAAGGCAGTATGAATGAACAAGGAGGAGAAAAGAACGTCAAACCAACGTTGGCCTTGTAAACTTTTTCTAATTGCAGCAATATATATACAACAAAATATTTTCCATTTCAACCATTTTTTACGTGTATTTAAAAACGTATTTGTTGCTGTTGTTGTTCCTGGAGCAGCAGAATCAGTTTTTTAAAGGGATGTTGTTTTTGTTGTGTGCCATCGAGTTAATTCCAATTCAAACCCTATATAGGGCTTCCAGGAGTGGTTAGTGGGTTTGAACTGCCAACCTTGTAGTTAGAAGCCCAGTGCTTACCCTATAGCACTACTAGGACTCAAAATATTCCATACTCACCAACTGGTCTGTACATGGTTCGAACCTGCAACCTTGGTGTTATTGGCACCATGCTCTAATGAACTAAGTTACCCAGACCCACTTAAAGGGATGGTTGGCAGTGGTTGTGTGCTGTCAAATTTGGTTCCAACTCATAGCTACCCTGTATAGGATTCCCAAGATTACAAATCTTCATGGGAGCAGAAAGCCATTATCTTTCTCCTGTAGAGTGGCTGGTGGATTCGAATTGCTAACCTTGCAGATGACAGCCCAAGGTGGAATGTCCCATGCAACTACTAGGAGTTCCACTCACACATCTCCTCTTCTACTACCCTTCCCCCATGCCTCTGGGTTTCTAAAGAAGTTGAAAGCCACTATCTTTAATCTATGTTCTTTCCTTTTTATTTCAAATCCTTGGTATGTCCTGCCTGACCTCTCATAATAGCCTCTTTACAATTCTTCTTAACTGGAAATTTCCTCAATCCAACCTCTACATATCTTCTAGATTAATCTCTCAGAGACAGAGTTTAAGCTGGTTATTACACAACTCAAAATGCTTCAACAGCTCTATTATCGTCTTAAAGACCCCAAATCCTAAATCTGACCTTCAAAGTCCTCTAAGTATGACCTAAAGCAAACTTTTCATGAGTGCCTTTCACTTTTCACCATGTGGGCATCATTACTGAAGTATGACAATATAATGTCACTGCTATTGTTGTGTCTCCATTGTCATTCTCAATGTCCCTTCTTCCTGGAACACCCTCCTGTGCTAATTCCATCTACTTAAATCCTAGCTGGTCTTCAAGCTGGCATCACTAATGTCTCAAACTCCAAGAAAATTTGGAAGTGTAAACTTGCTGAAAGAAATCCCAATCCTAATACAATTATAGGGAAGAAAGCACACATGAAAATAGTCCACACAGAAAAAAAAAGAAACCCAGTGTGATAAATGCACACAGGGACAATTGGTAACCTTAACCCTAATTAGTATATGAGTGTTTTCTGTGTGGTTTTTTGTGTGGTCTTTTTACAATGTGAGCTCCCCCCCACCCCCCAGTTGCCAGCTATTTCCATTATCTTATAATGTCTACCCACAAATTACTTATTTGTTGTGACAAATAAAAACAACAACAGTAAATATACATTGAAGAATCCAAAGAATATCCTGACTGGTGGACAAAGTGAACATCATTATTAATAAATGACAGATGTGACCTTTGGAAAATGGACCCTAAGGCAATATTCTAGCCAGGAAGGCACAACTCAGATCTAACCAAAGGAAACATCAGACAACCACAAAAGAGGGAATTTCCTTTTCTCTTTTAAAGGGACCAGAGACTGCATTCCGTAAAAATCAAAGAGAAAGAAAGGTTGCAGAAAAGTCCAAATTAAAAGAGGCTAACATGACAAATAAATGAAATGTCTGGTCCTAGATTTGATGCTGTGCTGGGGTACAGGATGCCATAAAGGACATTATTAGGCCAACTGAGAAAGCTGGAACATGGAGGGTAGATTACACGCAAGTATTGGCATCAATGTAAATCTATGACGCTGACAGCTTGTAATCATGTAAGAGAGCAGCTATTAAGAAATATACACTGAAGTATTAGGAGTAAAGGCTATGATGTGAATTTAACTTAACTTCAAAAGGCACAGTAAAAGCAAAAGTGTGGGGGATGGCGAGAGAAAGAAAAGGAGCGTACAAAGACTCAGATTATTTAGCAAACAAAATTCGGATAGGTGGGTCTGTTTTTTTGTTGTTATTGTTGTGAAGTGCCATCAAGTCGGTTCTGACTCCTAGGGACCCTGTACAAGGTTTCCAAGGCGCAGCTGGGGTGTTTGAACTGCTGACCTTGTGGTTCACAGTCCAGTGCTGATCCTACAGCGCCACACCAGGAGTTTAGTACCACTTTTATTGGTGCCAGAGCCCTGGTGGCACAGTGATTAAAGCATTCCATTGCCAACACTGCAGAAGAAGGCTGTGGCAGTCTGCTTCCGTAATGATTACAGTATTAGAAGCCCCGTGGGATGGTTCTACTCTGCCCTTTAGGGCCACTATGAGCCAGTATCGGCTTGATGGCAGTGGGTTTGTCTTTTTTGGAGGGTTTTTTATTTGTGCAGCTTTTTGTGGTTTGAAATTTATTCCAAATAAGAGAAGGGGGGGTCAGGGAAGGGCACTTAGACCCTTGTTGGGAGCTCTATAATTAAACTCAGATGTTTAACAGAAAACAGAAGAAGGTTCATTATAGTTGGTTAAGATTTCCAACTATTACTCTTTACTAACATATACAAACATGATTTTTACCAAACTCTCAAATGATATTAGTATGTATCCACCAAATAGTGCCTTAGAGTTACATTATTGTTTTATTCTTTACATTGCTGTATTTCTTGAAAACAGCAGATAACAGATTTAATTGTAATAAACATTTTCTATTTATATTTTGTAGAATGTCCAAACTGAAGTTGTCATTCAGAATAAATGTATGCCTATCCTACAATAACAATATGATCTCCCATTTCAACCTAAATATATCAGAAAATCAAATACTAACTGCTCTCCACCTTCTATCAGTATTCTATATTCTATTTACTAGAACAGCAAGTTCAAATACGTTTTAAAAAATAGTTACTTCAATTGCCAGTCATTCCAACAGCTGTACTAGGTTACAGTGGTGTTGCTGTTATACACTGTCTAGTCAGTTCTGACTCAGTGAGCCTGTAAAGGGAGGAGCTGGTGGGTTTGAATGCCAACCTTCTGGTCAGCAGGCCAGTGCTTACCCTACAGTGCCACACCAGAACTCCTGGTTAAGGTACAAAGAAGCAGGTGTGCACCACTAAATCAAAGAGGAAGAGATGCCAGTGGGTCTATAAACACAGAGCATTTATTTTTACTGTTTCCTCTTCCATTAACAAGCTCTTTTCCCCTAAAGCAGTAGTGGGTCCTTGGGGAACATGATGGCTCCTAAGAGCAAAAAAAACCAGCTGTTAACCTTAAAGAGGAAGTTCATCTTTGCATTAATGATGATCTATGTGCCACCCAAAGTAAAAGATCACAGACTTATTATCTCCAATTAAAAATATGGATTACATGACTAAGATGACCATATTGAAAAATAAAGTGGAAACTGCCTCATTTTTAAAGTTAACTCTTCAACAGGACTAACTCATTGAAACAAGCACATACACACACACAAAACAAATAAAATGAGGCCAAATAGCATTATGACTCAATAATGAATCATCATGCCATATTTCTGGATGGTGAATTTTGGAGGTTCACTTTCATAGAGCTACTCTCCACTGATAGGCTATCTATGAGTCATACAAATGGCTGCTAACCTTGGTACCAATCAATGTGAAGTCTTTCAAGCTGCATCTGTGGAAGCAGATGGCGCTTTTTCTTGAGAGCCCCGAGAATATGCACATAGTTCAGGTAGAGAGATGACATCACCCCTCACAATAGCATTACCTCATCTCCTAAGCATAGGAATGAGTCACCCAGATAGTCAGCTGCAAATCTCTTGGTAGAAAAAAATGTAGGTTACGGTAATACATTTTCACATTCCACTGGTTTGTCCATGTAAACAGCTATTTGTTCTGATTCGCTGCTCCGCATCTCAAACTAGCTCTGTGGCTTGCTTCCCCCTTTAATCATTTTTTAAAACCTGTAACTTCTTGTTAAGTTGTCCAGATGAGAGACATTATTTCCTCTGGTTTTTCTTTGTTTAGGTTTTTTTGGTCCATAATTTTCAAACAAAAGGTTTGTCACATCAGCTAGGAACCTCAGTACACTAAGGACCCATTCAGGGTATCTGTGTAACCACAAAGCAGTTTCGTGAGACAATTTCTTTTCTTTTTTTAAATACAGTATCTTATTGTGTTTTCGATGAAAGTCTATACAATTAGGTTCCCATTTAACAATTTCTATACATACTGTTCAGGGGTATTTGTTACATTTTCCACAGTATGTCAACATTCCCCTATCACTGCTCTGCTCCTCCTGTGCCCCAACACAACCTTCTCATTTTTGCTTTAGGGTAAATGTTGATCATTGGTCTTATATTAGATTTTTTTTTTTTAAAGGAGCTCTGGTAGCGTAGTGGTTACGAATTGGACTGTGAACCTTAAGGTCAGCGGTTCAAAACTACCAACTGCACCGCGGGAGAAAGATGAGGCTTTCTACTCCCGTAAAGATTTACACCCTCAGAAACCCTATACAGGGTCGCTATGGGTCAGAAACGACTCGATGGCACATAACAACAACAATGGCACACACTATTCATAGGCAAAATTCTTTATTTTATGAGCCAATCTGCTATTTAGCTGAAAGTCAACCTCTGGAGCTTTAGTTCAAAGTCTAAAGGGTATCTCAAGGTGACCGTCTCAGGGGATCCTCTAGCCTCTATTGGTCCATTAAGTCTGACCTTTTAAAAAAGTCAATTTCTACACCTGAACAAAATCTACATGGTATAATGAATCTTCATGGTACCTGTTACCCCAGAGACTGGTAGCTGAAATTAGAAAAATTAGAACTCTTAACTTTCAAGAAGCAAAAGGAATTTCAATTGAGAACATAAAGTACTATTGTTAAAATGAAAACTACCAGCAATAAAACCCAAATGCGTCAAATTATATATAAATTGTTATTGTTAAGTGCTGTCAAGTCAGTTCCAACTTATAAGGAAAAAGGTCTCTTTATATACACACACAGACACATACACATATTGTTGCTATTGTCAAGTGCCATCAAATCAAAACGACCCTGTATAGTGTTTCTGAAGAGCAGCTGCTGGGTTTGAACTGCCGACATTGTGGTTTGCAGTCCAGTATGCTGATCCTATGGCACCATACCAGAAGTACTACAAACACACACACACATATTGTTGTTGTTGTTGTTAAGTGCCATCAAGTCAGTTCTGATGCATAATGACCCTGTATAGCATTTCCAAGGAGTGGCTGGTGAGTTTGAATTGATGGCCTTGTGGTGCAAATTAGGTATGATGGTTGTTACACTATTTTCTTTATGTCTGAAATTTTCTTTAATAAGTTGAAGTTGAATGTATCTTGAAAAGGTGTATGTGTAGGTAGGGTGAGGTAGTTGGGGAGAAAATGAACTTTCATTTGACTTTGAAAGTTAGGTTTTTCTCATAGCATTTTTTCATTGAGTGATTTGGACATTAAGCATTTCACATCCCAGAAACCATATTGAGAAGTAACCTTTATGCACTAACACTGAAAACCAAAAACTTCTCAGGAGAGTTAGTGAGGCCCCTCACCACAGAAAAGGGAAGTGATCACTGTGATGAAAGCAATCCCCTGTAAAAACTGAGAAGTAACAGGAATTAAACTGTCACAAGGGTTAAAAAGAGGGAAAGAACAGTGTGGCAAGATGCAGACTCATGAAAAGGAGGGATAAGGAACAGTGAATACAGATTATGAGGGAAAAGGACAGAACAAAGATGGTTTGCCCTAGACTATTTATTAAAGGAGCAGACATCCCTGTCCCACCTCCACTCCAGGGGGAGCATCGCCAAGATACTACAATATCTGACAATTACAATTAGCCTCCTGAGGAATTAAAGGTAAAATTCATTAAGACTGGGAAAATATAAAACATGAAAATTATCCTATTAAAAGTGGAGTTGACTTTTTTGTTATCTGAAAATTTCCTTTGTTACTCTCTTTGTCATGTGACTTGTTTTGCAAATCAGTAGCTGATTGGGCCTCTTCCAATACCCAGTCTCAGGGTTCCTGACTGCCTATATGAGTTGGACAAAAATGAACACTTTATTCACCCTTTTACACAATTTCTCACATCAGGTGTTTTACTTAACCTTATACTCATTTTCCTTAACCACCTTAAAAGGTTATCTTTGGGTCCCCACACTACTTTGTTTCCAACATTTTGGGTATCTTGTTCCTTTCACTGTTCCTCCAATTCCTACACAATCAAAATGGAAATGGTTTTTGGTCATTTTCTTTTGCAGAGAAGTAGATCTGTGTTGGAAAAAGTATAGCCAGAGTACTCCTTGGAAGCCAGGATGGTCAGACTTCGTCTTTCACACTTCAGACTTACTGTCAGGACGGACCAGTCACTGGAGAAGGATATCACATTTGGTAAAGTGGAGGGTCGGAGAAAAAGAGGAAGACCCCCAGCGAGATGGATTAGCACAGTGTCAGGCAGCATCATTGGGCTCAAGCGTAGCAATGATTGCAAGGCTGGTGCAGGACTGTGCAGTGTTTCGTTCTGTTGTATGTACGGTCGCTATGAGTCAGTAGCCACTCAGTGGCACCTCAACAACAACTTTTAGTGAAGGGGAGCCCTTGTGGTTTGCATGTTGGGCTGCTAAGCACAACATTAGTATTTCGAGCCCACCAGTCACTCCATGGGAGGAAGATGAAGCTTTCTGCTTCCATAAAGATTTATAGCCTCAGAAACTCTATGCAGGATGGCTACAAGGTAGAACTGACTCGATGGTACACAAACACCACCACCACCAATCAACCACCTAAGGGTGGTCCCAGTCAGGAGTGTATATTATAAACCAGTTACCACCCATTGTGGATGCATTTAGATTGATAAATATTCATAAAGTACTCATATCAACTAGTAGTTGGAGAAATCTGGAGAAAATCAGGCTAATCCCTAAAATCCCATTTAAACTAATCTATCCTTGAAGTCCTGATATGACACTGAAGGATTAAGTATTGCATTGCTAACAGCATGGTCAGTGGTTCAAACCCACCGTTGCTCCTCAGAAACCCTATACAAGGTAGTTAGTTATGAGTCAGAACTGACTTGATGTCACTTAAGAACAAAGTCCTTGAAATATTTGTTTCCCCTCAGTCACTTACGTTAACTTACCCTACCAGCAAAACTTTCAATGTTAAAGATTCTAAAAGTGTGGCCTTCTCTCTTTCAAAGTCCTTGCTCTCCTCAGATCCCATGACACTGAAAATACTCTCTTCAGCTCAGACCTGTGACATCAAGATCCCAATAGTCAAATAACTCCTTAACAATAGTAGCCACTCCAAACTTATCATAGCTCAACCCATTCGATTTTCGTCCCCTCTTGGAATCCTGGTGTGGAGTTGTGGGTTAATGCTCTGAACTGCAAAGACGGTTTAAACCAGAAAGTCGTCAGTTCAAGCTCACCAGCTGCTCCTCAGAAAACCTATCCAGGGTCCGTATGGGTTGGAACCAACTCGATGGCACTTAACAACAATAACAACAGATGTGCTCTTAATTGACAACTATGGCACTGTGGAAGCATAGTGGTTGCAAATCGGGCTGCTAACCTCAGGGTCAGCAGTTTGAAACTACCAGTTGGTCCACGGGAGAAAGATGAGGCGTTCTGCTCCTGTAAAGATTTACAGCCTCAGAAACCCTGTACAGGGTCACTATGAGTCGGAACCAACTCCACGGCACATACAACAACAATGGCGCTGTGGGTTAATGTGCTGGACTGCAAAGTCAGATTGAACTGTAAGGTCGGCAGTTCATGCTCACAAGACACTCCTCAGAAACCCTAAACAGGGTCGCTATGGTTTGGAACTGATTCAATGGCACTTTGACAACAACAACAAATCTTCCTTTGGTGTTTCAATTTCATAAAGAGATTCGTCACTAAACTTCTCTTACAGATACCACTTTACTTCACTCGGTTTGACCACCACCACTCTAGCCCAGTCCCAACTATTAGAATTCAAATAGCTAACATCATCCATGCTTGGCTACTACCATGGGGTCTCTTCACAGGCCTCCTCACTTCTGTTCTTGTTCCTCTTCGTCCATTCTATACAGTCAAAGTGATCACTCCCTCTTAAACGGTTTCCCACGGCTTGGGATAAAATGATACATGTGTAATATGGTTTACCAGATCTGCGAAATCTGGTCCCATGGTTGTTGTTAGCTGCCATCAGTTTGGCCCTGACTCATCACGGCCCCATCAACAGTGGAATGAAACCCTGCCCAATCCTGTGTTAGTCCTCACTTGGTTGCAAATCAGATCACTGTATTACATAGGGTTTCGCTGGCTGATTTTTGGAAGTTAATTGGCAGACATTTCTCTCTAGGCCTTCCTAGTCTAGCAGCTGCAATGAAATCTGTTCAGATCACAGTAACACACACCACCCTCTGTTGGCAGATGGGTGGTGGCATGAGGTAAACTGGTTGGGAGCCTAGTCCATGTATCCCTCCGGGAAGGAGAGAATTCTACCACTGAGGCACATTGCCCCCAATAGCATGGTCCTTGCCTATTTCAACTGGCTCACTTATACTCTGCTACTTGAACCCTCATTCCTGTTGTCATCCTCTTGTCCTTTCCACTCCCTGAAGACACCAGGATAATTCTTGTAATGCCTTGGTGCGGACTATGTTCTCTCCTATTGCATTGTTTTCCCCCTTCACTACCCCTTACCCAGTCAGCTCCTATCAAGCAATCTCAGTTGTCAACATTTATTCTGAGCAACCTTCTCTGATCCCCGGAGTAGGTGGGTCAGCTATCATGGCTACAGTCTCGTAGTACTCTGTACTTCCTTGTGGCAATCAGTACACTCAACTATACTGTAAACACACAATTCATTATTTCATATCTGTCTCCAGATGGCTCCTCATACAGAGTGCCATGTAATCTGCAGTAGGGCAGGAGCTCATTGGTCTTAGGCACTATCTCAGTGAACAACCCAGTGATGAGTTCAGTTGTAGGTGTGTTTAGTTCCTTTCACTATCCCACTGGCAGAGCCTGAGAGGCAGTTCAGTGCTCACAGCGACTAGAGGAGTACATTATACATATGCAAGATGTCTTTGAATAAATCTTCTGGATAAAGCACATGAAGAATTATAATTATTAGTACAAATACACTGTGGAGCACTGAGGTATTTCCAAAAGCATGAAATACTAAAAATAGGGCAAGGAGTTAAGTCCAAAATCTACAGCTGAGTCTCAGTTTTGCTACATCTGACAAATCTGTGGGTCTCTCTGAGTACCAATTTTCTCACTGGAAAATGAAAGCTAGTAAGAATATTTACTTCTCAAAGCTATTTTAAGGATTAAGTGGGGATGGACTTGATATTTTCTTGTAAATTATAAGTGCTTTTCCACGATGGCTGTTATGTAGATATGATCCAGGGCTATTATTCTGAACCTCTGATGGAATTCCTGTGTGTCTGTGTGTGTATGCATGTATGGACACATGTGTATGTATATCTGCATGCTTATTAAAGGAAGAAGTCAAAACAAATATGGACACTCAATTCAAAAACATCTGGTCACTCAATTCAAAAACATCTGAGTCTTATCTCTAAAATGAAACTTCAGAGATGAACTGGGGATCATTAGCACCAAATTTCAAAGAAAATAAAAGCTTTTGGAATTCAAATAGCTACAATGAAAGTAAACTCAAGAGAAACTTAGACCCAAAGCGTTAATTATACTATGTCAATCATTTCCCAAGCACAGGCTCAAAATGTCCTTTAAAAACAAAGCTTCAAAACCAAGTGAAGCTTAATTAAATGCAAGAAATATATCAAACTGTTCTCAAGCCTCTGATCAGAAATCTCTATCAGCCGTAACATTCCTTTGATTATAGCATGGAAGTACTGTGGATGTAACAGGATTTTAACAATCACTAAAGCTAAACACAATTTTAAGAAAAAAAGTTAATGCATATATTCTTGTATATTTTAATTCTTCAAAAAGGCATGTTATGTGTGGAATGAAAAATGGAACTTAAATTAACCAAAACGAGAAATTGACTAGAATACTATATGTCAGAATTCACTATTTGTGACTTTAAACAAAAAAGGAAGGAAGGAAGACACTCGAACATTGTTGTGATAAGGGGATACGTTATTTCTCTGAAAACATTGGCATTATCATGAATGGAAGTACAGTGCTCCTGACAATGACACATGGAAACCTGCAAGAATTAGCAGAACAACAAACAAGATGGCGGATCGGGCTGAAGTGCAGTAAAGGAGTTCCGCCAACAACAACACAGAATACCCGACCAAGCAGGCTCAGGGGCTGGTCCCAGAACTCTGAACCACATATAAAGGAATATTCAGAAGGTTGGAAGGCTCACAGCTGGGGGAATTTGTGGCAGAAGCAAGAAATCTATTGCTTTCTAGTCCGGGATGCTCAGCTGCTCCAGAAGCCACCATCTTGGGTGAGACCAAGTGGGGGAAGGATCAGAGCGGCCACAGACGCCTGGCAGAACCACTGAGATAAAGGTGTAGACATTCTTTTCTTTTGGTATCTGTTCAATGGTCATTTGCTATCTGCGCACCTCCATTCTGGTGACTATAGGGGTACCTGAGCTACTGGGCACCTCAGCCCCACCCTTGGAGGGTTCTACTACGCATGCACACAGATCTCCGTGAAAATTAAAGAGATGGTTTCCAATTAAAACCAAACGGCCACAGCCGGCCCTGAACTGTTTACAACTAGAAAAAAGGCCTGAACGGGGATTGTGGAGCTGAACAAGCAGACAAAAAAGGAAATAGGCTGAAAATTAAATCCTAAATTACGTCAAAACGACCAACAGTGGTATCTTGAAATTTCTCAGGAAGAAGAGTGAAAAGGGAAGCCCATTTCCTGATCACATTTACCTGGAGCCATTCAGAAAGCATAAAAAATTCCAAAATACATACCCATCTAAGTATTAAGTCCACAGAAAACCCCTGAAGATGCCCAAAACACAGAAGCAGATGACCATCTGCACATGTCCACAAATGAGATAAAGTGACTGAGGCATATGAGCTGGAAGTAGACCTACACTCCATACTAGAAGATGGGCAGTCTTTGGAAATGCCGGAGAAGGAATTCCTAAAAATGATTATAAAAGGTATCAAAACACTATACAATGGAGTTGAAAAAATTAAGGAAGAAGTCAGGAAAGTGCTACAGGAGCAATCAAGTAAGATAGCTAGAGCATTGGAAACAATTCAAAACCTACAGAAAGAGGTCCAAACGATTAATAACAGAATATCAGAAATGAACAATACATTGAAAGGGCAAAGGAATAGAACTGAAGAGATAGAAGTTAGAACTAGTGAGCTAGAAAATAAATCTCTCAACACTACTAGATAGAAGAACAAACATGAAAAAGGATAAAAAAAATCAGAAGAAGGCCTAAGATTCATGTTGGATAACATGAAGAGGAATAACATAAAAATTATTGGCATTCCTGAACAGGAACAATCACATAAGTCCACAGAGGAGATAGTTTGAAGAGATTATGGAAGAAAAATTTCCTTACATCATGAAAAGTGAAAAGATAAGCATTCAAGAAGCTCAACGAACCCCAGGACGGACGGACCCTAAAAGACAATCACCAAGACATATATAATAATCAAGCTCTCCAAAATCAAAGATAAGGACAGCATCTTGAAAGCAGCTAGGCAAAAGAGAAATATAACATACAAAGGCAAGCAAATCAGATTAAGCTCAGATTTCTCAACAGAAACCATGCAGGCAAGAAGGCAATGGGGAGATTATATAAAACCCTGAAAGAAAAAAACTGCCAAACAAGAATCCTCTACTCAGCAAAGCTGTCAATCAAATATGATGGTGTAATCAAAACATTCCAGGATAAGCAGAAGCTAAGGGATTTTGCCAAAGCCAACCCTGCTATGAAAAACATCCTGAAGGAAGTTCTGTGGACTGAGAACCAACAAGAACACATAACAACTACAGAATGACGTACATGGCAGCATCAACCTGAACTCAGTCGACAAATGAATGAGTCAAGAACAGAATAAAATTATAAGAACAAAGGATCTGGGAGGTCAGTTTATGATCAAAACAATTATAATGTGAAAAAAGGTAAATACAGAGATCCAGGTGGTGGAAAGGTCAGGTAGATTACTGGATAAAATAGACTATCTAAAATGGAGGGAAGAACTAATGGAATATAAGGTAACCACAATGGGTTGGGGTGGGGGGTTTATTTTGGGTGTTGGGGAGGGTAATACAAAAAGCGGGGAGGAGGTAGAAGAACAAGATAGATAGGGGAACACTGAGACAGGTTTGCATGGCCTAGTGGGACAGAGATAAAGAGATAAAGAGTGATGCATACTCAACCTTGGAACAACAGGGCTCTGGGATATAGGGATCTAGGTATAGCTTGAAGAAGGGAAATAATACTAAAATAATAATAAAATGCCTTACGAATATTACTTTCCCTTGCCTACTATTATAAAATAGATACGTGAGTGGGATAGAAAGGAATGTTGGGAAACCTGCTTAGAGAAAACTTGTAAGCCTGCCTTCAGCCTATAACTGACTGGAATACCTAAAAGGGGTTCTACAACTTGTCCAGTGAAATAGGCCTTGTACAAAGCCTTTACAGAGTATAGGACCTTAGGTGGAATCCTGAGTCCCATCCACAACCTTGTGAGGTGAGAAAATTCCCACTAGAAAGGACAAGCAGACTGGAACAGCTACAGAGACAGAAGATACATCTTCATGATGGACCTGACCTATACTCAGAGCGGTAGTTACTCTAAATACCAACAGAGAGGGAAAGAATCTTCAAATCAAGTTTCAATGCTATCCATTCTGTACACAGGGTAGATAGGAACGGGCAACGTAGACATTGGTTACCTAAAATGAGGGGGCAATAAAGGCACGAAGTGACTGGCTTACAACATTTCAAGAGGGAGCTCAGTTTAAGAGGGTGGGGGGAAAGAAAGATTCCCCACTGAATAGCTGTCATCTTGTCTAGATGGATCTGGTGAAAGGAAATGGGGATAAGATTCAATAGTGAATAACTGTTATCATGACTAATCGCAACTGTCACACTTGTAAAAGTAGAAGTTTTGTAAC
>NW_006408859.1:399304-401000 GCF_000296735.1 Chrysochloris asiatica | reverse complement strand
GTTGAATGTGAAACTGATGATGTGCCCTGTAAACTTTCACTCAATCCACAATAAAAACCTTAAATTAAAAAAAGAAGAAGAAGAATTAGCAGCACAGAGAAATGGGCATTTAAATGGCCTAACATGAGGGGTGCTGAGGTCCTTGAGCAGATTCAGGTGTTATTTATAGAACACATCCCTAATGGCAATGATTAAAAGGAGAAGCATAAAGAGAAAAAAAATCAATTCAAAGTGATTTGGTATTTATTTTTTTCAAAGATTATAGAGGAAGGCTCAAGAGCTGAGAGATCCTAAGTAGGTATTTAATTCTCTTACCGCAAGCTATGTTGTTAAGTGCTATCAAGTCAGTTCTGACACACAGCAACTCTGTATAAGATTTCCAAGGAGTGGCTGGTGGGTTTGAACCAGTGATCTTTCAGTTAGTCCACTGTTTTATCCTTCAGCATCACAAAGTCAACCTAAACACAAATTACTTCAAGGAAAACTACTAAACTAGCTTTTTAAGCATACCTTTCATATTCATGATGACAAACTACTGATTTTAATAACTGGCTCTGCCTTCATTTCATTTAGGCTATTATATATTTAGGAAGTAAATAATGTGCATGAGAAGTTAATTTCCTAAATAATAGGGTCAAATCAATTTCTTGTTTTGGAAACGTGCACGATGGAATAACTGGATTTGGTTCACAGCATTGCTTTCAGCTGTGCTGAGGGATTACTAAAATGAAATGAAATCAAAGTGCCTATTCGTCTCTATAATTAAAAGAAAAGCAATTAACTTAAGCAATTATTTAAATATTGGCTTGCTACAAGATTGACAATCACTTTCTAAAATAAACTGCCAGCTCAAGAAGATGGCTCAAAATGCATAAAATGCATAAAACGCATAAAATGAAAACTGCAAGTTGATCTGGGACAACATTCAGTATAAACTGGAGGAACTTTAAAAAGGAACACAGGTCCTCTTAAAAAAGCAATACTCAAACGAGTCTACTCATGGACTCTGACAGCAAGCCAGTAACCGCTGAAGGTGTACTCTTGTCAAAGGGGTTGCTATAAATCTGAATTGGCTCGATGCAACAGCTTTGGTTTGGATTCCTTTGGTGGTGCAGTCAGTTTGCACTGGATTACTAATTTAAAGATCAGCAGTTCAAACACACCCAACCATTCCGAGTCCATTAAGATTACACACCCAACTCTAACATATGAGGTCACCATGAGTTGGAACATACTTAACAGCAAATGGGTTTGAGATTTTTGGTCCCTGTATAGATGAATGCAGACTGACATAGGGTGGAGGAGGAGGCTAGAGATCACTAGAATCAGAGCTGTGTCTGCACCTGTCTGAAACAGAAAGGCAATGTCCCTTAGGGAGAAACAAGCCTAAAATAAAACAAAACCCCAAACTCTTAACTATAGGCCTAGAATAGAATTGTTTTTTCCTTTTGAGATTAAGAGAGAGAGGACATCTCTATGTTCCAACAGAAAATAAACATGGTCTCTGTGGTTATATATTTATAATGACAATACACAGTCTAAATAAAAATAAGGAAGGGTTTTGTGTTTATGACTGTGCTCCAAGACATGAAGAAGTAGATGGTTATAGATATCATATTGACTTAGATTTGGTGAAGTATGATCCAAATGCTACCAAGAGGCCCCAAAGAAGAGGTTCTGTTAATGCATTGCTGTT